>NC_059391.1:7500-345000 GCF_019703515.2 Myxocyprinus asiaticus | reverse complement strand
ACCAGAAGGCCGTTCTGCTCGTGAGCAAAGTCAACGAGAGTTTGAGACACAGTGAGTTCTCGCTGTGCAGTGTTTCTATTTTAACGAGTTCAGTTTGGACTGGAGCTGATGGTTCATTCTGTCTCTCAGTTCCTCCATTTACCACATGTAAAGCTCAGAGGAGATGGAGACCTGAAGCTCAGAGAGAGAAGACAGATGATCAGAAAAATGAAGATCAGACCTCAGTGGATGTCACTGTTCCTGTACGACACGGTCAGAATCACATCATCACAATACAGGGCTCATGACACCATCAATTCAGTGGATGCGTTTGGATTGTATTGTTTTTCTGTCTGTCAGATGTTGGTGTGCAGAAGCGTTGGTTGTCCGCTGATATCTGCGTCACTCAGGATGATAAGAGATATTTTGACAGTGAGACTGATAACATCAGTAACCTAGAGACCAGTGTGTTGGAGAGCCCGAACGACGTGCAGCTGTGGATCAAACTGGCCTTCAAATACCTCAACCAGAAGGACATGTGAGTCTAGAGCTCTCACCATTATCACATTTTCACTGACAATTGTGGTTGATGATTTTGACTTGAGAACATAAATGTACTACTCTTTATATAAATGGCATGAATAAAAGGATTATTATTAATAAAAAATAATTAAACCTCCAATGAATCGAAAATGTAATTTACTTGATTTGTGTAGATACGTGGTTCATGTATTCAACATGTTAGTGATAACAATAGTAGTATACAGAAAATAAAACAGAAACAGTGGCAGCCCCAAGACATCCCATACAACCCCACGTAAAAACAATAATAATAGTTTGGGACAGTTGGATGTGATGTTTCTTTGTTATTATTTAAAATGTCATGAATTTGACTAAGGGCAAAACAAAAGGAGCAGGTGAAGATATTCTTCTCAAAATGTGCCAGAATTCTTCATATATGTTTTAAAAATTTATTTTATTGACGTGTTATAAGCACTAATATTAGATATATGTAGTGCTTTTTAGTGTTGCTGAGAAATGATGCATCAGCTGAAAAGGATCATTCTGAAATGCAGATTAGTGCACACTTTTTTTTTTTTCACGGACACCACACCTCGTCTGACTGTCGGTGTGTCTCTTTCTGTCTGTCCACAGCTCTGTGTCAGAGTGTCTGGATGCAGCGTTGAACACACTGTCTCGAGCTCTGGAGGACAACCGCAAGCATGCAGAGGTGTGGTGTCACTATCTGACGCTGTTCTCACGGCGAGGCAGCAGAGAGGAAGTTCAGGAGATGTGTGAGATGGCTGTGGAGCACGCGCCGCACTATGACATCTGGTGGACTGTGAGTCTCAGAGCTGTCTGTCTGTCTGTCTGAGAAGCTGTTGTCTTCAAACATTTGAGCTCATGAAGAACTATAAATGTTTGTTACAGTACATGAGTGTGGAGAGCAGTTTCGAGGGTAAAGATTACGTGTGTGGCCGTCTGATTTCACACCTGCTGGAGACACAGTCACATGATATCAGATCGGATGTGCACTCGTTTCAGCTGCTGGAGTCGGTGATGTTTCGAGTTCAGCTCAGTGTGTTTACAGGCCGACTGCACAACGCTCTCAACATACTCAAGGTCTGCAATGAACACTGTTATAAAACTATCAAGTAACATGCCCTGGAATGGATTTGATACTGTACATTAAACAAAATATTTTCAGTCAAAACGATAAACTTTTAAAATATTTTATAGTTGTCAGTACTTAAAAAAATAAATTAAAAAAATTAAAAAAAACTGCCATTTTCACTTTATAGTTTTATGACATTTTTATGAAACTAATCTTACTTGCAGAAATCTAACCTGTCTGTTTCCAGTGTCCTGATTTTATTTTTATTGATAAATGCAGAGCTCTACAATGCAAGTGTATGTGGAAAATTATTTGGGCGCACCTTTGCAAGTGACATTCAACACCTGATCAAAACAGATGAAAACATCAGTCTAAATATTCTGTCCCATCATCACATTATTGTTCTAGCAAAGACCACGCTGTCAAACGCAACTCCTCACATGCCCACAAAATGGTGCTTCATCACACTCGTAGTAAAAACATTCAGTTGGTGAACTGGATAATTAATACATTGCAAAGAGGGTTGCAAATATCAGAAATATCGCTAGTTACGTATGTAACTGTGGTTCTGTGAATTCCAGATGACTGCCAGAGGCCACTAGTGGATAATTGCAGCGCCAGCCAGATAGGTCGAGAAAATATAACAAAGTCACGTCGTGATGCAGACTGAGCTGCAAGGATATAAACCGCAGCAGTTTGGTGCCCAGCCTCGGAATGTTTTCTCGTGCATTCTTAATGACAAGGAACTCTGGCGGTAATCCGGAATTAACAGAACCACAGTTACATATGTAACTAGCCTTCTGTTTTATTCCTCCTGTCTGCCAGAGGTGGTGCTAAGCACTAGTGGATGACACATACCAACACATTCATGAGAAATGTCACCTGCCTGAAATCATCAAGGTCACTCCAGAAGAACTGCATAGCTCACAGCATGGAAAGCAGCCTCATTAACCTTGTAGAACCATGCAAAGGTGCTTGGAGAACGTAGCAACCACACAGACATCTGCCAAGGAAACTCCCCGAAGAGCAGCCCAAGATGAAGAGACATCCCTGGTAGAATGGCAAGTAACACCCTCTAGTAAGGGTTGTTGAGCCTTATCATATGCTAATTTTATCACCTCCACAATCTAGCACGACAGTCTTTGTTTGGACAAATGCAAAACCTTACGTACACCTCCATGACAGACAAATAACTGATCCGTCTGCCTGAATGAATTGGTAGAATTTACATAAAACCTTAAAGCGCATACAAGACACAGGAGATGAGCCCTCACATCAGTATCGGATTGAGATGAGGGCAGCTGAAAAGCAGCCTGATTAATGGACTGATTCACAAATTGCGGCAAAAGGACTTTTGGAAGAAAGGTTGGATTAGGATGAAAAATAACCCCTGAATCCTCTGGCAACCTGCGCAAGCACAACTCATAGACAGCGTATGGAGCTCACCAACACGTTTAGTGGAACCAACCGGCAGCAGAAATGCTGCTTTCAAAGACATCCACTTAAGATCTGCACCCAATGGTTCGAATAATAGTGCACTAAGGAATTCTAGCACAAGTAGCAAGTCCCGAACAGGAAAAGTGTTCACACGAACCGGCTTTAAACGCCTTGCTCCCTTCAGAAAATTGCAAACAAGGCTATGAGACCCCAAAGATGAACCACCAACTGGGGCATGATGTGCAGATATGGCAGCGATATGCACCTTTAAAGCAGCTTTGTTGTCATCCAATAGATATTGCAAGAAGCTCAAGACCTTCGGCACAGTACAGTGGACAAGATCAAATCCCTGATCCCCACACCATGTAGAGAATATTCTCCAACAAGCAGCATAAGGCTGTCACGTTGAAGTAGCTCCGTTATTATCAATGGTATGGATTACTGCCGGCTCACAATCCGCTAATAGTGGAATAATCACACCATCTTTTTCCAGAGCAGCCTGTATTTCTCCTGAGGTTACCTGTGGGTTTTTCTTTGTATCCCGAACAATTCCTCTGGCAGTTGTGGCTGAAAAATGTCTTGGTCTACCTGACCTTGGCATCAAGAGATCCCCGAATTTTCCACTTCTTAATAAGTGATTGAACAGTACTGACTGGCATTTTCAAGGCTTTGGATATCTTTTTATATCCTTTTCCATCTTTATAAAGTTCCATTACCTTGTTACGCAGGTCTTTTGACAGTTCTTTTCTGCTCCCCATGGATCAGTATCTAGCCTGCTCAGTGCATCCACGTGAGAGCTAACAAACTCATTGACTATTTATACACAGACACTAATTGCAATTTAAAAAGCCACAGGTGTGGGAAATTAACCTTTAATTGGCATTTAAACCTGTGTGTGTCACCTTGTGTGTCTGTAACAAGGCCAAACATTCAAGGGTATGTAAACTTTTGATCAGGACCATTTGGGTGATTTCTGTTATCATTATGATTTAAAAAGGAGCCAAACAACTATGTGATAATTGGCTTCATATGATCACTATCCTTAAATAAAAGACAGTTTTTTGCAAGATCAGTCATATTTTCAAAATCAATGCCAAAATTTCACAATTTCTGCCAGGGTATGCAAACTTTTGAGCACAACTGTAAATAAAAATAAGTACTGTATGTTTGGTATCAGTCAAATGCTGACCATTAAAATAAAGAATAAATAGAAATAAAATAAATAGCTAAATAAACATCAGTATTACTGTTTAGTATCAGTCAAATGCTGACCATTAAAATAAAGAATACATAAAAATAAAATAAATAGTTAAATAAACATCAGTATTGAATCAGTCAAATGCTGACTATTTTAATACTGCCAGTCAATTGGGGGCAGGTTGTAAAACAAGAAGCATTTACACCTGCTGAGTCAAGAGATAAACAGTGGCAGCGGTGTTACACCGTATTCTTCTATGCAAGTTCAGGGGAAACTTTCAACGGTGGAAAACCAGACTTTTAAATATTACATTTTGTAAATGCAACGACTGGAATTGTTCGGTTGAAGGGGGTACCAAACTGTGAATCCTGAACAAAACAGTTTGGTGAATACATGTTTACACATTAGCTTCCACTCAGCTAACAAGCAATGAAAGTAGCAACATGGCTAGCTAGTTAGCTGTTAGCTTGTTGTCACGGAGAGTAAAAGATGGACGTTGTTTATTTAATTTACAGCATTGCGTCTCACCAACTCATAGCGTGAAATCAACACTCAGCAGACACAATCCACCACCGCACAGTTGTCTACTGAGCTGCAAAAAGATGCTCTGATATTTACCTTTCAATCTGCTTCATTACTGACTGCACTGACAAACTAGCTGGCTAACAGCAAACAGATGTGATAAACATGAGTGACATGGTTATCAGGGACAGGGTTAACATTATATTAGTTATATTGAAAAGGGGAAATGATGGGATCATTGTTTATTAACTTTCCAGTATGTATTTCACAAACTAGTTAGCAACTTACCGCTTGACACCGCTTAACACTGCACCGCTTAACTCCGCCCTGTCTGCAGAACCACCGTCAGCTCAGCTCTGTAAACAATGGAGTCGGAGTGCGCTTTGCTGGACAAACTAAGTTATGACACCAATTCAAGCATTGTTTTCTGCATTATATGTTCTGAAAAAAGTTTTTATATCTGCGCATATCAGTAAACATATACCAATATATCGGTGAAAGGCTAATATTGGCCGATAATATCCGATAAATCGGTCAGGCACTAATGACAAGTGGAAGTCTGGTGAAAGTCAATTTGGGGAACGTTCCCTTGAAAAGCAGCACATAAGTTATTTTTGCATTAAAAAGTGCTGTTTTCTCACTTTCACTTGGCTAACAGTTCTCTCTTTCTTTCTTTCTTTCTCTCTCTCTCTCTCTCTCTCTTTCTCTCACACACGCACAGGGAAAAAGGGAGAGAGAAGCCGAATAGGCATATACAGTGTACACCACATAAAGATGATTCAGATGAAATCAACACGCTAGGCTTAAATGGGGTTTATTGTTTATAATCTGTAAATATTTTTAAAAATTCGGTAAATGACAATATATTTTCATAAGCTCTGTCCACGTTCTGTTTTTAAACGCAACAGTTTTTTCTGTGTACGTCCTGAAGTGAAATGAAGGTGAAGTAATTTAATGAATATTACTTGAGTCACGCAGATGTTGCTTTGTACCTTCCCAGAATGTCCACTCAACTAACTTAATATAAATGAGTCATGCTTTTATGAGATTCCTTCATTCGTCAGCTGATTAGCGCACTTTTAATGTCCGTGTCAGACAATAATTGCGCAACATAATATTCACAAGCAAAGCTTTTACCTTTGTAGTGTACAATAACACAGGCATCTTGAATAAAGAATGTGCAGTAGTTCACTTGCACCTTATGTAAGATATATATGGGTATAAATGATTTTCATAAATAACATTAACAAGCATTGTAACATTACACAGATTGGGAAGAATTTTAAATGCATTCAAATGAAAGTTCAATGTAATATTCATTTATATTTTAATCTTCTACAGTACTAGTCTGTTAAGAATTATATGTTTTTATTGTTTAATGACAAATGAAGTGTTATCTATATTTTTTTCTTTATTAGATGCTCATAAAGGTGATCTGTCAGGTATGATGTTGTTTACTGCCATCTATAAGGTTAACTGAAAATAAAAATAAAACAAAAACATGAAAAAGGTTCAGCAAAGTGTCCAGTGTAATAGTCAAGGATCAAGTATATTTTTGTTGATGAATTCTGTAGTAATTCTTTATGCCTGCTTGTATATATGCATGTTCTGTTGTGATACATTAATAGTTATACACAAGTCTTTTGAAAACCAAACTCCAACTGTGCCCCAAAAATCTTCACTTACTAACGTGAGTGCTCCTTAGGTGCTGACATTTAAATGTCTGATTTAATGTCTTTCTCTTTTTTCAAAATTTGAAAAATGTTTTCAGTGAAACTGTGATGTGTTATGTCTGTTTTTATGTAGAGCGTGCTGGATTCAGGCTCTGAATCGAGCGTCACAAAGCATTTAACTGTGCCGGATCGGTGTTTGATGTGGCTGTCGTATATTTACATGACTGAATTCAAATATCTGCCGCCGTGTTTGTATGACCCCTCCAACTCCAACCCCTCCCGAATCGTGTGCGCAGATCCGTTTGTCATTCCCTGGGGAACAGACAAACATCAAGATATCCACACACCCACTGACGACATCATCAGTCTGTTTGAAGGTGTGATACCTGTGTGATTCAATCACAGTCAACAGATTATATAGATAAAAGGAAATTCTTATTATATAATGGCTGTATATCAGCCAGCCATTGTTTGTCATTCGAGTCATTCCATTGTGTTGTTGTTGTGTCTGTTTGCTGTAGATGCTTTATCACACTGTACAGATGAGCGTTTGTCCAGCAGTGAACAGATTCAGGCCTGTTTTCCTCTTCACTCAAACCTCATTAATTTGCTCCGTCTGCTGGACAGGTACTGCCTTCATCATGGACTTTGATCATGTGATTATAATGAGTTGATGAAGTGCTGTACTGTTTACATGAGTCACATGTGTTCAGACATCAGGAGGCTGTTGCTCTGTGCGAGCGTTTGCTGGCGGTGTGTCCACTCTACTGCCCCTTGCTGGACATCACCAGTGACCTGCACGTCTCCACTGGACATGCAGATAAAGCTGCTGACATGTGGATGCGCGCTTATCACGAGAGCTCCAGAGACGCGCGTATATTCTACCAGCTAAGCAAGTGTTTGCACACTCAGGTATGATGTCCTGTAATCTTCCAGGGACCTTCTGGTGGACAGAGAAATGGAGCAGTGTTTCCCCTAGGAATTTTTTCAGCAGCAGTACTGTTGTGCGTGCGTCCACAAGCCCGCAATGCCTGACCTGTAGTAATGCATGTTGGTCAACAAATGTATTAAAATGGGTGTCAAACTCAATTTCAGCCTGGGCCACATCAGGGTTTATTTGTGCCCTCAAAGGGCCCTTTGAAAATGTGGCACCAGCACCTGCTTTGGTAGCACCCAAGAATAAGTTGGGTCTCTTTACAGATTCCTTTCAACAGGCTACTACTAATTAAACTACAACCATGTTTGGAATTTCTGTTGGCAAACAAAACAACTTACATTTTCCTACAATCAGAGCATTACAAGCGTACAGATTTTGCACAGATGGAAAACTGATAGCTTGGTCCATCATTATGAAAATGCACCATAGTTCTTCCATAGTAACCATTAGTTTTAACAGTGATATTTGTAATAGTTCATGGTAACCATAGGTAAAACCATGCATGGCTCCTCACTACATAACGCTTGCCAGCCCCAGTCAGCTGTGCGCTTTCTACACTGCAAGAGACCCCACCACACACAAATACATACACTTACAGTAACGTCATCACATAATAACATGCGTCAAACTCGCTTCATTTCAGGCGACCCGCGAGCTCATTTCTGAAACGTAGCATGGCAGGGGATCGCAACGTTTCACTGAACAATCAGTTAGTGCTTTCCTCATGAATATGAGACTTCCCCTGTCATCTCTATGTTTTGGAGTGCATTTTGCTCGCTTCAAAAGTGGAATGAATCAACGCTTCATGGATCAGTTATCAACACAGCTCAATAATGGATAAAGCCACATGAGCGCAGAGCAGGTGCAGTAATTCGCGGACTGGTCTCAACCGAAAAACAGACTATTTTAAATGCATGTGTGAACCAGTGAGATGTGCAGCGGGGATTGCAAAACCCGTTTAAATGTGGTACAGAATTGTCTTTAGCAAAACTCTTATGTCTCATTGATGAAACTAGTTTAAAACAAACAGCCCCCACATTCTAAACGGCACTGACAAAGAAAACAGAAAATAACAAATTAGAAGGCTTTTTAATTCTCAGGTCACAACGCTTCCAAAATTGTACTATAGATTTACTGCAGTAACACTAACTGTACTCTATTATCTATGGTAGTTGTGGCAGAAAAAAATTTCTGTATGTATTAAGACTGCTGTTTTGTCATAACAAAAATGCCATAGTTCTTTATATAGAAACCATAGTTACTAACCATGGGAAACACTGTGGATCAGGGACCCCCTCATACATATTGTTATATTTAAGCTTGGCCACTAATATCATGCATACTGTACCATGTTTATGTATTTACGTACTTTATGTCCCCAATTAAACCTTGCATTAATGTGTTTTTGGTGATCAGCTCACTGAAACCACTTTCGGAGGTGCTCAGGGATGGATTCTGACCACATTCAAAGGTGTAAATGCAAATGCTTTTGTTATTTGGATACAGGGAAAAGGAAGAAAAAACCCTGACTGTCAAAGTGATGGAAAGCATTTGAATTATCCATCAATGTTTCAAAAATTTGCTAAATGATGGAGAATCATCAGTTACCACAGCCTCTGGTGTGATATGCAAGTAGCGTTTTCCATTTTGCACGAGTAACTTTAATTGGATCTCTCTCCGATCACATTGGAGATACGTTTGACTGCAAGGTGTAAATGCAATCCAGCTAAGGAATATCTGGATTTGAAAGCATGTTAATGCAAAGTGTAAATGAGGCCTAGGATGATTGCATGGCAAAGCCATTGAGCTTCTTGTACAAAGTTCTATATTTGTAAAGAATTTTACTTAAAACAGGGTATCTGTTGGGTCATTTAGATTCAAAAGTCTTAAATTTGTTTTACATTTGCCTTCTTATGTCATAAGGTTAAATTAAATTGCTTTTTCGGATATATGTTGCGCACAGTGATTTTGTGTGTCTGCATAGAACTATGTTTTAACTTGACGTCATCCTTTTAATTTAGTCTAACTTAGCAAAAAGAACACATTAGAAGGACCATGACAACATGGAGAAATGTAAGTTCTAAGGAATGGCTGGAGGAAAAGGACTTTGAACTATTTTGAGGGCAACAAACATGGAAGCTTATCGTGTAATCTGTAAAACGTTCTTCAAAATAACGTTGAATGCAGTAAATTCATACATGCAGTCACCAGCCACAAATCCACTGCAAATTGTCAGGAAAAGTCTCTGTCTATGGCACATTTCTGTGCTAGGCTAACCACTGCGCCTAGCCCAAGTAACGTAACTAGAACTTCCAGGGTGGCTGTCATCTCCAGTTTTGCTGAAAAGCCCAGTCACATCAAAGCTCGAAGTTGTGTGAGTGGTTTTTCCTACATTGTCCCTCCACAAGGTACTGTGAGTGACTCTGACTGTTTCCTTAGTCTCTAAATGTAATTCAGCATAAATGTAATTCATCCATATGACTCCAGTGGTTAAATACATGTCTTTAGAAGAGATATGGTAAGTGTGGGTGAAAAAAGGATCTGTCGATTTACAGTAAAAAAGGACTGATGACCGGACGTTCACATTTAGGATTTTCTGGTAGAGAGTAGAATTCAAATTTAGATCTTTCTCCCATAATCTCTTAAGAGAAGTTGAAGTTCCATCTCCCAGACTCTGAATTAGTAGGGAGTAATACACCAATGCCTCATGACCGTTTACAAAAGCAGTAATCACCTCTCCCAGAGTGTCTACCGCTTTAGGAGGGTGTAAACCACTCCCAAAAACAGTACAGAGCAGGTGGCGCAGCTGTAAATACTTACAGAACTGAGATCTAGGAATCCCAAAAAGTTTAACCAAATTTTGAAAGGATCTCAACACTCCATTCTCATACAGGTCACCGAGTGTAGTAACCCCCCTCCCAATCCACTCTGACCAGCAAAAAGGGGACTTGTTGATGCATAGTTTGGGGTTCAGCCATTTGCTCGAGGCAACATTTTAAAAAAATGTCAGAATTAAACAGTCTGGACACTTTAGTCCATACCGAGTTCAAGTGTGAGATAACGGGATGTAACTTAGCTTCTCCGATTAATTTGATAGGCTCTGCGGTGGTGAAATAGGGGCAAGAACTTCCTGTTCTATACAGAACTAGGGAGGGGCTCTCTCAGGTGGAAGCGACCAATGAGCCAAATGTCTGAGACCGAATGCATAATAATAAAATAAAATCTTGGGTAGGCCTAGCCCACCTTTGTCAATCAGCCTATGTAACTTATTGAAATGTAATTTGGGACGCTTACCATTCCAAATGAAAGACTTTGCTATGCTATCAAATTGCCTGAAATAAGAGAGGGGGACATCTACAGGGAGAGACTGCAGTGAGTAATTGAATTTTGGAATGCAATTCATTTTAATATCATTAACTTTCCCAATCATAGATAAATGTAGTGAAGCCCGCCTGCCCACATTGCTCGAAAACCGTTTTATTAAGGGGTCAAAATTAACTCTAAATAAATCACACAAATTTGCTGGAAATAAAATACCCAAATACTTAGTGCCCTGTTTGGGCCAGTGGAAAGCACCCGGCTGGAAAGCTGTTTCTGGGCAGTACGCTGTCAGAGCCAAAGCTTCGGATTTAGACCAATTGACTCTATATCCTGAAAACTTAGAAAAGGAATTAATAATTCTGTGGAGGAAAGGCATAGATCTACTGGGGTCAGAGACAAATAATAAAATATAATCTGCAAGAGTTTATGCGCCATACCTCCCGCCACCACCCCTGGAAAATCATCCTCCTTTCTTATCGCGGTTGCTAATGGTTCCAGTGCAAGACAGAACAATAATGGGGAAAGAGGGCAACCCTGCCGGGTGCCCCTATCCAAAGTAAAATAATCTGAAATTAGTCCATTTGTTTGTACCGCCGCTACTGGGTGTATATAAAGTAACTTAATCCAACCAATAAATGTACTCCCAAACCCGTATATTTCCAAAACCTTAAAAAGATAATCCCATTCTACCATATCAAATGCCTTTTTGGCGTCAAGTGAGATGGCAGCGACCGGAGATTGTTCATTCGCTACTGACCACATGATATTGATGAGACGCCTAATGTTATCAGAAGAGCTACGGCCCCGAATAAACCCCACCTGATCTATATGTATAAATGATTTCATAACTTAATCGATTAGCCAGAATTTTTGACAACATTTTTACATCTAACTGGATCAGGGAAATTGGACGGTAACTTTTACACTCGCTTGGATCTTTGTCCTTTCTAAGAATCAGACTGATCCGGGCTTGCGTCATGGTTGGCGGAAGCTTTCCATTCTTTAATGATTCAGTATAAACTTCTAACAAAAGTGGAGCCAGTTCTGTAGCATAAGATTTGAAAAACTCAGCAGCAAAGCCGTCAGGCCCCGGAGACTTGCCTGTAGGTAAGGCCTTAATAACCTCGCCAAGCTCCTCCAAGTTTATCTCAGAATCAAGAGAATTTTTTTGCTCAGTCGTCAGTTTAGGGAGATCTAATGGTTCCACAAAGTTTCTAATATCATCATCAGTAGACGAAGATGTGGAACTATAGAGATCAAAGTAGAATTCTTTAAAAGCATTATTAATATCAATGGCCGAGGTAAAAATTTCACCACCAGCAGATTTCACTGAGGGAATGGTAGAAAAAGACTCTCTCTGCTTTATATATCTAGCCAAAAGTTTTCCTGCTTTGTCCCCAGACTCAAAATATGACTGTCTTGCCCTGAATAACCAAAACTCCACTTTCTGCGACAAAATAGTATAATATCTATATTTCAATCGAGTCAATTCTCTGAGGCCATCAGATGACAAACGGCGCTTCAGCTCTACTTCGGCATTTTTAATATTTCCTTCCAACTCCTCGTGCTTTGGATTTTTTGATGAATGAGGCATACTGTATGATCCGACCCCTAAGAACTGCCTTAAGTGCCTCTCAAGCTATGCCCACAGTGGATACTGAGGACCAATTGGTCTCCATATAAACACTGATTTCAGCCTTTAGCATTTGTTGGAAATCAGGATTTTGCAAAAGGGACACATTAAGGCGCCAGCTATATGATTTCTTTTTCTCCGTATGTGGCACCACCTCTAAATTCACCAGGGCGTGATCTGAGACTAAGATGTTTCCAATTGAGCAATCAACAACAGATGAAATGAGGGACTTGGAAATAAAAAAAAAAATCTATTCTAGAATACATTTTATGGACTGATGGAAAAAACTTTATAGTCCCTACCAGATGGGTTCAAAAGTCTCCGAATATCTGTAAGACCAAGAATCATATTTCTTACGTTTAAGAAAAGTAATAACCTTCCTTCTTTTTATGGGGTGCCCCAACCCATTTACATTCCATGTGGAGAGCGATAGTACACTCATTAACAACTGACATATTGATATAATAAAAAAAATAAAACTGTGTCAAAAACTAAATTATACAGTCCAAATTCCCCATTAGTGCAACAATCAAACCCCGAACTTCTCTCTTATCGAACTCGCAAAGTCCGGGAACAAGAAAATATTATGATTCCTCCAAGAAAGCTTCCCTTTGTTCCTCGTCTGGCGCAACATGAGATCTTTATCGGATGACCTCAGAAATTTGGCCATAATCGATCGGGGACTGTCTCCCTCAGCAGATCTCCGAGCAGGGACTCTGTGAGCTCGCTCGATTTCCAGCTTGTGGCCAGTTATGTTGAGTAGACTCGGGAAGAGCTCATCTAGGAATTTCATCATATCTCTGCCCTCCTCATGCTCAGGAATTCCAACAATTCTGACGTTATTCCTGCGGTTTCTATTCTCAAGATCTTCAAGCTTTTCAAGAATACGTTCCAGATCAACTTTGGTCGTTGGCGGATTAGCGGTTAATTCCCTCTCCAAATAATCTATTAGTTTCTCAGCATCCGACACTCTTGTAACTAACTCAGAGAATTTTATTTCCATTGCCGTAATCGATTGACGTATTACAGCGAGATCCTCCAAGTCAACAAGAACCTTCGTCAACATCACCGACATGATGGACAACTGACGTTGGATCTCCTCTCCCGCCGCGCCATCCAAATCGAGTCCCCGGTCTGTAGGTCTGTCGGGGCTTTCATCCTGAACACGTAAGTGTCTTTTAATGTCTCCAGAGCCCGATGATTTTGACTTCTTTGCCATGTTTTACCTCAAAGAGCAAATGTGTAACTGGGTGTATCGAATTTCACCAAATTATAACATGAGAATAATAAAAAATTTAGCAAAGTGCACAGAGCTCGTCGTTCACATAGAAATAATTGTGTTCTCATTCTAATGCATGATACACAATATTCTGAAGTTTGTGACTGGTGGAATGTTCTGCCTGAAGTATTGTTCTACAAAGGTTGATCTTTTCTATCAGGCATTAGAAAAAACTTGATAAAGGCTAAGCATAATTATAAACTATTTTATCATCTCTACTTTCCTGGGAATTTATTATACAAATTAACACACTCTCTACATTTTATGACATAGCCTACTAGACAGTGCTCAATTCTGTAACATGTACACTTCAAGTCTGACATTTTGATACAAATACACTTTTTGTCCCACTGTTTACGTTCACTTAAGACCAAACTGAGTGCATTTACATTAATGCCTCACCAAGACGGGCATTGGCGGAATTATAAAGTGTATTTGACCATTTAGTTGCGTACCCGCATTAGCACTCTTGGAGAACAAGCGCATGTAAAGCGCACAAACATTAGCCGCCTGTCAGTCAAACAGCACGCAGCTACAGACGCCCAGAAATAAAGTCAATCTTTTATATTTCATCTAGATCAACCAACCAGTGATTGTCTTGCTGTCACGATCGATGTAATGAACACCCCTGTTCTAGATGCAGAACATAGGCTAAGTATAGAAAATTACTCAAAAGTTTATCATCGATATCGAGGACGTCTCTTTTTTTTTTTTTTTCAGATAAACATCGTTTGTTTTATCGCCCAGCCCTATTGATAACATTGCTAGGGAAGTAGTGAACACAGATGGTGGCAAAATAGCGCATTAAAAGTACAGTTACAGCACTTAATGTACTCAAGTAAAAGTATAACATTTTTAAACTAAAAGTACAATTCCTGGGAAAAACTACTTAATTACAGTAACGTTATTTGTAATTCGTTACTTTACACCCCTGCATTCAGCCACTCCTTGTAAATCAGATAAATAAATACATTATAACAGAAATACATATTAAATAAACATTAAAATAAGAGTGCTTAAGATAAATACTTGTGGACTTAAATTTTTTTTAACTATAAATAGTAGCTCCACATTTGTTTGAAATGGAGCTATGATATCCTATGACATATAAATATGTATTTCTATAATAAACATATGTGGCCCTCTAACTTATAAAACTGTGTTTTCGTGAACTGTTGTGTTTAAACTCTAATGTGTAAAATTGTTTAGAACTGAAACTACAACCATGTAAATCAGCTCAGCTGTGTTTTTGTACATTGGTAACACATGAAACTGCTTACTGGTGTGCATAAAACATGCAACAGTATGCCAAAACTTACAAAGTGGGGGTGGCCACTTGATACATTGGTAAAATATTATACTGTTTTTGCTTGCAATTTAAGCAACACATTAATCCTGCAGTAACACAGGAAAATAATGATTGATGTGTTGTGGCTCGTGACCTCAGATATAGGTGGGGAAGATCTTGCTCTGAGCGCTAATTTTCTTCCTCTTTTTTTCACGTTATTCAACTCGTTCAACTCGTTCTTCAAACGCAAACGCGATGACACAATATGTGGTGTCCTTGCATTATTCCACCACAAGGTGGCACTGTAAGAACAGAATTAAGATTTTGTTTTATTTTATTTATTTTTTAAATAAGAATAATTTACCATGGAATGTTGATTTGTTGAAGATCTAAATCAAATATAGTTTTATGTTAAGTGTTATTAAACAATCCCAGGAAGAAGAGGAAGAGAAAGCTATGAATAGAAATATCTATCTACATAAACAGAACTATATCTATCCAGACAATCTTTTCCCAGTTTTTGAATATTCAGAAGTTTTGCTGGACAGTAATTTGCAGTTTCAGCGCAATTTGAGCGAAGTGGCCATTGACAGCAGTTCTTTTCTGGGCTACCAAAAGAACCCGGAAGGGCAGAGCGTTTGTTTGTAAACAGTAACTTCATCTATAGCGTTATGGTTTCTCGCAACCAGTATGGGTTACTGCATCTTAGCGCATCTCTTTGGGTAAGTTAAGCCAATTTCTGTGTTATTATAAGAGGTTTGCAGTGCTTTGCATGCCCTGCAACATATAAATGACATATGGGTGTGTTTCATTCAGAAGTGATGATTTCTGTGCCCTGTTTACCTTCCACTGTGAGAGTTTTGTAGTGCTGAAATGTGTAATAAAACAGGCTGAACTCAATTTTGAAGTCATTTTTATATAAAAAATTCTGTTTGTAATGATCCTATTGCATGGCCATCATTATTGTATTAAATTTGAAGTGCCCAGTGAAGGCATTAATTATGCCGTTCAGAGCGCAGTATGTTTTCTCGTCGCAAATATGACATATAACAACCTTCGCGCACAGCAGCAAAAACCACATGTGGATGAAAAAACCACATGAAATCCGATCTGACCGAGATGCATTAAGAAAAATCAGATTTTAATCGGATTCCAAATCAACTATGAATATGGTTTGGCTGGGGCTTGTAAGAATCTGATTTAATGTGTTTTTGTCCTGTTCAGACTATGTATTTGGTGTTTTATGCACACCAGTAAGCAGTTTCATGTGTGTTACCAGTGTACAAAAACACAAAAGCTATGTACCCAGTTGAGTTTCATGGTTGTAGTTAATTCTGTTGCACTGAATTTGTTTAAATATGATCAGGGTTACATTTAAATAATAATTTTGATCCTGATTTAAATTTCACAGTAAATCTGAATTAACTTTAATGCTGTTGCTCCATTACTTTAAACTCAGATTTAAATCTCAGTTATGGATTAACTTTAAACTTGCAGCTGAGGTGGTATAAATATTAAATTGACCTACAATAAAACATGACTTTGTAAGAGAACAGTGAATATGCCGTCAGCCCTCTGAAGGCGGTTAGGGTTTGAGTTAGGGTTCCACAGGATCTTTCCTTTAAAATCAGATTATTTTTGTCATTTTTCCATATGTGCTTGGTCCCCGATAATTGCCGTTTGCGGCTATATTATTATATTTGCAAGGATGTGTTTTTTTTCTACCCTAAAACTGATGGTGCAGACCAAACCATAAGGCCTAGAGACTTGAAACTTTGGGGAATGGTAGTACTCCGGCTGGCTAGCCATATGCATTGAATCGGCCCATAGGTGGCGCTATAGTTAACAAAACAATATATGTTCACATTTTGGGCAATAACTCTTGAACTTGGGCTAGAAACAAAATAATTTTTTCCCTCTGATTCCTTGTGTCATGCCGAAGAGTTTTGCCCCTTGTCAAAGCTGTGCTCTGCCCCTTCGTTTTCTCACTATTTTGGATTGTTTGGGAAAAAACTTGTCCTAGGCCATTCACCCGATTGGAACCAAACCAGTGTATAAAGATTCAGCATAGTCCCATTATGAAAAGTAATCAAAGGAATTTTGAAATGTTTTTATCGTCAAACGGTACGCCAAAACGTTCGTAGTGGGAGTGGCCACTTTACTTAAATGATTATAACTTTTGAACAGATTATAACCAAATTTTGTACACTTTATGTATGGGGTAATACAGATTACACACAAAATAAATTGCAAGCTCTGCCTCTTGGTGGTGCTATAATAATTAAAAAACTAAACATGTCAATAACTATGGAACCGTTGGTCCGATTGACTAGACATTTTGCATGCAGTGACTTTGTCCAAAGTGCCATCAAGGTCTATGAGGACAGTCACATATCTTTTAAAAACATGGCCGGCATCAACAAAATCATCTTTTAGCAGCTATTTGAACTAGTCCTAGTCCGTTCATCCGATCAGAACCAAACAAGTGCAGAAAAATTCTCTTGAATCCCATATTTAGTATTTATCAGAAACGTTTTTACTTTTGATTCATCGTCATAAAGTTACACCAAAACGTGCGCAGATGGCGTGGCCACTTTTACTTAAACAGTTATAACTCTTGAACGGAATGAGATATTTTCACAAAGTTTGAGACAATTATGTATGGGGTCATTCTGAGGACACAAAAAAAAATTGCATATCTATGCCTCTTGGTTGTGCAATAACAGCCAGTAATGTAAAAAAAACACCATATATCTGTGCTATCTCACCTGATGTTTCTCAAAATTAAGGCACTTTAACATTGTTTTAGTTGTTAACTGGCTGTCTAATTAATACTTAATATCTGTTGCATATGAACTTAAAGGACTGTAAAGGCTTGAACCCCGTTAATCGCTGCTTGCAGCTATATTTATTATTATTATTATTTTTATTTTTCTGCCTTAAAACTGACCGTGCAGACCAAACTGTAAGGCCTATAGACTCAAAACTTTGGGGAAAGGTAGTACTCCAGTCTACAAAGCCGCAAAGTCTTGCCCCAGTCGAACTCACGGTGGCGCTACAGTGATGAAAACAAAAAAATAAGTCACATTTTGGGCCATAAATCTTGGGGTGTAAAGGCTAGAGCCATTCCAGTGATTCCTTGCGCCATGCCGAAGAGTTTTGCCCCTTGTCAAATTTTTGCTCCACCCCTTCGTTTTCCCGCTATTTTGGATAGTTTGAAAAATTTCTAAACTAACTCATCCTAGGCCGTTCGTCCCATCAGATCCAAACCAGTGCAGAAAGATTCAACAGAGTCCCAATATGAAAAGTTGTTAAAGGATTTTTGAAATTTTGGTTCATTGTTAAACAGTATTCCAAAATGTCCATAGTGGGCGGGACCACTTTTACTTAAACGGTTATAACTCATGGACGGAATGAGATATATCCAAATTAGGTACAATTATGTAAGAGGTCATTTGTGACACACAAATAAATTGCACACCTCTGCCTCTTGGGGATGCTATAATAATAAAAAAAATTAAAATGGCGATAACTATGGAACCGTTGGTCCGATTGACTTGAAATTTTGCATGCAGGGTCTTTGTAAAATGTGCCATCAAGGTCTATGAGGACAGTCACATATCTTTAAAAACATGGCCGCCATCGACCAATCAGCTTTCAGTAGGTTTAATATAGGGTTAACCAAAACGTTCGTAATGGTCGTGGCCACTTTTACAAAAATGGTTATAACTCTTGAACAGAATCAGATATTGTCACCAAATTTGGTACACATATGTGTGGTGGCTCTATAAAAGTTTTTTTTTTTTTAAATGGATCTAACTATGGAACGGCTGGACCGATTAACTTGAAATTTTGCATGCAGTGTCTGTATCTAAGGTTCCATCAAGGTCTAGAAGCACAGTCACATACCTAGAAAAACATGGCTGCTATCAACAAAATCATCTTTTAGCAGTCCGTTCACCCGATCGGATCCAAACCAGTGCAGAAAGATTCTCTGGAGTCCCATTATTATTAATTATCAAAAAAAGTTTTAACCTTCAATTCAGAGTCTCTAAGCTACACCAAAACATAAGCTGTGGGCATTGCCACTTTTACTTAAACAGTTATAACTCTTGAATGGAATGAGATATTTTCATAAAATTTGAGACACTTATGTATGGGGTCATTTGGAGGACACATGAAAAAATACAAACCTTTGCCTCTTGGTGGCGCTATAACAGTCAGGAACGTAAAAAATACCATATACATGTGATATTTCACCTGTTGTTTCTCAAAACTAAGGCAATTTAACATTGTTTTAGTTGTTTTCAGGCTATCTAATTAATACTTAATATCTTTTGCATGTGAACTTTAAGGACCTTAAAGGCTTGAACCCCGTTAATCACTGCTTGCAACTATATATATATTATTCTTGGAGGAATTTTGGAAGGTTGGCCACTTCTATGAGGGTTCACTACTGTGCCAGGTTTTCGCCATTTGGAAATAATGGCTCTCACTCTGATTCTTTGGAGTCCCAGAGCCTTTGAAATAGCTGTGTAACCCTTCCCAGACTGATGTATTTCAATCACCTTTCTCCTCATCATTTCTGGAATTTCTTTCGACCTTGGCATAGTGTGCTACTGGGTGAGACCTTTTTACCAACTTTGCTGCTGAAAAAGTTCTATTTAGGTGTTGATTTGATTGAACAGGCTGGCAGTAATCAGACCTGGGTGTGTCTAGTCCAGCTTAACCCCATTATGAATGCAGTTTCATAGAGTTGGGGATTTAGTAACTAAGTGGGCAAATAATTTTTCAAACAAGCCCAGTTGGTATTGGGTAACTTTTTTGCTTCAATAAATTGCATTTATCATTTAAAAACTGTATTTTTTGTTTACTCAGATTGCCTTTGTTTTGTTAGATTTAGTTTGTATTTTTGAAACAATTTTGTATGAAATATACACAAAAACAGAAGAAATCAGGATGGGGATAAATACTTTTCCACAGCACTGTATGAATCAATTTCAAGCAATTTTTAAATCTGCAGTTAACTGAAAAATCATGCAATTAATCACAGTTCTATATTTTTAATTCACTGACAGAACTTATTTAAATAAAAGATCACTTTTAAGCCATTTTATAGCAAATACATAATTATTGAGATATATATTGAATATCGTCAATAGACAAAAAAAATAACGAGATATACATTTTGTTGCCATATCACCCAGCCCTAACCCTGATCCCATTAGGTTTACGATGTGCAGATCTTAATTTGTTTAGTTTTTTTTACATGTTTTGCAAAAGGTGTTAAAGTATTAAATTATAAATGCTGATACCTGCAGATACCCTGTAATATGTTGTAATGTATGAGTAACAATGAAGCATATAGCTGCATTTTTTTTTTTCACACACACAGAACAAAATACTCTCTCAATGTAAAAATCACTGTGTTGTCTGTGTATTAACTCATGTCCGTGTGTTTCTGCTGTGTAGGGGAGGTCCAGTGTTATGGAGAAACTCTTTGACAAGTTCATGTGCTCGTTCTGTGAAACTGTGCCAGATCAGCTGACGTCTCTAGATGTACTACGGTAACATCATCACTGACACCACACTCTACCATGTGTTTAAAGAGACGTGTGTGTGTGTGAGTGAGTGAGAGAGAGATAGAGATACAGTGGACACTTAATTCACTCAAAATGTTTAAATATTGCAATAGATACTAAATATCAAAGCATCATCGAAAGGAGGATGGCACTGCACACTTTTCACAAAATATTTCACAAAAAGAAGTTTGATTTGGTTTGAAATTCTAAAACAATAGATAGTGTTCAGAATGAAGACAATAAGTATTTGAGTGGGGCAGATTGAATATAGCTACTAAAAAGACATTTATACGTGCAACTTCAGTGTCCAAATAACTTTTTAGGCCACTGTACAGATCTCTTGCTTTATTCAATGTGCACCATTATTATTTCAGTCATATTCTTGGCATTGTGACTCGAGACTTACTTAGAGCTCCAACGCTCAAAGATCAACTTCAGGATGAGATAAGAGATCAGCTGCCATATCTGCATCTCATTCACTGGTACGTCCTCTCTGAGTCTCCTGCTATAGATGTCTCTAGATCTGTCCTCTTCTAACTCTGATTCTTGATTTTAATGCAGTTTCTGGGAGTCTGTCTATGGCGGTGTGAGAGAGGCCATTGATGCTTTTGAAAAGGCTTTGGGAACTATTACGAAGCTGGAGTTAATCTACACACTTTGGCTGGAGTAAGTAAGGCAAATAGTTATTCGTACCTTATTTCTTTGAATTATTAGCTGTTAATTATCACAGTATTAAACCAATGAGAGTAGACTTCAGTTTGTTCATAGGGTGGGTTGGGCAAAAACCAAAGGTTTTGTTGATATGAGCATCCTGTCATTGTGTAGTTGAAGGAACCCAGTCTGATCTTCCTGTATTAACAGCTGGTGGTTTTATTTTCAGCAGTTATCTGTCATTTACAAGCAGTAAGGTGTTGGGGCTGCAGCCTAGTGTTCGCGAGCTGAAGATGTTTACAGGTTTGGTGCATCGATGCCTGGAGACGGTGCCATCCAGACTTACTCTGCCCTTTAGCTCCTCACAGTATTGGAACTGCTTTAGCTTCCATAACAAGGTACATCTCCTGTTCCATAATCACCCACTAATTATGAAGCTCATTTTCTAGTTATAGTTTCACTCAATTCTGTACAAGATTATTACATTATTAGCACTTTGAGGCAAATGTCATCCTAATTGCTCCCAGATAGTGGTGAATGTACTGTGTTTGTAATTTGCATAGGCTCATGCATTTTATTTGTGTATATGGTGCATTTTGAAGCTCTTGTGTGAATTGCAGGTTATATCCTTCTATTTGGGTTGTTTTCCTCAATCCCAACATTCCCTTGTCCTGGAAAGACTTCAGCATATCATGCCAACCAATACTGAACTGGCCATAAGGTACTCCGATGTTTATCCTGCTTCACTGGAGGCATAACAGTCTTTTTCTCTTTAATGGAGAAATATTTGATTCTTCAACCATGTAAATTGGTGACTCAAGATACAAGTCACAACTTCTAAAGACATTTAATGTCCTTGAGTTTTAGTGTCAATTGTTGTTGTGTAGGTTGCTGCAGCAGGAATGGCAGGATGGAAATGTTGAACATTTTAAATTGCAAAGCCGAATGTTGTGCAGTAGCCTTCCAACCTGTCTGGCCATCTGGAAAATGTAAGTTCATGCTCCAAACATGTCTCCAAATGAGATTTATATTTATGAAGGCAGCTGTTAATTCAAAGCTTTAGTTGGCATAGCTTATTTTGAATTCTGTATAATGTTAAAAATAATACATAATTTAAAAAACGTGCTTTTCCAACCAAATCAAAGACTTATTCCCCTTTTTTATTACCAATTCCACATGTACAAGGATTGACATGTAGTGTTACACAATGAAGGCTTTTTAGAGACACTCCAGTTGGGCCTGCCATGCCCAAAATAAGTGCCATATTAAGCACTTATGCTTGCATGGAGTTGCAGCTTTTTTTGATCCCCACTAAGGGTAGTTGCATGTAAGCTTTTTCTGGATTACTTCACTCAGTGCATAATGCACTTGGGTGTCAGCAAGGGCTACTCCTATGATGGATTTTCCACTGCACATTCAGTGGTTGGGTATCCAATCCCCTCTGATGCTCCAGAGGAGGGCATGGATGTGCAGAGCAGCTAATACTTCCTATGGCTGAGAATCCTTGTAATTCCAGTATCCTTGAGAGTATGGACTTCAGTGGGGCCTTAGAGACCTTAGTCCCCAGTCTGATTCTGCTCACAGGTGGAGGGTAGTTAGGGCCAGGAGCTTGTGCAGTCACTGCCTTGCTCCTATGGTTGTGCTGCCCTCATTTCGCCTCAACACGGATTGCTGCATGGGCAGCACTGAGGCCAAAGCCCCATGGTCCTTTGACCCAGGGTTACTGACTGCAATTTTCTAGTGTCCCTTCCTTGATGAGTTTTGCAGCAATAGACCCACAACACTTGGAAGTGCTCTGTGCAGATGTTGTCACGCTTGCTCCAAAAGGGCCATCAGGTAAGTGAAGTGATTTGCTGGCCTTAATTTTTCTCTTGCTCATACCCACATGGGATTGGGGCCTCTGCCCAACACTGGACCCCAGGTGTCTAAACGAATACCTCCATCTTCTGAAATGCAAGAAGTTGACTGTTTCAAGGATGTGGAGGACCATAAACCAAGGCGACTGGTCTTGCTTAAAAATCCAACGTTTTTGTGGCGGTTTGTCCAGCTGCCACATGGTCGTCTCTTTCTACCTTTACAAAATTTCATTGGTTAAGTTTTGAAGCCTTTGGGGAGTTGGTGTCCAGCACACCTCATCACTAATGTCCTACTGTTCCCCATGTGGGCTGGGCATAATTCCAAAATGGAGTAGTGTTGTCTCCATTTTCAGTCAGCTTTTGCATCTGGCGTTCTCTAAATGAGTTGCCTTGCTAGTGCTTTGAGAAGCTGGCAAGCCTTTCGTTACTGCTTGGTGCTTTGGCTTGAGGCAGCAATATTTGGCAAAAGGGTTGATTAATCACCATCGTCGTTTAAACAATCCCAATATAATTATTTTTTAAACTGTTCTTTTTTTGGACATGCGTTCTAATCATACTCTGGACTACAGCTATGTCTTGAGTTTTCCTGTACATATGGAATATGTAACAGAGTGGAAACTCTGTTACATATTCTCTTTTTACTCAAAGGTCATATTATAACATTTTCCAACAGTCTCAACCAGACTGATGCAGTTCAAGCAGTTCATTAAAGGGTCAAGAAATCCCTATTTCAGAATAGCTCCGCTCGCACCAGTTTTGAAAAATGCGGGGGAAAGTTGGCATGGTAATTAGCGGACTGGGGGGAAAGGGGAAGAGAACACGCCTGTCATTTCTCATCTAGTCAGTTATATTTTGCTTTAATTGAGTAACACTCACTTTAAGGATAAATGGTTTATGTTATGGTACCACGTCACATCAGACCACTTCTTTCAAACAAGCTGTCTGCTTTGGAGTGGAAAACAGGCAGCTCTCATACTTTGGATCATACAATTGCTTATTCACCACCAATGCTACTGACTGGCTGAGAAAGCGCCATCTCATGAATAATATCAAGAGAAACCAATGACGTGTATATGTTTAAGTCCAGTGTAAATAAAAAAATCTATGTGACATTTTCTCAGTATTGACTTCAAAGCAGTTAGTAGAAAATGGCCCAAAAAATGTATCCTTGAAATGAAAATGAATGCTTACTATCATTGTCTTGCATAATGTGGAACACATACAAAAAAGTCTGTTAACATCTAGAAAAACATGTGTAGTGTTTCATGACCCTTTTAGAACAATCTTATTCAGAATGAGCAAAGAATTTGTTGTCAAGATGTGCAAAACTCATAGACCCAAAGCTACTCTGTTCATCTACTTGGTGAAACTACCATGGTGTTTAAACACTTGCATAAAGTTATCTTCAGAACTTTGCCACTGACAGGACAGTAATGGTTGTAGAAATTTGTAAATTTGATGTCCCTAAATTTGGAAGCAGAAATTAGGTGTGAAGTGTTTGACGTCCTGTATTGATATATTTCTTGCCAGAGCGATTGCTGTTGGGAGGGAGCAAAGGCAAAAAGCAGAGGTGAGTGAGAGTTCAGAGGTCAGGTCAAGCCATTTACAGTGTCCAGTGTCCATCATTTTTAACCTTTACTTATCCCGCAGGTCTCTATTTTTACTGTTTCATTTTGTTGAATCTACTGTTTTTTCTGCAGGGTATGCTCAGTGCACGAATATGTAAGAGTTTTAATGGCATAACTCTGATGAAGACAAATGGAGTTTGCTTTTGTAGTTGGGGAATGTGAATGTTTATTTTTGTGTTGGACTGAACTGACTGTGATTCTGCTCTGGTGTGTTTGTGCTTTTATTCACACATTTGCAGGTCCAGCGGCTCTACCAGCAGGCACTCCAGAAACTGCCCCTGTCTGCTTCTCTCTGGAAAGATGTAAAAAACCTCTTGCAATGACTTACTGTTGACTTGTCTTTTTCGCTGTGGAACTCTTTCCTTATGAGTCTTTTTCATTTTCTTTGTAGTGTTTGCTGTTTGAGGCGGCTGAAGGAGGTAAAACTGACACACTGAAAAAAATAATTGACAAGTGCCAAGAGGTGGGCGTGAGTCTAAATGAGCCGCTAGGGTTAGAGCCGTGCCAATCACAGTGACATGATCACCACACTCCCATAACAAGAGTACATGCTTCCATTAGACCACCCCAAAGTTCCACAGATACATAGACAGGTGTGTTAGGTTAGATTGCAGCAGGTGGACATGCCTGCACCAGCATATACTCAGTATTAATTACAAAGCCACTGAAGACACTAAGAGCTTCAAGTTATCCAGTATGTGGGCCTCTTTTATCATCATGTACGTAAGTATGAATTTGCTGATGATACCATTTGCTTCTTTGTTTTTGGTTTGTGTTCCATTTGTACACTAACATATTGTTTTATTGTAGTTTTTCTTTAATGTTGCATCATCATTGATGGACTTTGACTGTTTTTAAGGTGGCTTCCTTCCTCTAAATATACTTGATTTTCTCATGGTGTATTAACCATGTCTTGTGAAGGATGACATTAACTCCAACTGAGAGTTTAAGGGCTCAGCACAGTTTTTTTTTTTTTTGTTTTTCAACTATGGATTGAAAAGACCGCTGAAAGTATTTGATTCACCAGGGTCCATGTATTGTTGGAAACTTCTCTACGGACTGCCAAATATGTCTGTAGTCAAGGACTGTGCCAAGAAACCTTTTCCTTCACCAATAAAAAAAAAAAAAAATCCACACACAAATTGATTAACATAATCTGCTGGAATAGTTTTATATAATACTCTGTTTTTCTTTACATTTATAATTGAACAATGTTTTTATTAAATTATTTTGTACAGAAATATGGTGTTGTGTGTTTATTATGGGGAATAACTTTGGGACTGAGTTTACTGAATGGGGAAAACTATATTGTATCTCAGTATTATATTATTGTAAGTATTATAAATGATAAATAAAGCCTTTTTAGTCATGCAAACATTCTAGTCCAGCTCACCTGTATGTGTTTCTATCTAAAATATTACAAATTGGTTTATTTGCAACTAAAAAAAATAATTTTATACTTAAAAAGCAATTTACATAGAGAACAGGGGACTCATCAACCACCATTTTTCAGCATCCACCTGGATTATGCAACAGCAGCAATAGTACGCTCACCACACGCCAGCTATTGGTGGGAGGAGCGTTGCCAACAGTACATATGTTGGATGTCTCCTTGATCTGACGCATCCATTTCAGGTCTTGGAGTCTCTACTAACAAGCTAAGTTGAATTAGGTGTGTTAGTTTAAGGAGACATCGAAAATGTGCATTGTTGGTCAGGGGTGTAAATTGGACATTTCATCACGATACTATCTTAAATAGATTCTCTTGCCGATACTTCAAAATCTGCAGCGATACGATTTTGATTCGGCCCTGCGACCGATATTCTGATATTATGTGCCAATTTTTCACAATCAGTAAAAAA
This sequence comes from Myxocyprinus asiaticus, assembly GCF_019703515.2. NCBI lineage: Eukaryota > Metazoa > Chordata > Actinopteri > Cypriniformes > Catostomidae > Myxocyprinus > Myxocyprinus asiaticus. Next base: position 318,539 of record NC_059391.1, on the reverse strand, counting down.
AAATGTTTGCCTTCAAATGCAACCAAAATATAATCTGAATATTTTATTGAGCTCTTAAAAGTGCAAATTTAGTATCCATATTGGGACATTGAAAACAAAATAAGGTACTTCAGATGTTGAAAAAAAAATTATATATACAATATAAAAAAAAAACGTCTCACACACAAGTGATCATCAATCGTTTGATTACATCTTATTTTTCAGTTTAATCCAATTCAAAATACTTACATACCCATGACGTGTTTCCAACTATCCGTGCTATCCGCGGTTTTCCTGGCTACAACTTCCACAGTTATAATGAAAAATTATGTTACAGTTAGCGGATAAATGTTAGTAAGGGTGTAGATGTGTACAGGCTTATAACTGATGCTAGTGCTGAGCAGGTTATTTCTCTTTCCCTCTTTAGTGCTGTTCAGAATGTTGTATCTTAGATACAAAAGAAAACTCAGAGAGAACTGTTGCCTCTTGATGGTCTCTTTCATTTAGGACCCATCTCTGTAGCCAGCAATACACACACAAACGCGCCCCACACTGCGCTTTCTTCTCTGCTTTTAACAGTGCTACAGCCCACTAACACAATGAGCCACCGCCCCCTACTAGACAAACCCAATACCAACATTAACATACAACATCCCCCCCCCCCCAACTTAATTCAGAGTAAACAAATCTTAGTTTTTTTTTTTTTTTTTTTTTTTTTTTTACATCATACAATTCATAACAATCCTAATTCAATACATATTACTTAACCTCCCAAAACCTTTTGGCTGATGTTCTTTTTTATTACAATTTTTTTTTATTTTATTTTCTATTTTTTGGTCACAAAGTCTTTAAATTATGCTGGTGGTTTCCTCTCTCTTACTGAACGTCGTAGACCTCCTGGGGGTTCACTCTCATGGTCCTTTCTATCTGCAATTTGAGTAAATTCAGGCATTATTTGAGCACTGGGTGAATCTGGCAATTGATTTCTTTGATATCCAGGTTGCAAACTCTCAGGCTCCCTGCTATCTACAGTTGGAATCAATTCAAGTGTTGTTGAATTACTTAGTGATTCTGGCACTTTAATATCAGTATCCACTGACGCCACATCAGTATCATAAGGTTGAGCACACAGGCCAGCTTGAAAGTCTTTAGTCAGCATCTCCTTTTGTTGTCGTCTGAATAATTGATCAACATGATGCCGTACTACTTGGGCACTTCCTAATGCTACTTTATAAGATACAGGTCCTGTGATGTCCTGAATTACTCCCTGTACCCATTTTGGTCCATACCCAAAGTTCCTAGTATACACAGTATCTCCTACTTCAAAATAACGGAATCTCACATGTTGGTCATGGTGCTCTTTTTGAACTTGTTGTTTGGATTCAATTTTGCTGGTGAAGTCAGGTTGCATTTTGTCTAAGGTGCATCGCAATTTCCTCCCCATCATCATTTCTGCAGGTGACAGTCCCGTTGTAGACTGGGGTGCTCTATGCAACTTGGTCAAAATAGTGTTCCCAGAACTTTTTTTCATGAGTTCCTTAAAAGTTTGTACTGCCCGCTCAGCATGACCATTTGATGATGGATGATATGGTGCAGAGGTAACATGCGTTATTCCATTCCTAGATATAAATTCTTTACTTGCTTCACTCACTGAGCGTTATCAGACACCATTTCAGGAATGCCATGTGTACTGAAACTATTTCTAAGGCACTCAAGAGTAGTAGCTGTTGTTGCTGAATTTACTGGATATGCATCAATCCACTTAGAATGGGCATCGACTAAGATTAAATCATTTTCCCCAAAAATGGACCAGCATAGTCCATATGAACTCTTCTCCAAGGCTGTTGTGGCCACTCCCACGGATGAAGTGGTGCACACACCGGTGCTTTTCTCTGTTCTTGACACACAGTACAATCTTTTACTCTGGCCTCAATGTCAGCATTTAAATTTGGCCACCGCAGTTAACTCCTGGCCAGGACTTTCATCCTCGACATACCTGGGTGTAACTGTTCCAGCAACCCTGAACGTCCTTGCTCTGGAATGATGATGTGGGCTCCCCACAGCACACACCTGTCTTGAACACTTGTTTATAAGGTGCAAAATCATTGGTATTACTGTGATCAGGCCAAACTTTAAGCACATACTCACGCACTCTAGAGAGGACAGGATCTCGGGTGGTCCAGTGCTTGATTTGCTCTGATGTCGTCAAAGGATTAACAACTCTGTCCAACATCAACACATGCTTCTCCTTCAATTTTTTCTCGGGAACAGGGAGATAACTGAGGGCATCAGCATTTCCACTGTCCTTGCCTGCTCTGTAAGGAATGATATACTCACATGCCCCCAACATCACTGCCCATCTCATAATTCTTTGCGAGGCCATCTGTGGCACAGCTTTCAGTTCATTCAATAAACTGAGTAAAGGTTTATGGTCTGTACAGATTACAAATTTATGGCCATAAAAATATTTGTGGAATTTATTTACCCCGAACACTACAGCTAAACCCTCTTTCTCTAACTGTGAGTAGTTTTATTTCTGCTACTGAAAGTGCTCGTGATACAAACCCGATTGTTCTCTCAGTTCCATCTGCCATACGATGTGCTAACACGGCTCGCACACCGTATGCTGAAGCATCATAGGAAAGTCCTATTTTTTTATATATATATATATATATATATATATATAGTGTATTAACACACGGTTAGACTGCAGTAACTCTTTGAATTTTTTAAAAGCTTTTTCTTGATCCTCTTTCCAACACCAGGAGACATCCTTCTTCAAAAGCCTGTGCAAATGGAGCAAGCAGTGTCGAAAGGTTTGGCAAGAACCGGTTATAGAAATTCAACAGTCCCAAATATGCTTTCAGCTCTGTTACTGACGTCGGTGTTGGTGCATCCTGTACTGCTTTGATTTTTTCGGGAACGGGATGAATACCAGTGGCATCCACTTTATGTCCCAGGAAAATGACTTCCTTTTCCAAGAATTTACACTTTCCTCTTTTCAACTGCAAACCATACTCCTCCAATTGCTACAACACTTGATCCAGTGTCCTCAAATGCTCCTGATCATCTCGTCCTGTCAGCAAGATATCATCCATGTATACAGTTACCTTTGGAATGTTTTTCAGGACCCCTTCCAGAGTCCTCTGGAAGATTGCTGGACTGGAACTAACCCCGAAATGTAATCTGGTGTACGTGAACTATCCTTTATGGGTATTCACTGTCACATACTGCTTTGACGTCTCATCTAACAGAATCTGTTGATATGCATGACTCATATCTAACTTGCTGTATTTTTCTCCTCCAGCTAGAACTGCAAACATATCCTCCATTCGGGGAATGGGATACTGCTCCAGAGACGACTCTCTGTTAATGGTTACTCTGTAGTCTCCACAAAGTCTCACTGACCCATCTGGCTTTAAAACCGGCACAACAGGTGCTGCCCACTCGTAGAATTTCACAGACTCGATTATATGGTCTTTAAGCAGGCGATCAAGTTCAGCTTTAACTTTCTCTTTCATGGCAAAAGGCAGTGATCGCGGTTTAAAAAAAATTAGTCTTTGCATCCCTTGGTACATGAATCTTAGCAGTGACTCCTTTTAATGTTCCAAGTTCCTCTTTGAAGGATGTCCTGCAACAACTCTGAGCTGTCTTTAATTTTACTCACTTTTTCCCAGCTGAATTCCAGATCTGTGAGCCATGATCACTCCAATAAATTAAGCCCAGATCCTGCCACCACCACTGCTGTGTGTTCTTTGGTAAGCCCTTTGTGTTTAACTTTGGTGGTACCTAGAACATTCACTGACTGTCCTGTGTATGTTTTTAAACTGAGAGAGCTTGTTTTCAGTTCAGGCAGTTTCTTTTTAGCTTCCATTTTGCCATATTCCATCTGTGTTAATACAGTCACACTACATCCAGTGTCAATCTCAAACATCACAGGGCATTCATTTACAAACAGCATCTGTGTGATAGGGGGTACATGAGGCTGTGTTGTCTCTATACTATACATGGTGAAAACTTCTTCAGGCTGATCTTCCTCCTCCTCTTGAAGGTAACTTGCCCTCTTTGATTGTTTTCCTCTCCCCCATTTCAAAGCTTTTCTAACTTTATCAACACTAGTTTCTTGTGGTTTCATTCTACATACTCTTTTCACATGTCCAATTTTACCACAATTATAACACTTTTCTTTGGCAAACTTAATCTTTCGGCACATGGTTACTTCCGCCACATCGATAGCACATTCCTGTACCACTCAACTTTTTTCTCCTGTGTCCATCTTGAAGACAGTGGAACCCAGTCGATTTCCTTTATCTTTGTGCAAATTTGCCATATCCATATTAGCAGCTTCGATAGCCTGAGCTTTCCTTAGCGCTATCTCAAATGTCAGTCCATCCTCAGCCAGTAATCTCTGTTGTATGCTGTCATCATTAACACCACACACTAATCTGTCTCTCAGCATAATTGTGAGCATGTCTCCAAAATTACAATCTTGTGCAAGCTTTCTCAGTTCGGCCACATATTCTACTATACTTTCATCAGGGCATCTGTTACGTGAATTAAACTTCCACCTTTGAACTATTTCATTGGGCTTTGGATTAAAGTGATTCTTCAGCAAACTCACCAATTCCTCATAACTCTTTGATCCTGGTCTCTCAGGACTCAGTAAATTCCTCATCAGTGTGTATGTCAGCGCTCCAACGCAGCTCAACAATATGGCTCGTTTTTTCTCAGGTTCCTCAACATCATTTGCCACGAAGAAATGGTTCAGTATTTCACAATACTCCTCCCATGATTGTGACTTATTATCAAATGGTGCCACGGATCCCACCATGCCAGCCATCGTTCTGTTCAGTCAGTACGTCACGTGGTAGCTATTAGCTTGCATCAGCTCACCCCGTCGGCATCCTGCTTTTCACTTGCACTCAGGAAACAGCTGCTCCACAATTCCGACTTTCATCCTCGTCACCATATGTTGTATATTAGATACAAAGGAAAACTCGGAGAGAACTGTTGCATCTTGATGGTCTTTTATTTAGGACCCATCTCAGTAGCCAGCAATACACACACAAATGCCCCCACACTGCGCTTTCTTCTCTGCTTTTAACAGTGCTACATCCCACCAACACAATGCGACACCGCCCCCTACTGGACAAACCTAATACCAACATTAACACACAACAAGAATGTCGGCATTGTCAAGACGTTTCACATGATGGTTGAACTGCTCCATGGTACTTTTAAATAGCAAATTCTCATGTAAAATTAAAATGGGTCGCATGCGCAACGATATCGGCCGAATTAACCGCGTATGTGAGCCGCTCCGCATTTGTCACGAGAGCTCACATTTCAAGGAGCGCCTGGTTTACATGCTCACATTGATCCTGTCACTGGAGCCCACGCTTCGCGGAAGCCCGGTGGACGCGTGCGCACGCCAAACGGATAGCAGAGCACAATTTGGCTTCAAAGACCCCGCACACATCCGTGTCTGTGTCAAATGAATGTAATAAGGTTGCTTCATTGCCTGACTGAAATGCGTACGGATGTGGCTGACATGAGAGTACTAAAATAAAGGTACATCTTTAAAAAATGTCTACATCGATATTTATGCGTTGTATCGAAAACATTGGATGGTTAGTTATTGGATCAATGCATCGATCCAGATCGATGAATCGTTACACCCCTAATGTTGGTGTGCCTCCAGGAATAGGGTTGGGGATTATTAGGAGACTGTGAGTGTGTTAACACTTTACAATAAGGTTCCATTTGTTAATGCATTAGGTATCATGAACTAACAATTAACAATATTTTTTGTCCCATCATGTTGTAGCAAGTAGAAAGCAACTATTTTGGCATACATCACCATGACATCTCAGCAAGTCAGAGATCATTTCTAACTCACGTGCACATGCCGGTGATTGGTTCTGCTGTGCAGAACTTGCTCTTCTCAAATGAGCCTAATGTGTGACAGAGAGAGGCCATTGCCATCAGGGAATACCATTGCCATTAAGGGGTGTACCTAACCCACAATTATGCTTAGGTAGCTGGCATGTGTCAAATTAACATCTACATGAATGCCCAGACCCAATATTCCTCATCAGAATGTTGCACGGAGCATTACACTCCCTCCCTTCTGGTTATGTGCCCACACATATTGCTCTCAAGGTCTCATAACGGCAGGAAATCACTGATTGCTGTGCAGGAAGTGTTTCCTATCTGAGGTTGAAATTTCTTATATGGGCATTATCAAGTGTCCAGAGGAACACTTTTATAACACGTCTTTTGGAAGAGAAAGGAGAAGTTTTCCACTGGAGAACAATAGGATAGTTGGTCTTAGAGCTATCAGATTATGTGCGTAACCAGCAAGGCCATTGTGTTGAGTTAGATCCATATTTTTTCATTTATTTGTCAGATTTCATGGACATATTCTTTGTTGTAAATGTGCACATTTGCCAAGAGCTAAAAATGGTCATATTTAGGTGATACAGTACACCAATCAGCCACAACATTAAAACTACCTGCCTAATATTGTGTAGGTCCCCCTCATGCCGCCAAAACAGTGCCAACCCGCATCTCAGAATAGCATTCTAAGATGCTATTCTTCTCACCACAATTGTAAAGAGTGGTTATTTAAATTACCATAGACTTTGTCAGTTCGAACCAGTCTGGCCATTTTCTGTTGACCTTTCTCATCAACAAGGCGTTTCCATCCACAGAACTGCCCCTCACTGGATGTTTTTTTTGTTTTTGGCACCATTCGGAGTAAATTCTAGAGACTGTTGTGCGAGAAAATCCCAGGAGATCAGCAGTTACAGAAATACTTAAATAGTTCAGCTTCTTCCATAGTACAAATAAGGTTTTAGGGTAAAGTCCTCCTTGGCAAAATCATGGTCATCCACCAGGATTATTACTAGTTTAGCAGGGTTTTATTTTTATTTTTTGTCTTATATTTATAGGACAGTAGAGTGTAGACTGGAAAGTAGGGTTTAGAGAGAGGAAGCGGGATTGGGACATGAGGTTGGACTCGAATCTGGGTGTCCGTGAGCAAATAGGTCTTATATGCATGAGCTAGAGGAAGGCTAATTGGGCTTAAGCCCAGAATGTTTTCAGGAAAGCCTTGAATGTTTTTATCATCTTGTAGTGATGTCAAAAAATACCAGTGCTTCGGGGGCCTGGGTAGCTCAGCGAGTAAAGACGCTGACTACCACCCCTGGAGTCGCAAGTTTGAATCCAGGGTGTGCTGAGTGACTCCAGCCAGGTCCCTTAGCAACCAAATTGGCCCGGTTGCTAGGAAGGGTAGAGTCACATGGGGTAACCTCCTCGTGGTCGCTATAATGTGGTTCTCGCTCTCAGTGAGGCGCATGGTGATTTGTGCGTGGATGCCGCGGAGAATAGCGTGAAGCCTCCACATACTCCATGTCTCCGCGGTAACGCGCTCAACAAGCCACGCGATAAGATGCGCGGATTGACGTCTCAGACGCAGAGGCAACTGAGATTCATCCTCCACCGCCCAGATCAAGGCGAGTCACTATGCTACCATGAGGACTTACAGTGCATTGGGAATTGGGCATTCCAAATTGGGAGGAAAAAAAATAAAAAATACCAGTGCTTCGGTATCAAGTTGATACTAAAATATATATATATTTAATATTAAGTAATATATGTCTAAATTAATGAGGTCTTTCTACTGTATCAGCAATACCAAATAAAGACTCAATTCATTACCCATGCTCTGTTTTGTTGTTGGCTGGTTTCCAGCACTCAAGCCTGTCATGCGGATGTGCACGAATGCAAGAAGAGCACTCACAATTGCGGCTGTGTGTGAATGGTCAAAATCACTGTCTCTGTGAGATATTGGAAACTGTGTTGAGTAGGGCTGTCTCAATTATGAAATTTGGCTGATGATTAATTGTCAAACAAATAATTGCGATTATGATGACCGATTGTCTGTTTTAGGACCAGAAGGGCATAGATTTGATTTGAACATTGAGGGGGTTGCAGCGTGAAGCATTTAAATGTTTCTATTGATCATGGTATTAAATATTTAAATATAAATATGGTTTTAAATGGTTTTAAAATATATAGTCTCTTTTTGGTCAACTTTAGTTTTGTTCAATTTTAAACTTGGATAAAACAGAGGTAATTCTGAGGTAATTCACTTTCATTCGATACTCATGTTTGCAAGGTTGTAAAGAGCATTTTTCCACCTTCGTAACATCTCCCGTATTTGCTCCTCTCTCAGCCTCCAGGATGCTGAAACCCTAATACATGCCTTAGTGACATCAAGATTGGATTACTGTAATTCACTACTCGTTGGACTTTCTGCAAAAACTATCAAACGACTTCAATATGTGCAAAACTATGCAGCCCGTCTTGTCACTCTTACAAAAAAAACAACAACAAAAACTGCACACATCACTCCAATTTTTCAGGACCCCCACTGGCTCCCTGTCTCCTTTCGCATAAAGTACAATATCCTCACCATAACATACAAAGCTCTTCATAGCCTTGCCCCTAATTATGTATCCAAGTTACTCCAGCCCTACTCCCCTGGCCTCTCCTTAAGGTCCTCTGATGCTGGCTTGCAGTTCCTAAATTCAGATTAGAGTCTATGGGTGCCAGGTCTTTTAGTGCCCCAAGACTATGGAACTCTCTTCCTCAGAACCTCCGTGAAGTCTCTTCCTTGCTTTCTTTCAATAAACTACTGAAAACTACTATTTTTTTCGCTGTGTTACCTGTTTTTGATCCATGATATGTTTTGTGTGTGTGTGTGTGCGTGCTCTGTTTTATTGTTGAGATTGATTGTAATTCATTTCTTGTTGTGATTGATTCAGTAAAGTGACCTTGGGTTTTAGAAAGGCGCTATATAAATAAAACGCATTATTATTATTACTTACATTGTTGATTTTGGAACTCAAATTTTTTATAAAACTTAAAAAAAAAATGTTATATATTATGCAATAGTAAAATATTTCACTTTCACATGTATTTCTGAAATATTTCACTTTCACACGTTATTTTAATGATCTTTGATGAAACCCACAAGCCCTTATTTCTCATGAAGCAAACCTTTGAGATTTTGTTTCATCATTTTATCACTCCACAGAAACAGAGTAAGCATGCATCTCCTCCACTGTCACTGTATGTCATTAACACTGTGTGTATGAACTCACTATGACCAGAAACATTTGCCATAAAACAATAGTTTCAAGTGAAACTGGAGCGGTTTGCATTCAATATCAAAGTTGAAAGCAAAGTATCTCATATAACCGTGGTTAGATTAAAAGAAAAAAGTGATCGGTGATTTATTTAAAGTGATTTATTTAAAGTAATAGTTCACCCATAAATAAAAATAAAATAATCGCTCATCATTTACTCACCCTCATGCCATCACAGATGTGTATGACTTTTTCTTCTACAGAACACAAATTATGATTTTTAGAAGAATATTTCAGCTATGTATAAATACAATACAAGTAAATGGGTGCCAAAATTTTTACGTTCCAAAAAGCACATAAAGGCATCCTAAAAGTAAAGCATACGACTCCAGTGTTTTAATCCATATCTTCAGAAGTGATATGATAGGTGTGGGTGAGAAACAGATAAATATTTAAAGGGATAGTTCATCCAAGAATGAAAATTCTCTCATCATTTACTCACCCACTGCAGAACACATATTATGATTATGACTTGCCATAACCCACAGAGTTTCAAGTGCATACCATCCTGAGAATCAGGATGCTTTCATCAGATGTTAAAATTATATGTTAAAAAAGTACTGTAAAGCATGGGACGAAGGTGTTCCGCTAGTTTTGTTTGCTGTACGTGAGACCGTTCAAGAGTCTCTCGGGTTCAGTCCTGCTGAGCTCGTTTTTAGTCAAACTTTAGAGGACCCCTAAAAGTCCTCAAAGAACAAATGTTGGCAGTTGACTCGAGTCCCAAGATTAATGTGTTGAGCTACATCAGCTAGTTCCAAGAGCGTTTGTACAACATAACTCACTTCCTATTAAGCAGCATGCTTACCGTGTGAATGCTAACAAGTGTTCGATTTTGAAAAACGAGTACTTACTAGAAAACGGTTTAGCCATACCAAGTTGTAGTCCATGCTCTTCCCCATGTGTTCTTGTTCCCAAACTGGGCAGAACATTCCGTTTTTGCATGAATTATCGCAAAATGAACGCTGTTACCGTGCCCGATTACTTTCCGTTGCCTCGTATGGAGGACTGTATTGATTACCTTGGTTCTGCCTATTTTGTCAGTAAGCTGGATTTGTTGAAAGGTTATTGGCAAGTGCCATTAACTCCACGTGCCTCAGAAATATCCGCTTTTGTAACACCAGATTTATTCCTGCAGTATACCGTCATGGCCTTCAGTTTGTGCAATGCACCTTCCACGTTTCAGAGACTGGTCAATTTGGTGTTGGCAGGTGTGCTTAATTGCAGTGCATATTTGGATGACCTTGTAGTGTCCTGACCACTCATTGTAGAGTGGTCAGAACACATTTCCCTTTTATGAACAGTTTTTGAATGCCTTGCAAAAGCTTCACTTACACTAAATTTGGCAAAATGTGAGATTGGATAACCGACAGTTACCTACCTCGGTAAAAAGGTGGGGAAAGTTCAAGTTCATCCTGTGGAGGCCAAGGTCATAGCCATTGCCAAGTTGCGCAGATTTTTGGGCATGGCTTGTTATTGCCGCAGTTTCTGTTGTAACTTCTCCACTGTTGTCCACCCCCTCATTAGCTTGTTGTGTCCGTCTAAAACTTTCATGTGGTCTGCAGAGTGCCAGCATGCTTTTGAGAGCGTCAAATCCCTCTTATGCAGTGCTCCTGTTCTTGACGCTCTGGATTTTGCTCTGCCTTTTAAAATAGAGGAAGATGTGAGCACTGTTGGTGCTGGAGCAGTACTCCTCCAGGAGGATACTGGTATTGATCACCCCATTTGCTACTTCTCCCGTAAATTCAGTAAACATCAAGTCAACTATTCCACTATCGAAAAAGAGGCTCTTGCATTGTTGCAATCTCCCAGTCATTGTTTACACAGATCACAATCCATTATTCTTTCCCTCCTGTATGTACAACCAGAATCAGCAGCTCATGCGCTTGTCTCTGGTTGTACAAATCTACAACCTATAAAACACTGAAAATGTGGTTGCTGATGCCCTTTCTCTGGTTTAGAATGTTGTTTTGTTTGTTTACTGACTTTATTTTTATTTATTCTCTCTCTCTCTCTTATTTATTCTCTCTCTTGTGGGTGGGGGTGTTACGTGCCTGTGTGTGTCTATATGAGATGTGTGTGTGTCATTCAGCGCTGTCTCCAGCTTTCCGAATTCTGTTACCTTCCAGACATCTCCCATTGGTTGTTTCCGTTGGAGTCCCCTCTGACGTCATCATCTCCTCCACCAATTGCCATAGACCGCCAACTTTAAAACCCTGCCAAAACCCATTCACGCGAGCTCCGGCTGTGTTACTGTACTCTATCAGTTCATTGTTGCAAATAAATCAATCCATTCGTTTTTGTTTCATATTGTATGTTCTCTGTCCTGTTTTTCTTATCCCTTTTCATTATTATTTGTTATTTGGTTATATAGTTTCGTCATTTTCATTATTTTTGTAAAATTGGGGAAAGTGGACAGGTAAGATAGTCACGTGATGGACATTGTGCACACATGCAGGTTTTCGCAACTGTTTAGGCACATTAGGTTAGGAGTGAGTGCCACCCGCTGTATGTTTTGTGTTTGGCTAGGAAGAGTAGTTTAGGCAGGGTGTCTTGGATGCTGAAGATCTTTTGTTTTCTAGTCAGTTTAGATATGGTGTTTTGTTTTTGGTGTATAGCTAGTGTGTTTTGTTTTGTTTATTTTGTTTGTTTGGCACCGCTCAACCACCCTTTTAACTTGTGAATTTAATTTTTTTTTTTTCTTTTTTTTTTTTCTTTTTTTTTTCAGTCATTTCAAATCAGATGATTTCAACATGCTCCAAAAAAGTTGGGACAGTCGAGTGTTTACAACTGTGAAACATAATTTCTTCTAATAACACTTAAGCATTTGGGCACTGAAGACACAAATTTGTTCAGTTTAGAAAGTGGAATTTTCCCCCATTCATCCACTATGCAGGTCTTCAGCTGCACAATTGTACGGGGTCTTCGTTGCAGAATGGTGTGTTTCATAATGAGGGTTGGGAGGGTTACTTTTGAAATGTATTCCACTACAGATTACAGAATACATGCTGTAAAATGTAATTTGTAACATATTCCGTTAGATTACTTAAAGTCAGTAACATATTCTAAATACTTTGGATTACTTCTTCAGCACTGGTAGATTTTTTAACTTGTTTTGACTATAAAAACTCTGCCAGAACAGTAAGACAAAATATACATGTTCAAAATACATTCTCTGAAAAACCTAAATATCTTATGCAGTGTTGTTTCTAAAACAAGATTAATCAAATTGATCTTGTTTTAAGGATTTTTAGATATTTTTACAGGAAAACAATACAAAAATTATTATCAAGAATACGATTTTTGACCTAATATCAAAGGCCTTACTAGAAAAAAAGAAATTATGATCCAACGTGAATTTTCTTGATAAAAAAATATGATCGTGCCTGGTAACGTGCATGTAAAATGGCTAGAAATAGCATTTTAGCTTAGCGAAAAGCTGACAATTTACACAAGGTTTATTTCTATTTCTTCTGCTCTAAACTTCTCTGTCTGCTCGTATGAATGTGACACATCATAAGAAAGTGTTTCACCACTTTTCAAATGCACTTTGGATCACATCATTTATATGTATACATTTTTCCATCTGAAAGGACTAAATATTAAATGAAACAAATGACAATAAAATGCAAAGTAATCTCTTCAGTAATCAAAATACTTCTGAATGTAACTCTATTCTAAATACCAATGATTTAAATTGTAACTGTAGTGGAATACAGTTACTTATATTTTGTATTTTAAATAGGTAATCCCGTTACATGTATTTCGTTACTCCCCAACCCTGTTTATAATGCGCCACACATTCTCAACTGGAGACAGGTCAGGACTGCAGGCAGGCCAGTCTAGCACAGACACTCTCTGCTTACACAGCCATGCACTTGTAATCCAGCCTGTATGTGGTTTAAAGTTGTCCTGCTGGAAAATGCTGGGACATCCCTGTAAAAGATGGTGCTGGATGGCAGTGTATGTTGCTCCAAAATTTGTACATATCTGTCTGCATTAATAGTGCCCTCACAGATGTGCGAGTTACCCATGCCATGGGCACTGACACACTCCTGGCCCATACAGACACTGGCTTTTGGACCTGACCTTGACAGCAGCTTGGATGGTCCTTTTCCTCTTTGGCCCGGAGAACACGACGGCTGTGTTTTTCAAAAACTATCTGAAATGTGGACTCATAAAACCAAAAAACATGGTTCCACTGGTCTACTTTCCATCTAAGATGAGACAGAGCCCAGAGAAGTCTGCAGCGCATCTGGACAGTGTTGATGTATGGCTTCTGCTTTGCAAAGTAAAGTTTTAACTTGCATCTGTTGATGCAGCGGCAAGTGGTGTTGACTAATAAAGTATTACTAAAGTAATCCCAGGCCCATGTTCTTGATATCCATTACAGACGAATGACGTTTTTTTAAGACAGTGACATCTGAGGGATCGGAGATCAAGTGCATTCAGAAGTGGTTTTCGTCTTGTCCTTTACACGCTGAGATTTGACCATATTCCTTGAATCTTTTAACTATATTGTGCACAGTAGAGTGGAAATGACCAACATCCTTCCAGTTTGTCTTTGGGGAACACTGTTCTCAAAGTGCTGGATCATTTGCTGAAGCATCTGTTGGCAAATTGACAAGTCTTGAACGATCCTTGCTCTTGAAGGACTAGGCTGTTTTTGGAGGCTCCTTGTATACTATGACATGATTGCCTCACCTGTGTAACATCTCCTGTTCCACATCGCCTTATTTCGATTTGTCAAATTGTTATTAGTCTTAAATGGCCCCTTTCTCAACTTTTTTGATGTGTGAATTTCTGAACATTTTCAAAAAAACAATTAAATTCACAAGGTAAAATGTGTAGTTGTAGTACTTTCAATATAGCAAAGGGTGAATTTAATATATAAATCACTCCTTTTTGTTTTATTAGCATTTTTCATAATGTACCCAACTTTTTCAGAATTGGGGTTGTAATATTTAATCAAAGATGGCCCAATGCGTATCCACAGAGATCTGGGCTAAGCACTGGATATCCACTGACCCTGCTTATATGTCCTGAGTATCTGCACAGCCCACTGCACCACATCTCTGACAGTTTAGCTGGTTAAAGGGTCTTCCTCCTCGGTAGGTTAGCAGACTTCGTAAGTGTTACACTCTGGTATCATGTATGATTATTGTTGCCATGATCCATTGGTAACAGATGCATCTGGCTGACCGTGGAGTGCTATAAACTGAAGTTCATGTGGAAAACTTTCCAGTCTTCTTAGTTCAATCATTTATTTTACTTATTTAAATATGTATGTTAAAATGTACATTTTTTTTTTTTTTTTTTTTTTTTTGGTGTGTGTATTTGTGTGTGTGGATAGTTAATTAGACACATCTTTACAGGTATACAAGTATACATGCCTTAAAATCAGTGGACTTGTTTTAATTACAATTAGGGCAAAATCTTCTGCTGTTTTTCAGTGGACTTTTTTTAATAATAGGATCAAATGGGCAGATTCAGTTCATATGAAACTTTATTGGAAAGAGAAACTTAAGCGTACATTGCCAATGCATTATTAGACACTATGCATACTGTACATATTGAATGCTGATATAAAACATATTGCTAAATGAATGCTTTAAAGTTTAAAATCTCAAAACAATTATTTTCTCTGGCTTCAGCCTGCATGCTGGCACCCTAAGAGGTAGGTCTCTGGTGGAGTAGAGAGCCACACCCTTTTCCCACAAACATACCTGGGTGCCTTAGTCCGTAGACCATCAGCTGCTTTGTTGGTGCGCCCCTCGGCCCGGAGAAGCACCTCTTTGGACCTCCTCCATGTGTGGCAGCAACGTTGAATAAATGCCTGGGCAGAGGGGATGGCAATGTTGTGCTTGTGCAATGGGAAAAGGGGAGGCTGGTAGCCCAGGCAGCAGAGAAACAAGGAGAGATCAGTGGATGACACCGGCAGAAAGTTGTGGGTGTATTTGGCACAGGTAAGCTGTTTACTCCAAGAGCAGGGGTTGTGGGAGGTCAATTAGCGGAGCAGACCAATGGAGGGAGAATTGCTGGATTTGTTCTGAGCACAGCCCGAGCAGGCCGCCACAAACCGACGGACTTCCTCTGCCATGGCTGGACACCAAAACCACTGACGGATGGCAAATAGCGTCCTCCTAACTCCTGAATGTGCCTGGAGGAGTGTCCCCACCAGAGGACTGCAAATCTGACCGACCCGGGAATGAATAATCGACCCGCCGGGCACCTCGACCAGAACAAGGGCCTCCCCTCACCTGCCGCTCGATGCCCCAGGTGACAGCCCCCACCATGCTGCCCGAAGACAAAATAGTATCGGGGAGAACTGTCACCCACGACAATGAACTGGTGGGAGAGGGCATCTGGCTTGACATTCTTAGGAAAGGATGAAGACAAAGTGCCTAATAAAGTTCCTAATAAAACATATATAGAAATTAGTAAAGCCCAAAAATATTTGGAGAGCTTTGCGTGAGTGAGGAGCTGGCCAGTCAAACCGGCCCTCACCTTGGCAGGATCCACGTGGATCTCCTCAGTTGAAATGATGGACCACAGGAATGGAACCAACTGGACATGAAAAGAACACTTCTCCGCCTTAACATACAGCTGATTCTGACATACGCTGTAACACCCACTTGACAAGCTAGGTGTGCACCTGGAGGGAGCAAGAAAAAATAAGAATGTCATCCAGTTACACAAAGTTGTTGATCATGTCAGATTGATCAGCCCTAAGGGCATGACCAAGTACTCAAAATGCCCTGTGGGTGTGTTAAAGGCCGTCTTCCACTCATCACCCTGCCTAATCTTTAATAAATGATAGGCATTACGGAGGTCTTACTTTGTGAAGTACCTTGCTCCCTGCTGGATCTCGAAGGCCGATGACAGAAGAGGTAGGAGTATCTGTTCTTAACTATTATGTCATTCAACCCCCCCATAATAGATGCAGGTACACAAGGAGCCATCCTCCATCACAAAGAATAACCCCAGAGAGATGGGGCCTGGGACTGGCTGAAGACCGCTCACAGATCATGGTACTCCGGCAGGACTCCGGACAGATCCATCTTCTCCTGCTGAAACACAGAAACACAAGAGACGGGAGACGGAGCAGGGCCTAGACAGTGGGCATGACAAAAAGTACCCTAAGACAAAACAGAATTCTCTGTTCACAATATTTCAAACTGAAGCAGACTGGACCTGACTCACCAACTGTTTTGAAATCAGAATGCAGTCAGTTCTTGAAAAAGAGCCATGAGGGTGGGAGGAGGTCAGTGAGAAAGAGAAGCCGTTAGATTCTGTTTTGGATGTTGGTAGTACAGCGAGCAACACACACACTTCGGTTCCGGCAGTACAGCCGGGCATTTGGGTGATGTCTCATGGCATACTCGCTCAGCAAAGTCACACCACTCTCCTGTTCCTGTTAGAGTTTCCAACAGGTTCCCCCCACTCAGTGACGCACCCACTGAGTAGCCTGTTGAAACGCCCTGGTTATAGGAGATTCGATTTTAAGGAATGTAGAAATAAATACTCCAGCCGCCATTGTAAAATGTTTGCCTGGTACCGGGGCATCTGACATCAGATTAAATTTACAAGTGCTGGTGCTAATGCTAAACATAGATTTTCTAAGATTCTTATTCACATCGGCAATAACAATGTCTGGCTTCGCCACTATAAGTAACGTTAAAGAGGTGTGTGAACTTGCCAAAAAAATCTGACACTGTAATATGCTCTGGCCACCTCCCTGCTTGTCGTGGTGACAAGCTTTATAGTAGATTATTGTAACTGAATGGCTGGATGTCTGAGTGGTGTCTGGAGAATAGCATAGGAGTTATAGACAATTGGACGAGTTTTTGGAGTAGACCTGACATGCTAAAAGAGATAGTCTCCATCCCTCCAGGTCGGGTGCCGCTCTCCTCTCTAGTAATTTGGCTCATAGTCTTAATATATTCATATATTGATAGTATTTGACTGGAGCCCAGGTCAAGAAGCAGACAGACAAGCTAATCTGAATGTCTGCTTGCTGCCTTGAGATGTAACACAGGTCACATAGAAACTGTATCACCTAGATATCATATAGAGACCGGGTCTGTTCCCCGAACTACCAAACAAAAATTCCTCAAATCATTTAGAAAATAATTTATGGATGTCAAACTAGAGAATAACAAAACAAAATTGAAGATGAACATCTTAAAATGGTAGAGCTTCTAAACATTAGATTGCTTTCATCAAAGCAATTATTGTAAATTAAACTATTACAGGTCAAAGTTTGGATTTGCTCTGTTTGACTGAAACTTGGCTTAAACCATATGAATATATTAGTTTAAATGAGTCTACTCCCCCAGGTTATAAACATGAGCCCAGGCTGCAGGGTCGAGGAGGAGGTGTTGCTACAATTTATATAGTGATGTTTTTGGTGTTACTCAGAGGTCAGGATACAAGTTTAATTCTTTTGAAGTGATAGTGCTGAAAGTGACATTGTCTGATATAAATAAAAAAATCAGTCGACTTTTGCTCTTGCTACAGTACACCGATCAGCCACAACATTAAAACCACCTGCCTAATATTGTGTAGGTCCCCTCATGCTGCCAAAACAGCGCCAACCCGCATCTCAGAATAGCATTCTGAGATGATATTCTTCTCACTACAATTGTACAGAGCGGTTATCTGAGTTATCGTAGACTTTGTCAGTTCGAACCAGTCTGGCCATTCTCTGTTGACCTCTCTCATCAAAAAGGCATTTCCGTTCACAGAACTGCCGCTCACTGGATGTTTTTAGCACCATTCAGAATAAATTCTAGAGACTGTTGTGTGTAAAAAAATCCCAGAAGATCAGCAGTTACAGAAATAATCAAACCAGTCCGTCTCGCACCAACAGTCATCCATGCGATTATCTAATCAGCCAATCGTGTGGCAGCAATGCAGTGCATAAAATCATTCAGATAAGGATCAGGAGCTTCAGTTAATGTTCACATCAACCATCAGAATGGGGAAAAATTGTGATCTCAGTGATTTGGAACGTGGCATGATTGTTGGTGCCAGACAGGCTCGTTTGAGTATTTCTGTAACTGCTGATATCCTGGGACAGTCCCTAGAATTTACTCAGAATGAGCATATTTCCCTTGAACTTCACCTCATGCTGTCAGGCCCATCTCAAGGCTCCTGGTCCTGATAACGATGGAAACACAGGACAAATGCTTGCGCTGATTTTCCAGCCGTGGGTTTGGGGCCGAGAGAGCAATGCGCGCTCTCCAGTGGTGGTGGAGTTGTGAACACCTCAACCATAGATTCAGCCAACATCTCTGAGACGAATACAGTAGGGACTTTTACCATCCTCGCTTCCCTCAGGTACATTTAAAATATGCAGATTGGTTCTGCATGATCTATCCTCAAGATTATCTAGGCGATCAATGAGTTTTAAGGGAGTTGACTGTGGCTTTGGCCGCAGCGAGATGCTCCGTTTTCACCAGCTATAGTTTCTGTTGATGTCAGTCGACTCTGAAAAGTGTTGATTGTGTCACGCAGAGCATCCATGGATGCTTGCAATGGTTTGACAGAGCTTAGAATCAGGGTGGCCATGTCTTCCTTGAGAATTTCTCGCTGCTTTGCTAACTCAGAGAAAAGTGGTGTCATAGAGAGAGAATTGTCCAGGTTTCCTCCGAAGGCCTGATTTTGTGAGGAAGCGGTGGCCATGCTTGCTAGTTTACTAGCCATGCTGGCTTTTTTCATCTGAGCCAAATAACTTTTCAGTTTAGTGCTGCTCATTGTGCACTAGTTGTGCAAAATATTTATTACCGCTTCGCCCTACTGTTAAGTCTGTCTTTTGAAAGGGAATTCACTACAAATAATACTATAAATATGTGATTAGTCGGGAGACTGTCAGCTCTGCTGCCTTCCCCTACATCGCCACACGGGAAGTCATTTAAACATAATTATATGTGGAAGAGAAGATCATATAGTAGGTTTAAGATCACATGGTAGGACTTTAATACTCTTTTTAAGACATCCCTATATCTGACTTTCTTCCAACAATAGAGACACAAAGACTGGTAGTAAATCATAAAGAATGGAATTGTGTTCTTGATAATAATTAAGCATCCTTTAAGTCATTGCAAAAAAATTCTCTCACTCTACGCTCTATATCTTGTGCTGTTTTTTCAAAAGAGGAAGGAAAACAGTTGCAGCTTGCTGTAGATGTTATTTCTTAACCATAAATATATATGGGTAAAACTTCACAATAAGGTTCCATTTGTTAACATTAGTTCATGCATTAGGTATCATGAGCAAACTATTAACAATATGTTTTTTACAGCATTTATTAATCTTTATGTTAGTTAATAAAAATACAATTGTTCATTGTTAGTTTGTTTGTAACAGACACAAACCTGTTACCAGTTTGTATTCAGGCTATAATACTATTCCACACCGCTAGGGGGGTGTTAGGGTGCCATAAAGTTTGTATAATGCTAGGTGTAGAGTAGAGGAAGCATGTCTCACCTGCTCTGTGTTACAAACAAAAGTCCTTGTTGAAAAACGTGCTGTTTCAAGTTCAACTGTAAGTAAGACGTTGTTCTATTTTTTAAGAAATGTATCATGCTTATGATTTATTTGTAATGTGACTGAGACCTTGTATTTATAATTATTCTGATGTTTGGACTTGTTTGCTTCAAGCTGGAAGAGTAATTTGAGTTCATTTGTATTTTTTGTAGAAGGACTTTGTGTTTGCACTATATATTTACTACAATTCTGCATCGACATTGTGGATACTGTGTGGATAAGTCACAAGATGGATGTAAGGATGTAACTTTCTGAACGCTGGATTACTACACTCATGTGAAAGACCACTTACCTTACCTGGAATTCACCTTAAATGGAACTATTAGAATTTTGTTCACCAACAACCACCTCATCGGATATCATCATCGCTGGATCTCCTAATCACTGATAAGACTCTTAGGCTATGTTCAGACTGCAGGCAAATCAGATTTTTTCTCAAATCAGATCTTTTCAGGCAGACTGTCCGCACTATTAATTGCAAGTGAACAAATCAGATTTGTGCGTTCAGACATAACCAACCTATCTGCATGGGTTGCTTTGGTAATGACGTAAGCGTACCTGCGTGATGATGCATTCCAAACAGATGCGGGAAAAATGGAGGTGCATCATCTCGCTCTCCAAATAAGCGCCCTGTCCAGTTGCGGTGCAGAACTCCTCCGTCACACAAGAAAAAGCGACGGAGGAGACTGGTAAATATTGTGATGGGAGGGGCTCTCTCAGGTGGAAGCGACCAATGAGCCAAATGTCTAAGAGCGAACGCATAATAATAAAACAAAATCTTGGGTAGGCTTAACCCACCATTGTCAATCGGCCTATGTAACTTATTGAAATTTAACCTGGGGCACTTACCATTCCAAATAAAGGACTTCGCTATACTATCAAATTGCTTGAAATAAGAGAGGGGGACATCTACAGGGAGAGACTGAAGCAGGTAGATGAATTTTGGAATACAATTCATTTTAATAACATTAACCTTCCCAATCATCGATAAATGTAGACGTGGAACTATAAAGATCAATATAGAATTCTTTAAAGGCATTATTAATATCAATGGCTGAGGTAAAAATTTCACCACCAGCAGATTTCACTGAGGGAATGGTAGAAAAAGACTCTCTCTGCTTTATATATCTAGCCAAATGCTTCCCTGCTTTGTCACCCGACTCAAAGTATGACTGTCTTGCCCTGAATAACCAAAACTCCACTTTCCGCGACAAAATAGTATTATATCTATATTTCAATCGGGTCAATTCTCTGAGGCCATCAGCTGACATACGGCACTTCAGCTGTGCCTCGGCACTTTTAATATTTCCTTCCAACTCCACGAGTACTCGTGCTTTGGATTTTTGATGAATGAGGCATACTGTATGATCCGACCCCTAAGAACCGCCTTAAGTGCCTCCCAAGCCACGCCCACAGAGGATACTGAGGACCAGTTGGTCTCCATATAAACATTGATTTCAGTCGTTAACATTTGTTGGAAATCAGGATTTTGCAGAAGGGATACATTAAGGCACCAACTATATGATTTCTTTTTCTCTATATGTGGCATCACCTCTAAACTCACCAGGGCATGATCTGAGACTAAAATGTTTCCAATTGAGCAGTCAACAACAGATGAAATGAGGGATATATAATATATGATTTATATATGATTGGATATATATAAAAAAAATCTATTCTAGAATAAATCTTATGGACTGATGGAAAAAAATGTATAGTCCCTACCAGATGGGTTCAAAAGTCTCCAAATATCCGAAAGACCAAGATTTTTACACATCCTGTGAAGCGTCAATGTTGCTCTAGGGGGTTTACACACTTTTGCTTCACTGTGATCAAGGACTGAATCCATCAAAAGATTAAAGTCACCTCCCAATATTATATCATGAGGGGTGCCAGCGGCTTGCAGCATCCCTTCAAGATCTATAAAAAAGCCCTGATCATCAGCGTTAGGTGCATAAATATTAGCCAAAATCAACCTTTGCCCTTGAATTTCAGCTAAAACAATAATTACTCTTCCTAATTTATCTTTAATCTGTTTGAGACATTTGAATTGTAGATGTTTATTTACCAATATAATGACTCCCTTGCACTTACTTGAGCCAGCACTAAAAAACATGTCCACCCCATATCTTCCCAAATTTGTCAGCTTCCTGCGGGGAGAGATGTGTTTCTTGAAGAAACACTATATCATATTTCTTACGTTTAAGAAAAGTAATAACCTTCCTTCTTTTAATGGATGCCCCAACCCATTCACATTTCATGTGGAGAGAGATAGTACACTCATATTAACATTTGACATTTTGATATAGTAGAAAAAATTAATTGTGTCAAAAACAAAATTATACAGACCACATTCCCCATTATTGAAACAAACAAACCCCGAACTTCCCCCCGAACAAAACAAACAGAAAAAAGAAAAACGTGCACATTAACCCCACGCATGACAGCGCCAACCGGCGACAATCCCTCTAAACTCAAAAGGTCCATGAACGCCCACGAGCCCCCACGACATCTTTGCCATCAGATTGCTCAATTTGTGAGGCAAAATTACATAACAGAAAATGCTTTGTAAAATAAACCCAGTCAATAGAAGGAATGAACACAAATAATGTGTAGATTAATTCACAGAACTGTCTCAAAGGTGTGATCTTCCACGAAACAAATTCCAGCTGATGTAAAACCGTTACTCCACTTTCCGTGACAAAATAGTATTACATCTATATTTCAATTGGGTCAATTCTTTGAGGCCATCAGCTGACATACAGCGCTTCAGCTCTGCCTCTGCACTTTTAATATTCTCTTCCAACTCCACGAGTTCTCGTGCTTTGGATTTTTTAATGAATGAGGCATACTGTATGATCCGACCCCTAAGAACCGCCTTAAGTGCCTCCCAAGCCATGCCCACAGAGGATACCGTGGACCAGTTGGTCTCCATATAAACACTGATTTCAATCTTTAGCATTTGTTGGAAATCAGGATTTTGCAAAAGGGACACATTAAGGCACCAACTATAGGATTTATTTTTCACACCTTTTTAACAGTGTCTCTAGTGATCTCCGACTGGTGAATCCGGACATCCTTAGTGCCGACATTAATAACAATTTTAGAAAATCTACGTTTAGCATTAGTCAGCACTTGTAAATTTAATCTGATGTCAGACGCTCTGGCACCCGAAATGTATTTAACAATAGTGGCTGTAGTCTCTATTTCCACATTCCTTACAATAGAATCATCAATTATTAAGGCTCCTTCAACATGATTCTCAGAAGGGGCATCACTGAGTGGGGAGAATCGATTGGAAACCCTAGCAGGAATGGGAGAGTGGCTTCGTCGTGTGAAAAACTCAAGCTTATGTGGAAGACCACGGTAAGGAGTGTCCATGCGTTCATGGAAACGCTACCGACTGGTACTCGAAACCGCTACTCAGCTCTGTGTAAAGCCCTACATGAGGAGTATCCGCTGTATATCGACGAAGCCTCCGCTACCATAGCTGCTTTCGCCATCACCCAGAAGAGGCACGAGCCTTCGCGTGAGTATTACAGACGCCTGAGAACCACGTACTTCCAAGGAAGTAACGAACCAGGTCTGGAGGAGGAATGAGCTTTCAAGTCTCTCTTCCTTCACAACCTCCACGAGAGCATGCGATATGATGTCACGATGCATTGCAGAACGGGCAACCCCACCATGCAGAAAATCAGAAGATACGTGCAACTGGCATGGGACACACGCATGCGCCTTGCCCGAGGGCACGAAGGCAATGCCAGAGCCCTGGGGATCCAAGCCTCAGAATATGCAGACCTAGCACTTGAAGGCAACGAAATGCCTCGCGTTAAGGTGAATGCTAGAACTGGACCCCAAAGGCGCCGATCACCCCGCCAGCAGGGTAGGCAACAGAACCAGGGGGGTGGTAACCAGACACCCCCCCCCCCCCAGGGTCATGGCAGGCCTAAACAACAAAACGTTCGCCGGCCGAAAGGAAAGGCGAGTTTCGAACGAAAACCCAAACAAGAAGGTGAGTGGGAAGGCAAGGTTTCAAATCCCCTCAGAGAACAAGATTTTAGAGAGGAAATGGAGGATATAAGGAGACGCTTGACTGAGTTAGTAACGAAGCTTGACGTGCTCCGTTGTTCACCAAGTCCGCCGACCTCCTCAAAGGAACACGGCACTGAAACCCCGTCAGTATGACTAGATGATGTACCCCCTCCCGTTAACGCCAAAGTTTACTTTGTAGGTCGGGAAAAGGGGAACAGGGTCCAAATTGCTCCCAAAAACAGTCACTCCTAACATGCCACACCCTCCTTTTCTGACCTTTTTGGGCGATCTGTACTGTAAGGACAATGCCTGACACATGGGTCATTCAGCTCCCACGCACTACTCGACATTGGTTCTGAAATAAGTTTAATGGGTTCCAACACCTTCGCAGAGGTGGCTAGAGCAAAGCTCTCCCTTGGCAAACCGTTATAGACAGAGACCTGCAAAGTAAGCATCACAAGCTACACGCAAGATAGGTCGTCTATCACAAAACGGGTCTGGACTGACACCTTTCAAGGGATGATGCTAATAGACCCTGTTTACATATGTCTCATTAATATGGAACCACTGTTAGTTGGCCAGGACCTACTGAACCGATTGGCTCCGCTCAATGACTGCCATCGTGGACACGTGGGCTCAGGTTGACATACCGAGACCACTTGTTCCAGAAAACAGTTTACCAGCTTCAGATGGATAAGTCGCCATCATCCAAAAATCCAGCAGAGACGACGTCTCCAACAAGAACAATTACAGGGCCTAGGTAAAACCTTTCAGGGTACTATAGTCACTGTAAATTTGCACTCCGTTCTTATCAATAACACTTTGCATGCTTTAGGGACTTTGTCAGAGAAAACAACTTATGCATATATCGTTAAAGATCTAATGCAGGACCTCAGGGAAATTAGCTTCTCAGTCAACAGTCTGAGTGGTGGAAGGATTCCAGCTTACCTGGTCTCCCTAGACCTTGTCGAACAAATCCTTAGATCTGCTACTATCTCCATGGTGCAACCTTCACAGATACACCTGGCATATAGTTTTGGCATTGAAATTCCAATCCATGTAAATCCTCAGAACCTCAAAATAGGATTTATCCTCAATCAGAATATATATAGACTAAAGTCTGTATTTAATGTTGGTTTTCAGAGAGGTAATGCACACATTCACCTCAAAACACCACCAACTCTCGCCTACCATGATGAGGACCCCTCTCTCTACCTTATCCCTATCCTTAACATGTGTACCAAGACAAAGGACATTCATTGGGTTTGTCCAAATGCAACCCCTTTCTTAGAGAGGTGACTAACTACCTCTGCGGCCTAAGAGCCGAATTCCCTGAACAAGTGTCATGGTAGCATGTCCATCAAAGATGAAGGAACAGAGACAAGGGTAGAGCGAGCAGGCAATCGTTGGCTCGTTAACACACCAGCCACCAAAGTCCCAATGTCATACGACTGCCATGATACAGCCATTAAAATAACACTACAAACCAAATGGTGTTCTTAACGGTTCCCCAAGGAGCCACCGTGCACATTGACGATACTGTCCTCCATCATCTCAACGTCGACAAACATGACGCAGAAATTGAGATCATGGACGCATTTAGAGGTCACAGCCTCACCGTTGATGACACCCTTCGACAGCAGCTTCAGGCTGAAGAGATGAAATTAGTGAAGTTCAGTCTCAAACCTACTGGCTTGATCACTATATTTCCTAGTCACATAAGCAGATCGTCATGTTACCAAGAACACCCTATCAGTTTGGTTGCCCTCTGGCTCCTCCTTAGTAGTTGGCTCATCGCCATTATTGCACACGCCATGCACAGGTACATTCAACACCTACAGGCCAGACTGGACTCACTCCTCTTACAGCCGCGTTTTACACACCAGTCTGAGCCCATCCCACAGGTTAACCCCAATCATTTCCAAGGATAAGCCTTTTAACCTTTAACCCTCTTTTCCTCTAACATTTTGTTCCTAGTAACCAATGTCAGGTTCTACTTTGGTTTTGTGTTATGACCAAAGAACAACAGAGGATTGTGTTACGGTTAATGTTGTGCCTTCCAATAACTTGAAATGTTTATGTGTGATGAATGTAGTTTTAGATTTAGCTAGAAGTTCTATGCCCAGATGTGCCTCAATCTCTGTCCAGACGATAAAGCTTCTGTGAAATTTAATGAACTGTATGGACTGTGCAACCGTTTTCTTTCCTATCAGGAATACATGGATGGTGTAACCCACAGGTTACTGTGAACCGACAAGAACTGTTTGGCCCTTCAGTTGCTCTAAAGATGCTGGACAACAACCTCTTCAGACCAATGGGGGGGAATGTTGGGCCTCATGTAGTCAGATAGAAGACAAAGGCAGGCCTAACACAGTCATAAAACCTAACTCAGGCCCCCACATTAGTCATAAATCTTACTGATAAAAACCGCGCCAAAATCAAACAAAGGGAGACCAAAACAGACTACAAATCCCATGAAGCCTTGCTCACTAAAGGATCGAACTCTCAACTCCTATTGGATGAGGCACACAACAGAACGTCCCTCAACCATGACATCATCAGGAGTAGAAATACCTCTGAAATGCTTCCGGGATTTGCTTCCAGCAACTTTGCTCGCCGTGTGTCCTCAGGTGCAGCCTCGTGGCACAAGGAAGTAACGTCTGACTTGAAACTGTGGCCATAAAATCTCCATCTCGCTGGATGAGTTGAGATTGCTCTGTGTTCCACCGAACACTCTAACGGATCCGAAGGAGACCACTGAGCAATCCGCATCTTCATCCGTTTGCCTACAGAAGTGAAGAGAAAAGATTTCTCTTCCCTCTTCAATCAAGTCAATGTCGCTGATTTCTCTGCCAGCCCGCCGAGATTCAGCAGCCGTACCGCCTGCCGACAGAGCGAGGAAACGGCCTCCCGTCATCACCCAAGCCTCGAGGAACCGAGTCTGAGTTAAAGGATGGATGAACACACATTCTGCATCCTCATGCGATTCAAGTAAGAGATTTACATCTGGGCAGAGATAGAATATTATAGTGTGTTATTCTTGTGTATCAAGGTTATTGCTTGTACAGTTTACGGACCGCCATGTTCGCTCATTATTAATACTCTGTATTAATTATCACGAATTTGAATTGGTGTATTGTAGTCTAACCACATTGGGCTGTTGTGCATTTCCACCTTCGCGGGTGAGACCGGCAAACTGAGTTTATCCATTAAAGAATCAAAGAATGTGGGACAGTTTACGAGCCGTCCACCGCGTCTCTGAGTGATAAACTAACAGCTGCTTTCTCTCCCACGATCGCGAAATCAGCTTTGGGTCCGTCACTTAATTCTCTCTCTTGTGCTAACCACACACACACATACACACACACGCGACCCCTCACAAACATTCTGGCACACATTTTTGGCTAGTAGATAGTATCGTGATAAAGCTCATCTTTCTCCCTAAGCTACCATTGACTGGTTTCTCTCCGCCCACATTCGCGGCCATATTCCCTGGCCGGAAGTTTCGCGTGACATACTCTCCACGAGTGTCACGTCCGCCATTTTGTGCGCGTCTTTCCTTACACACACACACACTCTCACACACACACCTTATGTGTTATAGGATTATTTTAGTTTCCATATCTAATCATATCACTGTTTAGTTTGTAGTTGTAAGTCGGAAGTTTATTGACTGCATTGTATTAATTATTAATTGATATTACTGCATAAATAAACTTTGTTATATTACAAAGAGAAGTGTTTTGGTTTGTTTTGCATACACCTGTGTCATGCTGACGGGGATGTCAGTGCTCTGATTCAAGCCTTCATTCATTGTTTTTTTCTCCAAAAACCGATATTCTTCGGATGTCAATTTTCCTAAGAAAACAATCTAATATTAAGACTGTTATACTATCTGGTTATTAGTCCCTGATTCCAGGGTGGTGCCCCGTCAATGTTAATCCAAATTAATATTCTATTGATTTTTGATAATTGATAATTATCTTTGACGATTGTTAATTTTGAAGGATCAATAAGCTAGTGTTAATTTTAATGATTGGTGATTATCTTTGATAATTGTTGATTTAAAGGATTAAAAAAGCTAACATTGATTCTCAATAACGTTCTATTGATTTTAATAATTAATAATTATCTTTTTATGCTAATAAAAAATATTATGCTAATAACCAAACCTGCTCCTAAATGTAGCACACTACATTTACTGGAGCCCCATATGAGGTTTTAATGAGTTAGATTCAATTAATTAATTTAAATATTAATGAATAACTAAAGAAATAATTATTAATTATTTCTGATAGTAACACTGATCTAAACAACCAGTAAAGCCCTACATTGATTAATTCCTTCCATTTATCACATGCAAACCACTCACTGCTGACAGAAGAAGCTATAGTATACGTGGCATGTAATGCAGGAAGCAATAACATGAGCAGATGCCATGACTTACCACAATTGTTTTTTTTTTTTTGTTTTTTTTTTGTTTGTTTTTTTGCTAAGACAAATTTAATAACTAACATTTTATTTATCCAGAATACACACAATTAAATCATATTTTCACACTTTTTGCATTATTTTTTTTTATGATTAACATTTTTATTTATTAAAACACAGAAAAACAAAACAATTATAAATACACAAAATCAACTTTAACACCCACTACCACCCCTCCTCCCTATCAAGCGGTGCAGAAGGAAAATCTCAGCCTGCACTAAGATGTTAGGTACACCCAAGCTGAGAAAATCCAGGCACAGGAAGATAATGCCCGGATGCAGGAGGAAAACGAAGCCCTGCGCAGGCAGCTTCAAGCTGCCCAGCTAAGAGTAGAGTCAGATCAGGTAAGTGCAGCTGAAACGCACCGCATGACATCTGACATAGAAGAGGGCCCCCTTTTTAGCACAACTCGTAGAAATGTGCCCCTGAGAAACCCAGGGACACACGCTAGGAGCCGAGCTGCCCCTAGTGGTACAGTCTCTGACTTCGTCCTCCAAGACACCTTTCAAAATCCTCCAGCGGCCCGCTGGTTGGATGCAGGTGCCCCTCCTTACAGTTACCCTCCTCAGTCAGTTTTCAGTCACGCCACCGTGTTTTTCAAACCGACTGATTCCACACCACGGAGGGGGGGAAATTATTTCCAAGCCCAGAGTGGTGTAAGCGGCTCGAATATCCCATTAGCCAAGGAGCTGTATGCAACCCGGGGTCCACCCCCACGCGTCGACTGGACTCCTTCCCCACCACGAAGGGGAGGAAGTCATCCTCATCGCTATAGTGATCCGAGTGACTATGATGTTTCGGATGACTCGGATGACCCGTGGTCATACCGACACCAATGCTTGTGCATCCGACAACTCGAGTCCCTCGCAGGGGACATAGAACGCTTTGACCCAAGTAATTGTGATTCAAACATCGACAATTATCTTAGGGAAATTGAGCACTGCCTGATTGATTTGTCTTATGCTTCGTCGCATGAAAAACTCAAGCTTATATGGAAGACCACAGTAAGGAGTGTCCATGCGTTTATGGAAACGCTACCGACTGGTACACGAAACTGCTATTCAGCTCTGTGTAAAGCCCTACGTGAGGAGTATTCGCTGTATATCGACGAATCCTCCACTATCATAGCTGCTTTCACCATCACCCAGAAGAGGCATGAGCCTCCGCGTGAATATTATAGACGCCTGAGAACCACGTACTTCCAAGGAAGTAATGCACCAGGTCTGGAGGAGGAATGAGCTTTCAAGTCTCTTTTCCTTCACAACCTCCACGAGTGCGTGCGATATGATGTCACAATGCACTGCAGAATGGGCAACCCCACCATGGAGGAAATCAGAAGATACGCGCAACTGGCATGGGAGACACGCATGCTCCCTGCCCGAGGGCACTAAGGCGACGCCAGAGTCCTGGGGATCCAAGCCTCAGAATATGCAGACCTAGCGCTTGAAGGCAACGAAATGCCTCGCGTTAAGGTGAATGCCAGAACAGGACCTCAGAGGCGCCGATCACCCCGCCAGCAGGGTAGGCAACAGAACCAGG
Source organism: Myxocyprinus asiaticus (assembly GCF_019703515.2). Classification (NCBI taxonomy): domain Eukaryota; kingdom Metazoa; phylum Chordata; class Actinopteri; order Cypriniformes; family Catostomidae; genus Myxocyprinus; species Myxocyprinus asiaticus. The sequence continues at coordinate 288,735 of NC_059391.1, read as the reverse complement.
GGGGTGGTGACCAGACACACCCCCAGGGTCATGGCAGGCCTAAACAACAGGTTCGCCGGCCGAAAGGAAATGCGCGGTTCAAACGAAAACCCAAACAAGAAGGTGAGTGGGTAGGCAAGGTTTCAAATCCCCTCAGAGAACAAGATTTGAGAGAGGAAATGGAGGATATAAGGAGACGCTTGACTGAGTTAGTAACTAAGCTTGACGTGCTCCGTTGTTCACCAGGTCCGTCAACCTCCTCAAAGGAACACGGCACTGAAACCCCGCCAGTATGACTAGATGATGTACCCCCTCCCGTTAACGCCAACGTTTACTTTGTAGGTCAGGAAAAGGGGAACAGTGTCCAAGTTGCTCCCCAAAACAGTCACTCCTAACATGCCACACCCTCCTTTTCTGACCTTCTTGGGCGATCTGTACCGTAAGAGCAATGCCTGACACATGGGTCATTCAGCTCCCACACACTACTCAACACCGGTTCCGAAATAGTCTAATGGGTTCCAACACCTTCGCAGAAGTGGCTAGAGCAAAGCTTTCCCTTGGCAAACCGTTATAGACAGAGACCTGCAACGTAAGCATCACAAGCTACACGCAAGATAGGTTGTCTATCACAAAACGGGCCTGGATTGACACCTTTCAAGGGATGATGCTAATAGACCCTGTTTACATATGTCCCATTAATACGGAACCACTGTTAGTTGGCCAGGACCTACTGAACCGATTGGCTCCGCTCGTTGACTGCCGTTGTGGACACATGTGGGCTCAGGTTGACATACCGAGACCACTTGGTCCAGAAAACAGTTCGCCAGCTTCAGATACACACGTCGCCATCGTCCAAAAATCCAGCAGAGACGACGACTCCAATAAGAACAATTACAGGACCTGAATAAAACCCTTCAGGGTACTATAGTCACTGTAAATTTGCACTCTGTTCTTATCAATAACACTTTGCACGCTTTAGGGACTTTGTCAGAGAAAACAACTTATGCGTGTATCGTTAGAGATCTAATGCAGGACCTCCTCAGGGAAATTAGCTCCTTAGTCAACAGTCTGATTGATGGAAGGATTCCAGCTTACCTGGTCTCCCTAGACCTTGTTGAACAAATCCTTAGATCTGCTACTATCTCCATTGTGCAACCTTCACAGATGCACTTGGCATATAGTTTTGGCATTGAAATTCCAATCCATGTAAATCCTCAGAACCTCAAAATAGGATTTATCCTCAATCTACCATCATAGGCAGAATATATATAGACTAAAATCTGTATTTAATGTTGGTTTTCAGAGAGGTAATGCACACATTCACCTCAAAACACCACCAACACTCGCCTACCATGATGAGGACCCCTCGCGCTACCTTATCCCTAACCTAAACAGGTGTACCAAGACAAAGTACATTCGTTGGGTTTGTCAAAACGCAACCCCTTTGTTAGAGAGGTGACTAACTACCTCCCTGAACAAGTGTCATGGTAGCATGTCCATCAAAGATGAAGGAACAGAGACAAAGGTAGAGCGAGCAGGCAATCGTTGGCTCGTTAACACACCAGCCACCGAAATCCCAGTGTCATACGACTGCCATGATACAGCCACTAAACTAAGGCTACCAAACCAAACGGTGTTCTTAACGGTTCCCCAAGGAGCCAACCTGCACATTGACGATATTGTCCTCCATCATCTCAACGTCAACAAACATGACGTAGAAATTGAGATCACGGACGCATTTAGGTCACAGCCTCACCGTTAGTGACACCCTTCGACAGCAGCTTCAGGCTGAAGGGATGAAATTAGTGAAGTTCAGTCTCAAACCGACTGACTTGACCACTATATTTCCTGGTCACATAAGCAGATCATCATCTTACCGAGAACACCCTATCAGTTTGGTTGCCCTCTGGCTCCTCCTTAGTGGTTGGATCATCGCAATTATTGCACACGGGTTAGGGTTAGGGTTAGGGTTAGGGTTAGGGTTAGAATGTACAGGTACATTCAACACCTACAGGCCAGACTGGACTCACTTCTCATACAGCCACATTTTACACACCAGTCTGAGCCCATCCCACAGGTTAACCCCATCATTTCCAAGGATAAGCCTTTTAACCTTTAACCCTCCTTTCCTCTAACATTTTGTTCCTAGTAACCAATGTCAGGTTCTACTTGGATTTTGTGTTATGACCAAAGAACAACAAAGGATTGTGTTATGGTTAATGCTGTGCCTTCCAATAACTTGAAATGTTTATGTGTCATGAATGTAGTTTTAGAATTAGCTAGAAGTTCTATGCCCATATGTGCCTCAATCTCTGTCCAGACGATAAAGCCTCTGTGAACTCTAATGAACTGTATGGACTGTGCAACCATTTCTCTTTCCTATCAGGAATACATGGATGGCGTAACCCACAGGTTACTGTGAACCGACAAGAACTGTTCGGCCCTTCAGTTGCTCTAAAGATGCTGGACAACAACCAACTCTTCAGACCAAAGGGGGGAATGTTGGGCCTAATGTTAGTCCTAACATAGTCCTAAAAACCTAACTCAAGCCCCCACATTCCAAGTTGTAAATTATACTGATAAAAATCGCGCCAAAATCAAACAAAGGGAGTTAAAAAAAAGACTACAAATCCCATAAAGCCTTGCTCACTAAAGGATCGAACTCTCAACTCCTCTTGGATGAGGCACACAACAGAACGTCTCTCAAACATGACATCATCAGGAGTTGAAATACCTCTGAAATGCTTTCGGGATTTGCTTCCAGCAACTTTGCTTGCAGTGTGTAGACGCAGTTTCATCGCTGCTCTCAGGTGCAACCTCGTGGCACAAGGAAGTAACGTCCGACTTGAAACTGTGGCCATACAATCTCCATCTCCCTTCATCACCCGAGCCTCAAGGAACCGGGTCAGAGTTAAAGGACGGAGGAAAACACATTCTACCTGTGTCCTCCTGCGATTCAAGTAAGAGGTTTACGCCTGGGCAGGGATAGAATATTATAGTGTGTTATTCTTGTGTTTCAAGGTTTTTTGCTTGTACAGTTTACGGACCGCCATGTCCGCTCATTATTAATACTCAGGGTATTAATTATCACGAATTTGTTTTGCTGTATTGTGGTCCAACCAAATTGGTTTGTTGTGCAATTTCGCCATCGCGGGTGAGACAGCAACTGAGTTCATCCATTAAAGAGTCAAATAACACTGGACTTTTACGAGCCGTCTCTGAGTGATAAACTAACAGCTGCTTTCTCTCCCACTATCGCGAAATCGGCTTTAGGGCTGTCACTTATTTCTCTCTCTCTCGTACTAACCACACACACACACACACCTTATGTGTTATATGATTATTTTTATTTCCATATCTAATCATATCACTGTTTAGTTTGTAGTTGTAAGTCGGAAGTTTATTGACTGCATTGTATTAATTATTAATTGATATTACTGCATAAATAAACTTTGTTTATATTACAAAGAGAAGTGTTTTGGTTTGTTTTGCATACGCCTGTGTCATGCTGACAGGATGTCAGTGCTCGGATTCAAACCTTCATTCATTGTTTAATTTTTTCCCCGAAAATCGATATTCTTCGGATGTTGAATTTCCTAAGAAAACAATCTAATATTGAGACTGTTTTACTATCTGGTTATTAGTCCCTGATTTCAGGGTGGTGCCCCGTCAATGATAATCCTTATTAATATTCTATTGATTTTTGATAATTGATAATTATCTTTGATGATTGTTGAATTTGAATGATCAATAAGCTAGTGTTAATTTTAATTAATGTTTCATTGATGTTAACAATTAACGATTATCTTTGATAATTGTTGATTTAAAGGATTAAAAAAGCTAACACTGATTCTCATCAATGTTCTATTGATTATAATAATTAATAATTATCTTTGATAATAACCAAACTTGCTCCTAAACGTAGCACACTACATTTACTGGAGCCCCATATGAGGTTTTAATGAGTTAGATTCAATTGATTAATTTAAATATTAATTAATAACTACAGAAATAATTAGCCCTACAATATTGATTAAAAAACATCTACAATTCAAATGTCTCAAACAGACTAAAGATAAATTAGGGAGAGTCATTATAGTTTTAGCTGAAATTCAGCGGCAAAGGTTGATTTTGGCTAATATTTACGCACCTAATGCTGATGATCAGGGCTTTTTTATAGATCTTGAAGGGATGTTGCTTGCCGCTGGCACCCCTCATGATATAATACTGGGAGGAGACTTTAATCTTTTGATGGACTCAGTCCTTGATCATAGTGAAGCAAAATGTGTAAGCCCCCTAGAGCAACAGTGACACTTCACAGGATGTGTAAAAATCTTGGTCTTGCAGATATCTGGTGACTTTTGAACCCATCTGGTAGGGACTATACATTTTTTTCATCAGTTCATAAGATTTATTCTAGAACAGATGTTTTTTATATATATATATATATATATATATATATATATATATATATATATATATATATATATATACATATACAGGTGCATCTCAATAAATTAGAATGTCGTGGAAAAGTTCATTTATTTCAGTAATTCAACTCAAATTGTGAAACTCGTGTATTAAATAAATTCAATGCACACAGACTGAAGTAGTTTAAGTCTTTGGTTCTTTTAATTGTGATGATTTTGGCTCACATTTAACAAAAACCCACCAATTCACTATCTCAAAAAATTAGAATATGGTGACATGCCAATCAGCTAATCAACTCAAAACACCTGCAAAGGTTTCCTGAGCCTTCAAAATGGTCTCTCAGTTTGGTTCACTAGGCTACACAATCATGGGGAAGACTGCTGATCTGACAGTTGTCCAGAAGACAATCACTGACACCCTTCACAAGGAGGGTAAGCCACAAACATTCATTGCCAAAGAAGCTGGCTGTTCACGGAGTGCTGTATCCAAGCATGTTAACAGAAAGATGCACAACCAACCGAGAGAACCGCAGCCTTATGATTGTCAAGCAAAATCGATTCAAGAATTTGGGCGAACTTCACAAGGAATGGACTGAGGCTGGGGTCAAGGCATCAAGAGCCACCACACACAGACGTGTCAAGGAATTTGGCTACAGTTGTCGTATTCCTCTTGTTAAGCCACTCCTGAACCACAGACAATGTCAGAGGTGTCTTACCTGGGCTAAGGAGAAGAAGAACTGGACTGTTGCCCAGTGTTCCAAAGTCCTCTTTTCAGATGAGAGCAAGTTTTGTATTTCATTTGGAAATCCTAGAGTCTGGAGGAAGGGTGGAGAAGCTCATAGCCCAAGTTGCTTGAAGTCCAGTGTTAAGTTTCCACAGTCTGTGATGATTTGGGGTGCAATGTCATCTGCTGGTGTTGGTCCATTGTGTTTTTTGAAAACCAAAGTCACTGCACCTGTTTACCAAGAAAGTTTGGAGCACTTCATGCTTCCTTCTGCTGACCAGCTTTTTAAAGATGCTGATTTAATTTTCCAGCAGGATTTGGCACCTGCCCACACTGCCAAAAGCACCAAAAGTTGGTTAAATGACCATGGTGTTGGTGTGCTTGACTGGCCAGTAAACACACAAGACCTGAACCCCATAGAGAATCTATGGGGTATTGTCAAGAGGAAAATGAGAAACAAGAGACCAAAAAATGCAGATGAGCTGAAGGCCACTGTCAAAGAAACCTGGGCTTCCATACCACCTCAGCAGTGCCACAAACTGATCACCTCCATGCCACGCCGAATTGAGGCAGTAATTAAAGCAAAAGGAGCCCCTACCAAGTATTGAGTACATATACAGTAAATGAACATACTTTCCAGAAGGCCAACAATTCACTAAAAATGTTTTTTTTATTGGTCTTATGATGTATTCTAATTTTTTGAGATAGTGAATTGGTGGGTTTTTGTTAAATGTGAGCCAAAATCATCACAATTAAAAGAACAAAAGACTTAAACTACTTCAGTCTGTGTGCATTGAATTTATTTAATACACGAGTTTCACAATTTGAGTTGAATTACTGAAATAAATGAACTTTTCCATGACATTCTAATTTATTGAGATGCACCTGTATATATATATATATATATATATATATATATATATCTAAGTCCCATATTTCATCAGTTGTTGATTGTTCAATTGGAAATATTTTAGTCTCAGATCACGCCCTGGTAAGTTTAGAGATGTTGCCACATACAGAGAAAAAGAAATCATATAGTTGGCGCTTTAATGTATCCCTTTTGCAAAATTCTGATTTCCAACAAATGTTAAAGACTGAAATCAATGTTTATATGGAGACCAACTGGTCCTCATTATCCTCTGTGGGCGTGGCTTGGGAGGCACTTAAGGCTGTTCTTAGGGGTCGGATCATACAGTATGCCACATTAACCAAAAAATCCTTTTTCTACCATTCCTTCAGTGAAATCTGCTGGTTGTGAAATATTTACCTCGGCCATTGATATTTACAATGCTTTTAAGGAATTCTATCTTGATCTCTATAGTTCCACGTCTTTGTCTACTGATGAAGACATTAGAAACTTTGTGGAACCATTAGAACTCCCTAAATTGATGACTGAGCAAAAAAATTCTCTTGATTCTGAGATAACCTTGGAGGAGCTTGATGAGGTAATTAAGGTCTTGCCTACAGGCAAGGCTCCAGGGCCAGACGGTTTTGCCGCTGAATTTTTTTAGATCATATGCTACAGAATTGGCTCCACTTTTGTTAGAAGTTTATACTGAATCATTAAAGAATGGAAAACTTCCGCCAACCATGACACAAGCCCGGATCAGTCTGATCCTTAAAAAGGACAAATATCCAAGTGAGTGTAAGAGTTACCCTCCAATTTCCCTGATCCAGCTAGATGTAAAAATGTTATCAGAAATTTTGGCTAACCGTTTAAGTAAAGTTATGACATCTCTTATACATATAGATCAGGTGGGGTTTATTCGGGGCCGCAGCTCTTCTGATAACATTAGTCATCTCATCAATATCATGTGGTCAGTGGCGAATGATCAGACTCCGGTCGCTGCCATCTCACTTGACCCCCCGAAAAGACATTTGATATGGTAGAATGGGATTATCTTTTTAAGGTTTTGGAAATATACAGGTTTGGGAGTACGTTTATTGGATGGATTAAGTTACTTTATTGACACCCAGTAGCGGCGTATTTTACTCTGGATAGGGGCACCCGGCAGGGTTGCCTGTCTTTCCCCATTATTGTTCTGTCTTGCCCTGGAACCATTAGCAGCTGCGATAAGAAAGGAGGATGATTTTCCAGGGGTGGTGGTGGGAGGTATGGGGCATAAACTCTTGCTTTACGCAGATTATATTTTATTATTTAACTCTGACCCCAGTAGATCTATGCCTTTCCTCCACAGAATTATTAATTCCTTTTCTAAGTGTACAGGATATAGAGTCAATTGGTCTAAATCCAAAGCTTTGGCTCTGACAGTGTACCAGCCGGGCGCTTTCCAGTGACCCAAACAGGGCAAGTATTTGGGTATTTTATTTCCAGCAAATTTGTGTGATTTAGTTAATTTTGACCCCTTAATAAAACGGTTTTTGAGTGATGTGAGAAGGTGGGCTTCATTACATTTATCTATGATTGGGAAGGTTAATGTTATTAAAATGAATTGTATTCCAAAATTCAATTACTTGCTGCAGTCTCTCCCTGTAGATGTCTCCCTCTCTTATTTCAAGCAATTTGATAGCATAGCGAAGTCCTTCATTTGGAATGGTAAGCGTCCCAAATTACATTTCAATAAGTTACATAGGCCGATTGACAAAGGTGGGCTAGGCCTACCCAAGATTTTATTTTATTACTATGCGTTCGGTCTCAGACATTTGGCTCATTGGTCGCTTCCACCTGAGAGAGCCCCTCCCTGGTTTTGTATTGAAAAGGAAGTTCTTGCCCCTGTCTTGCCACTGCAAAGCCTTTCGATCAAACTAGCCGGAGAGGTTAAGTCGCACCCTGTTATTTTGCATTTGCACTCGATATGGACAAAAGTGTCCAGAGTGTTTAATTCAGATATTTATTTAAACGTAGTCTCGAGCATATGGCAGAACCCTAAACTATACATTAATAAGTCTCCTTTTTGTTGGTCAGATTGGATTGTGAGAGGGGTTAATGCACTTGGTGACCTATATGAGGGTGGAATATTTAGACCTTTTGAAAATTTGGTTCAACATTTTGCCATTCCCAGATCTCAGTTTTATACGTTTTTACAGCTTCGCCACCTACTCTGCACTGTTTTTGGGAGTGGCACGCACCCCTCTAAGGTGGCAGGTGCTTTGGGAGGGGTGATTGCTGCTCTTGGAAAAGGCCATGAAGCATCAGTGTATTATTGCCTACTAATTCAGGGTCTGGGGGATGGAGCCTTGACTTCTCTCAAGAGAGTATGGGAAAAAGATTTGAATTTGGTATTGGAGGATGGAGTGTGGACTAAGATTCTTAAAAATGTCAAGTCTGTATCTAGAGATGCAAGGGTTCGCCTCATGCAATTTAAGATTTTACATAGATTTTATTGGACCCCCTCTAGATTATATAGGCTTGGTCTTAAAGACACACCCACTTGCTGGCGATGCCAATCAGAAGTTGGAGACACTACCCATGTCTTTTGGGGGTGTGTTAAGATTCAGGAGTTTTGGCTGAGGGTTCAGAGTTATTTGTGTGATGTTTTGAACATTCAGGTTTTGCTTTGTCCCAGACTCTGTATTTTGGGTGATGGGGCAGTTATGCATTTAGGGGATAATCTCATCAAAAATTGGGTTCTGACCAGTCTCATGATCGGCAGGCAAGTAATTTTAAGGGGTTGGAAGTCAAGTGAAGCACCCTCTTTTTCGGAGTGGTGTGTGGAAATGGGGAGGGTAGCTGCATTTGAAGAAGCGGTAAGTAGAAGGCTGGGGTTTAGGGACTTATTTGTTAAAAAATGGGGCAAATATTTAGTTTTTTGGGGGGACTCTCGGGGAGGGGATGTGGAGAGTGTAGTTTAGTTTAATCATGTATGCTTATTATTATTTTATTTATGTATTTATTTATGTGTATATATGTATGTATGTATGTGTGTATATATGTATAATTATATGTATAATATAATGTTTTTTTTTTTTTTTTTTGGGATTGTGTGTTATGTGGGACCACAGGGGTGTTTGTTAGGGGTCAGGGTGGGATTGTATTAGTAGAGTTTAAATGTAAAATGTTGATTCTTTATATATGTGTTGAGTTTTTTCCACTGTCATGTGCATATGAATCAATAAAAATGTTAATAAAAAAAAAAAGAAAGAAAATACAATAAAACATCACCAAAAAAAAAAAAAGATAATCCCATTCTACAATATCAAACGCTTTTTCGGCGTCAAGTGAGATGGCAGCGACTGGAGTCTGATCATTCGCCACTGACCACATGATATTAATTAGACGCCTAATGTTATCAGAAGAGCTGCGGCCCTGAATAAACCCCACCTGATCTATATTTATAAGAGATGTCATAACTTTACTTAATCTGTTAGCCAGAATTTTTGCCAAAATTTTAACATCTAGCTGGATCAGGGAAATTGGACGGTAACTTTTACACTCGCTTGGATCTTTGTCCTTTTTAAGAATCAGACTGATCCGGGCTTGCGTCATGGTTGGGGGAAGTTTTCCATTCTTTAATGATTCTGTATAAACTTCTAACAAAAGTGGAGCCAATTCTGTAGCATAAGATCTAAAAAAATTCAGCAGCAAAGCCGTCTGGCCCGGGAGCCTTGCCTGTAGGTAAGGCCTTAATTACCTCGTCAAGCTCCTCCAAGGTTATCGCAGAATTTAGATAATTATTTTGCTCAGTCGTCAGCTTAGGGAGTTCTAATGGTTCCACAAAGCTTCTAATGCCTTCATCGGTAGACGAAGACGTGGAACTATAGAGATCAAGATAGAATTCTTTAAAAGCATTATTAATATGAGGTAAACATTTCACCACCAGCAGATTTCACTGAGGGAATGGAAGAAAAAGACTCTCTCTGCTTTATATATCTAGGCAAAAGCTTACCCTCTTTATCCCCCGACTCAAAGTATGACTGTCTTGCCCTGAATAGCCAAAACTCCACCTTCCGTGACAAAATAGTATTAAATCTGTATTTCAATCAGGTCAATTCTCAGGCCATCAGACAACAATTGACCTGATTGGTCAATTGTCTTTTATTTAAGGATAGTGATCATATGAAGCCATTTATCATCACATAGTTGTTTGGCTCCTTTTGAAATCATATTGATAACAGAAATCACTCAAATGGCCCTGTTCAAAAGTTTACATACCCTTGAATGTTTGGCCTTGTTACAGACACACAAGGTGACACACACAGATTTAAATGGCAATTAAAGGTTAGTTTCTCACACCTGTGGCTTTTTAAATTGCAATTAGTAGTTAATTAACTCTCATGTGGATGCACTGAGCAGGCTAGATACTGATCCATGGGGAGCAGAAAAGAACTATCAAAAGACCTGCGTAACAAGGTAACGGAACTTTCTAAAGATGTAAAAGGATATAAAAAGATATCCAAAGCCTTGAAAATGCCAGTCAGTACTGTTCAATCACTTATTAAGAGAGTGGGAAAATTATGGGAACTCTTGATCTCTTGAAGCCAAGGTCAGGTAGACCAAGAAAGATTTCAGCCACAACTGCCAGAAGAATTGTTCGGGATACAAAGAAATCCCACAGGTAACCTCAGGAGAAATACAGGCTGCTCTGGAAAAAGACAGTGTGGTTGTTTCAAGGAGCACAATACGATGATACTTGAACAAAAATTAGCTGCATAGTCGAGCCAGAAAGAAGTCTTTACTGTGCCAATGCCACAAAAAAGCCTGGTTACAATATGCCCGACAACACCTTGACATGCCTCAGCTTCTGGCACACTGTAATTTGGAGTGACGAGACCAAAATAGAGCTTCATGGTCACAACCATAAGTGCTATGTTTGGAGAGGGGTCAACAAGGCCTATAGTGAAAAGAATACCATCCCCACTGTGAAGCATGGTGGTGGCTCACTGATATTTTGGGGGGGGGGGTGAGCTCTAAAGGCACAGGGAATCTTGAGAAAATGATGGCAAGATGAATGCAGCATGTTATCAGAAAATACTGGCAGACGATTTTCATTCTTCTGCACGAAAGCTGCGCATGGCACGCTCTTGGACTTTCTAGCACGACAGTGACCCTAAGCACAAGGCCAAGTTGACCCTTCAGTGGTTACAGCAGAAAAAGGTGAAGGTTCTGGAGTGGCCATCACAGTCTCCTGACCTTAATATCCTCGAGCCACTCTGGGGAGATCTCAAACGTGCGGTTCATGCAAGACGACCAAAGACTTTGCATGACCTGGAGGCATTTTGCCAAGATGAATGGGCAGATATACCACCTGCAAGAATTTGGGGCCTCAAAGACAACTATTACAAAAGACTGCACACTGTCATTGATGCTAAAGGGGGCAATACATAGTATTAAGAACTAAGGGTAGGCAGACTTTTGAACGGGTCATTTAATTTTTTTCTTCGTTACCAAGTTTTGTTTTATGATTGTGCCATTCTGTTATAACCTACAGTTGAATATGAATCCCATAAGAAATAAAATAAATGTTTTGCCTGCTCACTCATGTTTTCTTTAAAAATGGTACATATATTACCAGTTCTCCAAGGGTTTGCAAACTTTTGAGCACAACTGTACATTTAAGAAAATAAATAACCTTCCTTCTTTTTATGGGGTGCCCCAACCCATTCACATTCCACGTGGAGAGAGATAATCCACTCACATTAACATCTGACATTTTTACATATTAGGAAAAAATATATTGTGTGCCAAACATAAAATTATTAAGACCACATTCCAACATTAGTGCAACAGTCAAACCCTGAACTTACCCCAGAACAAAACATACAGAAAAAAGAAAAACATTAACGCATTAACCCTGCATACGACAGCGCCAACTGGCGTCCATCCCTCTATACTCAAACAGTCCATTTATGCCTACGAGAGTCCCTGTGACAACTTTGCCATTGGATTGCTCAAGTCTGGTGTTTCTATACAAATTTTGTGAGACAGAATTACATAACAGAAAATAATCTATAAAGCAAACTCCAGCCAATAGGCAGAATAAACACAAAGAACATGTAGATTCATTCACAAAACTGTATCGAAGGTGTGTTCCTCCACAAAACAAACTCCAGCATCTAGTGGAACCAGCACAAAAAAAAAAAGCTGTTCAGTTTCCTCGGACAGTCAAACGAATGTTCAGTGAGCCCGCTGTTCATGAGTGCAGCAGATGACCTAATCCTTCCAATATCTTGCAAAAAAAGACTCTACAAATTAAACTCCAGCCAATAGGAGGCATAAGCACAAAGAACAAGCAGATTCATCCACAACTGTCCCGAAAGAGTGTTATTCCACAAAACCAACTCCAGACGCTAGGTGGAACCAGCACAAAAAGAAACTAGAAAGGCGCCCCATTTCCTCGGATGGTTAAGTGTATGTTCAGTGAGACAAGTTCACTTGGGGGCCACATGAAAATCACCAAATGGCTTACTCACCCCATTGTCCATTGTCTTGCTATGCTTGCTGTGGGCATGTAAATACTTTGTGGCCATCCTTAGTATCTATTCTCAATTTGGCCAGAAACATCAGTGCAAAAGTGATCTTCTGTTGATATAAGAGTTTCTTGCATTCCTTGAAGTGATCACACTTCTCTCTTTTCGAATTCGCAAAGTCTGGGAACGTCCTGGTTACTTGCGTAACCTCCGTTCCCTGATGGAGGGAATGAGACATTGTGTCGATGTAGTGACACTAGGGTTCACTCTTGGGAGCCCGAAACACCTCTGGTCTTTGATAAAAGGCCAATGTAAATTGGTGAGTGGTATTTGCATACCACTTGCCCGAACATACAGGTATAAAAAGAGCTGGTATGCAACCACTCATTCAGGTTTTGTGCTGAGGAGCCGAGATAAGGTCCCGGCCATTTCAGCGGGTAGTCCAGCATTGTGGCAGGCGGGACACAATGTCTCGTTCCCTCCATCAGGGAACAGAGGATACGCAAGTAACCAGGACATTCCCTATCTGTCACTCACTCGACGTTGTGTCGATGTAGTGACACTAGGGGTCCCTATACGAAACGCCACAACTGGCTGAACTGTGTTACGTGAACTGGCAGTGTGTGACGGGCAGACCACTGTGTGCCTCGTAGCCAGCACACCAGGCCGACATGTAACCTCCCCCAACGCTGTTATGAGTGTCGAACGGCCCTTCGGGGACAAGTCGACTGCCCAAAAGAGAGAGACAGGCTAGCCCAGTCGTGGCCTCTTATCCTCTCTTTTTTTTTTTCCTCTCCCCCCCCCCCCAAAAAAAAAGAGTTAACCGACTGGGGCCACCAGGTCTACGTCGGGGGGGTGTCCCTCCCAAGGGGAAGACACCGCGGAGACCACACCCCACCCAGCGAGGGGGGGGGAATTTGAGTGGAAATACGTCACATGGTCTTGCCGAGCTTTGTCGGAAGTATGTCATGTGGAGAAGTCCCATGGTGGTCCTACCCTACGGGGGAGGAGTTTCTACAAACATTGTGACTGGGGCAGAGGGGCTTCTGCCCAAGGAAGATGCAGTTTAACAACAGGAAACTAATTGGCGGAAGATATATGTCACATGGGGTTACCTATGGGGGAACCAACACATGCGGAGCACCTACCCCAGTACAGGGCTTAGTTAGCACATGTACTGAGCCGGCAGTGAGTTTCTCCACAAACTCGTCTGCCACAGGGCTCGGAGGAAATCATCCAGGGAACACCGTTTCTGAACACTACTGGGACTCAACAGCGCACGTCTTCAGCTCAGGGGAGGTGAAAGGTGCTATGCGCAAGCAATACACCCGGCCAGCTGTCCCGGACTTACCTGCTACACTACACAGGACGAAACCGGTTCCACCCGGAGATTGTAGAACCTCGCAAAGGTGTTGGGTGTTGTCCCACTGCTCTGCAAATGTCTGTTAGAGAAGCGCCACTGGTCAAGGCCCAGGAGGCCGCCACACTCCTGGTAGAATGGGCTCGTAGCCCTGCCGGGGGTGGCACGTCCTGGGCGTGATATGGCATTGTTATGGTGTCAATGACCCAGTGGGCGATCCTCTGCTTGGAGACAGCGCTTGCTTTCCACTGTCCACCAAAGCAGACAAAGAGCTGCTCAGAGACTCTAAAGCTCTGCGTGTGATCCAAATAGATGCGTAAAGCGCGCACCGGACACAGCAACGTCAGGGCTGGGTCTGCCTCCTCCTGGGGCAGCGCTTGCAGGTTCACCACCTGATCCCTAAAAGGGGTCGTGGGAACCTTGGGCACATAGCCCGGTCGGGGTCTCAGGATCACGTGAGAGAAGCCCGGACCGAACTCCAGGCAAGTTTCACTGACAGAGAACGATTGCAGGTCTCCTACCCTCTTGATGGAAGTGAGCGCAGTCAGGAGGGCAGTCTTCAAAGAGAGTGCTTTAAGCTCAGCTGACTGCAGGGGTTCAAAGGGGGCTCTCCGTAGACCCTGAAGAACTACAGAGAGTTCCCATGATGGAATGAGGCGCGGTCTGAAGGGATTCAACCTCCTCGAGGTAGAATCGAGACGTGGAAGTACGCGTCCTTCAGGTCTACTGCCGTGAACCAGTCTTGATGCCGGACGCTCGCTAGGATGCGTTTTTGCATCAGCATCTTGAACGGGAGTCTGTGTAAAGCCCGGTTCAGTACTTGCAGGTCCAAGATTGGCCGCAACCTACCACCTTTCTTTGTTACAATTAAGTAGGGGCTGTAAAACCCCTTCTTCATCTTGGCCGGAGGGACAGGCTGTATCGCACCCTTCCGTTGGAGGGTAGCAATTTCCACGCGCAAGGTAGCAGCGTTCTCGCCCTTTACCGAGGTGAAGTGGACGCTGCTAAACCTGGGCGGACGCCTGGCGAACTGAATCGCGTAGCCGAGTCGGACGGTCCGGACTAACCATCGCGACGGGTTGGAAAGCGCAAGCCACGCGTCCAAGCTCCGGGCGAGGCGGACCAAGGGGACAATCTCGTTGGACATACCGGCGGGTAGGGCCTCGCGGTGGGGCGGAGCCTGAGGTGCCACACCGTGTCGTGGCCATGCTGAGTTCAGGAACAGCCTGGGACGGGGGAGGAAGAGGCCTGTCCTCGTGACCCGTGGAGACAGTCACATCAGGGGCAGATTTGTGCCACAGCTGGGCACGCAGGAGCGGGGAGACCCCCGCTGGAGTGCCAAACCTGCCAAAATGGAATGGTGGACAGTGGTCGTGATGTCGGCCGTACGCACCGGGTATGTGACCCAGGGAACAAGGAAATCGCTCTTTTGCTGAACTCTTGGGTACCGCAGCCACTTGGGCATGCAGCGAAATTAAATGAAAAGGCAACAAAAGTTTCTTCTCCCGGCCCTCCACCGGGGGATGGAGTGGTCTGCAAATCGCCCCCAGTGCTAGCCGTGCTGACCTCATACCCGTAGATAGAAGGACCGAGGCGGTCCCAACGTTGCCATGGTCATGTTCTCGCAATGAGTACATGATCCATCCACAAACACTGTCTCCGCATGGGTAGCACCCAGACACGAAAGACAGTGATCGTGACCATCAGAAGGTGAGAGATAACGACCGCAACCAGGAATAACACACAAACGGAAATGCATCTTTAAAAAGACGCATCTTTAAAGAGACGTTCCGTGTGTGCCGCTCTTTTAGAGAAATATGCTCTTTTATTTCTGCCGAAGCGCCCAGGGGCGTTCTCTGCAGTGCATCAGTGCAGAGGAGGGAGAAGCCGCTGAAATGCGCCATCAGATCCAGCAGAGGTGAATGAACAGCCATGGGAATTCAGCTCAGTGAACATCGGCCATTTGGCTCCGAAGAGAAAATCTGAATGAGTGGTTGCATACCAGCTCCTTTTATACCCGTATGTTCGGGGGAGAGATATGCAAATACCACTCGCCAATTTTCATTGGCCTTTTATCAAAGACCAGAGGTGTTTCGGGCTCCCAAGGGTGACCCCTAGTGTCACTACATCGACACAACGTCGAGTGAGTGACAGATAGGGAACAAGAAATTGTTGTGGTTTTTCCAAGAAAGCTTTCCTTTGCTCCTCGCCTCCCTCACCACAACATCATCTTTATCGGATGATCTCAGAAATTTGGCCAGAATTGATCAGGGCCTGTCTCCCTCAGCCGGGACCCTGGGAGCTCGCTCTATGGCCTGTTTTTTCAAGCAGACTCGGGAAGAGTCTTCTAACTTTTCCCAAATGCGTTCCAAGTCTGTCTTGGTCGCTAGCGGATTAGCAGCTAATTTCCTCTCCGATGACTCCAGATAATCATTCCGTTTCTCGACATCCCCGATTCTTTTAACCAACTCAGAAAATTTCGCCTCCATTGCCGTAATCGATCGACGTGTTACAGCAAGATCCTCCAAATCTGCAACGACTTTCGCCAGCATTACAGACATGCTCGACAGCTGCCGCTGAATTTCTCCTGCCGCACTGTCCAAACCGAGTCCCTGGTCTGCGGCCCTATCTGAGGTATCAACTTGAGCACGTAAGTGTCTTTTAATATCTCCAGAGCCTGAGGATTTTTAATTCTTTGACATGTTGACTTCATAGAACAGTTATGTAGCAGGGTGTATCGAATGTCACTGGTTTATGATATAAAAAGAATTAAAAACTAGCAAAGTGAGCAGAGCTCGTCGTTCACACGTCTGAACCCCGCATAAAACTGTTTTCATCCTAGATATACTAAGAAAGGTCTCATTAAATCACAATAAATCAGGTTTCATACAATATGCTCCAAAGACATCCAAAGATCCATTTTCACGAAGTTACAACTACTCTGTTCAAGGCCTTAAGGCTCAGCTGATATTCCAAAAACATTCCTTAGAGGTATCTCAGTTCTGATTTCTATGTTCATCTGTATATAACTCTAGGACAGGGACACTGCAGGTTGGTAGTCAAGCAGGATATACTCTTATCTGGAAGACCAGGGTTCACATCCCATGGGTAAGAGATAATACAGTATTTAAGTCAACTTTATTTTCTTGGTAGACCGTTATTGACTTCCAAAACGAGGTTTCCCTGTTGAAACACTCATATCCCCTAAATAAAATTAGTTTACTTTTAAAACATTTAACATCTCAATGTATTGACTGATGGTCTATTCCTACTGCCTCTGTTGCTGCTGGTGCTTAGCTTGAGTCTGTGTTTGTAGCCTGCTAGCTTTTTTAGCATCGCTTATCTATCTGTTTTCAGCTTTTAATCTTTAATCTCTGCCATTTTTCAGTGTGCATGTTTTTACGCATTACTCTTTTATGCTATTCAACTGCGTGCATTTTTCCGTGTGAATCCTCTTTCTGTTTTTATCATGATTAAACTGTGTGCATTTTACCACGTGTACCCATTACACAGATTATTGCTTCGATCTCAAAGCACCGTTTATCAAGAATATATGCGGGTTGTACAGTGAACAACACAAACTTTGGTTCCAGCTGTAGAGCCCCTGCAGCAGGATGTTTGGGTGACGTCTCGGTGGCATACTCACTCAGCAAAGCGACACCACTCTCCTGTTCCTGTTAGGGTTTCCAATCAATTCTCACCACTCAGTGATGCACCCACTGAGAATCATGTTGAAAGTGCCCTGATTATAGGAGATTCTATTGTAAGGAACGTGGAAATAGAGACTCCAGCCACTATTGTTAAATGCATTTTGTATGACATCAGATCAAATTTACAAGTGCTGGCTAATGCAAAATGTAGTTTTTCTAAAAACTGTATTCATGTCGGCAATAACGATGTCCGGCTTCGCCAATCGTAGATACTAGAGATAATGTTAAAGAGGTGTGTGAATTTGCAAAACATTTCAGACACTGTAATATGCTCTGGCCCCCTCCCTGCTTGTCATGGTTATGAGGTTTATAGTAGATTAATGTCACTGAATGGCTGCATGCCTGAGTGGTGTTCGGAGAACAGCATAGGATTTAGAGGTAGAACTGACCTGCTAAAGAGAGACGGACTCAATCCCTCCAGGGAAGTTGCCGCACTCCTCTCTAGTAATTTGGCTCATAGACTTAATAGTGATAGTATTTAGGGATAGTAACTAGGGCCCAGGTCAGAAAGCAGAAAAACTGGCTAATCCAAACGTTTGCTAGCTGCCTTGAGAGGTCACATAAACTACAACACATGTGTCTTTTCCCCAGACTACCAAACACAAAACTCTCACTAAATTATTTAGAAACAATTTGATTAAGTAGCCCTACCTATAAAGGTAGGGCTACTAAACATTAGATCTCTTTCAACCAAAGCACTAATTGTAAATGAAATTATTACAGATCATAGATTGAATGTGCTCTGTTTGACTGAAACCTGGCTTAAACCAGATGAATATATTAGTTTAAATAAATCTACTCCCCCATGTTTTTGTTATAAACATGAGCCTCATCTGAAGGGTCGAGGAGGAGGTATTGCTACAATTTACAGTGAAGTTTCTGGTGTTACCCTGAGGAAAGGATATAAGTTTAAGTCTTTTGAACTAATAATGCTTAATGTGACACCATCAGATGCAAATAAAAAATCTTTGTCATCTTTTACCCTTGCTACAGTTTATAGATCACCCGGGTCGTATTATGATTTCCTTGGTGAATTTGCAAATTTTCTATCAGATCTAGTAGTTACTGTGGATAGAGCTTTAATTGTTGGTGACTTACACATTCACATAGATAATGAAAATGACACATTGGATTAGCATTTATCGATATTCTTAACTCTCTTGGAGTCAGACAAAATGTGACAGGACCACTCATCGCCATACTCATACGCTAGATTTAATTTTGTCATATGGAGTTGATGTTGATACTATAGAAATTCTACCGCAGAGCGATGACATCTCATATCATTACCTCGTCTCTTGTTTGCTGCATCAGCTAATGTCACTCAATCTACACCATGCTATCATTCAGGCAGAACTATTCTTTTGACCACTAAAGATAGCTTCACTAATAATTTTCCAGATCAATCTCATATACTCAGTAAGCCACAAAGTCTAGAAGAAATTGATGTATTAACAGATGTAAAAAGAAAATTTAAATAGTCTTCATTAGCACTTTTGATAGTGTAGCCCCCCTTTGATTAAAGCAAATTAAAGAAAAAAGCCCATGGTACATCAATCACTCATGCTC
The DNA here is from genome assembly GCF_019703515.2 of Myxocyprinus asiaticus. Classification (NCBI taxonomy): domain Eukaryota; kingdom Metazoa; phylum Chordata; class Actinopteri; order Cypriniformes; family Catostomidae; genus Myxocyprinus; species Myxocyprinus asiaticus. The sequence continues at coordinate 269,595 of NC_059391.1, read as the reverse complement.
AAAGAGCAGTCTGGAAAATGGAGCGCAAGTGGAAGAATACAAAAATCAGAGGTATTTCGCGGTGCATGGAAGGATAGTGTCTGTAGCTACAGACGGGCACTAAAAGCTGTCAGGTCAGCATATTTTAGTAAATTCATAGAAAATAACCACAACAATCCTAGGTGTTTATTCAGCACTGTGGCTAAATTTGTTTGAAATAAAGCCTTAACTGAACCAGATATTCCATTGCAGCACAATAATAATGACTTCATGAATTTCTTTACTGATAAAATTTTAAGAATCAGAAATAAAATTGGAATTATGCAATCATCTGTCACAGTACCTCAGAAAACAGTGTCTCATTTTCCTCACGAGCAGCTTCAATCCTTCGCTGTCATAGATCGTGAAGAGCTAACAAAACTTATGTAAACATCAAAAGCCACAACATGTATTTTATATCAAATACCAACTAAGCTCTTAAAAGAGGTATTCCCTGTAATCTCAGAACCTCTTCTTAATATTATTAACTCCTTGCTATCCTTAGGACATGTCCCAAGAAACTTGAAAATGGCAGTTATCAAACCACTTATTAAGAAACCACAGCTTGATCCTGGACAATTGGCTAATTATAGACTGATTTCAAATCTCTCATTTATGTCAAAAATACTTGAAAAGGGGGGGCCTGGGTAGCTCAGTGAGTATTGACGCTGACTACCACCCCTGGAGTCGTGAGTTCAAATCCAGGGTGTGCTAAGTGACTCCAGCCTGGTCTCCTAAGCAACTAAATTGGCCCAGTTGCTAGGGAGGGTAGAGTCACATGGGTTAACCTCCTTGTGGTCACGATTAGGGGTTCTCGCTCTCAATTGGGTGCTTGGTAAGCTGTGCGTGGATCACTGAGAGTAGCACGAGCTTGCTATGAACATGCTGTGAGTTTCTGCAGTGTCATGCACAGCAAGCCATGTGATAAGATGCGCGGACTGAGGTGAGGAACTGCACCACCATGAGAACCTACTAAGTAGTGGGAATTGGGCATTCCAAATTGGGATAAAATAAAAAATACTAGAAAAGGTAGTGTCCTCCCAACTATGTTCATTTCTAAAGAGAAATAGTATATATGATCAATTTCAGTCAGGATTTAAGCCCCACCACAGTACAGAGACTGCACTAATCAGAGTTACAAATGACTTCCTCCTATCATCTGATCATGGCTGTATTTCTTTTCTAGTGCTTTTAGATCTTAGTGCTGCCTTCGACACCATAGATCACAACATTCTCTTGGATAGGCTTGAGAATTATGTTGGCATTTGTGGACTGGTACTAGAATGGTTTAGGTCCTATTTAACTGACCTTTACCACTTTGTCTATGTAAGCAAGGAATTGTCAAATCAAACAAAAGTATGGAGTGCCACAGGGATCAGTTTTAGGGCCTCTGCTTTTCTCTTTATATATGCTTCCCCTGGGAGATACATGTCTTCTACAGTGAAGAATTTGGGTGTTATATTTGATACCAATCTGTACTTTGAAAATCAAATTTCCAATATTTGTAGAACAGCATTCTTCCACCTCAGAAATATTGCCAAGTTGTGACACATGCTCTGTTGCTGAAAAACGAATTCATGCGTTCATAACCTCGACTAGATTATTGTAATGCATTACTGGGAGGATGTCCAGCAAGTTCAATAAATAAACTTCAATTTGTTCAAAATTCAGCAGCCAGAGAGCTGACTAGAACCAATAAATATGATCATATTAGCCCCATTTTATCGTCGTTACATTGGCTACCTGTTAAATTTAGTATTAATTTTAACATTTTGTTAACTACGTACAAAGCTTTGAATGGTCTAGCTCCATAGTACTTAAGTACCATGCTATATTCCATCACGTTCATTATGATCGCAAAATACTGGCCTGTTAATAGTTCCTAGAATATCAAAATCCAAAAAAGGAGGTAGATCCTTTTCCTATTTGGCTCCTAAACTACAGAATAGTCTCCCTAACATTGTTTGGGACACAGACACACAGTTTAAGTCTAGACTAAAGACTAATTTATTTAGCCAGGCATACACCTAATTTATCCATCAACTCACATTTATCAGGTTTTGGCAGACCTAACTAAAGCAGAATTGTATCATGATCTATAACTGCAAAAAATTGAATGGCATCTACGCTATTATTATTCCATTTGTATCAGGAATCCCGAGGTCACTAGAACCAGCCAGATCCTGCTCCGTTCCTGCTTGGTGTCGGACTCCGCTGCTATGTGTCTCTGAGTGATAACGACTAAATGCAGCCAGTGCCAGCCAGACATCAATTACGATGGAGTTCAGAGGATGAACTGATGCCAACTCCAACCATAAGACATGGGATACTTCATATGCCACTGCCTGAACCTTGGACTTAGGATAGACCTCACCTAAATGACCGGCCGTTTGAACTGCGATGCACCTCACTCATCTCTTCCTGTATCACCTTGGTCTAATGATGGACTACACTCCTGAACTGGAATACATAGACTATCAATTAACTGCCAACAAAAGCCTTCATCAGCCAACAAACAAAGGACAATGCATGTATGTAAACTTCTGCAGTTAATCCAGGATGGACTTCAAAGTCATTAGTCATTAATCTTACAGTTCATACAAAATCTTTGTTTAAACACTGGCCCTTAACACTTAGTTTACTAATTTTAAACCATGACTGGCTAACAGCATGAATATAATGCTAAGTACAGTATGTACAGTATGAGGGGAACTGGCACCCACAGTGAGCCTGGTTTCTCCCAAGGTTATTTTTCTCCATTAACCAACATCCTGTGGAGGTTTGTGGTGCTAGCCACAGTCACCTTTGGCTTGCTCACTGGGGTTCCAATACAATTATTATTTATATACAAAATTTACAATCAAACTACACAATGACTCGAAGACTTTATAGATATTAGTTTCATTTTCTGTTAATGCATGATTTTCTGTAGAGCTGCTTTGAAACTGTGTGTTAGCACTAAACAAATAAAAATGACTTGACATAGTGGTCTAAGCACACAACCCAGGAACCTGAAGATCAAGGTTCAATTATTTTAACAAAAGTGGAAACAGAAAAATAATTTTAGGGAATTTAGAATTAAAATATATTTATACATCCTTTTATAACCCCAAATTAAAGGAATATTTTAGAGGTTATCTTAAAATAATATATTAATCTAAAATGAAGTAACCTCATTTGGACAAGAGTGTACCTTTGTTATGGATTTGGCGGTTGAATTGTGAGTTCAGGGTGGGGCTATGCCATTAGTGGAGAAGGCAAGAAGTACCACCTGAGGCATCACATGAGCTGGACAGGCCCACCCACAAATCTTTCCATCTAAACCTGTCCCATAACCGAGACCATAAGACAGTTATTCAAATGGGAAATCAGAGTTCAATTCCCAGGGTAGACACACGTTTCATTTAAGGAGATTGCCTGAGTCTAAAGCATTTGATATTCCATTTTTTAATCTCTTTTGCCTTCACCTAACCTTAACCCATATTAAGTACATGTAGTTACCTTCTATTTCTCAGTACTTTCATTATACTTACAGCGTAATTAAGTACACATTCTGTAAAAAAATGCAACTATAATTTTTTTCCAATACATCCTTGCAGTCATGGGACCACTAAATCAGTGGTGGGGACTCTGATTCTTGAGATAAGGGACAAGTTTTTATTTTTTAATACCAAATTAATTTGAACTGAATATATTTGTAGACAATGGTCTCAGCTAACAAACTATTTAAGGGAACAGGTTTTTATAAAAACACTTTCTGAAAATGTACATTTAGTCACGTCTCCATCAGACACTAAAAAGCATGCTATTGTAATCTGATCCATCCAACAGGAGTGCAAAGGCTTAAATTGTTTAACAATATTGGTCAGTAAGAGTTGTGAATACATAAAAAATAAAAAAAATTCTTGCAACTTCATATTTTGACATTTTTTCCACAAGTTTCCATGTTCAAACTTCTTGAGTGACATGTACTACTAGCTCATTCATGCTCTACTCTAACACACAATTTTACTTTTACTCTACCTGCATGTCAAATGTGAAAACAGTAAATGTCAAGTTGAGTCTGACATTCACACAAAGACAAGAACACCAGATGAACTTTTATTTTATTTAGCAAAAGGTGAGGGGTTTTATGCAGTCAGCACACAAGCTCCTCCAACACCCTTGATCTTCTCCTCAGCTCTTCTGCTGAAGAACTTTGCCTTCACGATGACGGGCTGCTTGGGCAGTTTGCCTTTTCCCAACACCTTGAAGTAGCCCTACAAAAGACAAACGGGCAATTCCAGCGTTACGGAGACATTTGCAGTGAAAACATGAAATTTAACTTCATTATGTGACACTCTCATTGCCAATATATCAAACCATTTGTACATTTAATAATAGACCCCTGCAGAAGAAAATGTTCAGTCTTGATTTTTACGTTCAACTTCCTTACAACTTCTGAATGTTTTGTTGTGGTATCAGGAATCACCAAATTTCACTTGGATTGGTACAGACCACTGAAATTTCAGTACTGAGGAATGAGGACCTGGGAGTCTCCAAATTTCCTTCTCTCACTGTCAGTATGAAGGTACTCCATGAAGATTACCTCAAGATCTAAGCACTGAATCATATTGTATTTGGGCTTATTTTAATGGGGAGCATCTGTTCAAGTAATGGTTTTACATATTTTGCTTATGTTTCATAAAAAAATAAATAAGTGAAATAATCCACATAACATTTGCTTGCACATACAAATAAACAGTCCGAGCGTGAAACAATATGCTTTTATTCTATTCATTAGTTAACAAAATGTCAATTGAAAATAAATGACTTTCTAACACTATTTGCCATACAAATTGTCCAGTACACTGACAATGTTTTTACTGATGAAACATTTTGTAGGGATGCGAGTTGTGACCACGGACTTAACGGTAACAAACAGTAATCCTATTTGATAGCACAATGTTATGGTGAAGAGTATATTTGAACTGACTGCATGAAGTAATTCTGTATAAGGCAGAGCATGCGAGCAGAGCTGTGATAATTCCACCTGAGCGGACAGCGCCTTTGTGAAGATTCCACTCTGTTCGCTCAGGCCGCTCGCTCAACCCAGAATGCGCTTCGTGATATGCTGGTTTGGGAACCTGCGAAATAAACAATAGGCCTAAGGGAGTTTAAACACTGAGTGAAGTTGCAAACCTTATAGCCTACATACGTGCAAAGTATAAATCAAAGTTAAGAATGAGGAAATCGAAATGGAGTGTGGAGAGACCATGAGAATTAGCGAATATACCTTTTAGAATGCGTCACATTGCCAGAAAGCACAAGAATGTGCTATGCGAACATGGTAGTGCAGCAAAAGGTGAGCTAGTAGGCTACACTACCATTCGATATTAATAGATAAGTAGATAGTAAGGTGACTTGTTGTTTTGCAATCATGTCAGGACAGCTGTCTGCAAGATGCAGGCCCGACGTTAGAGCAAAAGAGAGAAAAACAAATCACTGCTCTTTTATGGATAACTTAATACGCCCTTTAAAAATGAACACAAAATTAGGATGAGAAATTTCTCATTTAAATTTACAAACCTTAAGTCTGATAGCATTAAATCAGTAACCTATTCATGTATCAAATCTACAGTAGCCTAATAATCATTCCGTGGAGACAACTGAAGAAAAATTATGAATTTCACTTTTACCTGTATTTCCTGGTACCAGTCCATGTTTTCATTATTGCCATAAATGATTCAAACTTTAAAGTTGAAAAGATTGATTTGCATGTATGCGAGTTTCTGCGCCACCGCACATACACTGGCAGCCAAAAGTTCGGAATAATGTACAGATTTTGCCGTTTCGGAAGGAAACTGGTACTTTAATTCACCAAAGTGGCATTCAACTATTCACAAAGCATAGTCAGGACATTACTGATGTAAAAAACAGCAACATCACTATTTGAAAAAAGTCATTTTTGATCAAATCTACACAGGCCCCATTTCCAGCAGCCATCACTCCAACACCTTATCCTTGAGTAATCATAATAAATTGCTAATTTGGTACTAGAAAATCACTTGCCATTATATCAAACACAGTTGAAAGCTATTTGGTTTGTTAAATTAAGCTTAACATCGTCTTAGTGTTTGCTGTTGAGTTGCCACAGTATGCAATAGACTGGCATGTCTTAAGGTCAATACTAGGTCAAAATGGCAAAAAAGAAAACGCTTTCAAAAGAAACTCGTCAGTCAATCATTTTTTTGAGGAATGAAGGTTATACAATGCTTGAAACTGCCAAAAAACCTGAAGATTTCATACAAAAGGTGTACACTACAGTCTTCCAAGACAAAGGACAACTGGCTCTAACAAGGACAGGAAGAGATGTGGAAGGCCTAGTGCTACAGGAAGCGTGGGGTGAAATGTCACCGGAGTATCTGGACAAACTGACAGCTAGAATGCCAAGGATCTGCAAAGCTGTCATTGCTGCACGTGGAGGATTTTTTTATGAGAACTCTGTAGTTTAACCCTTGTGCGACCTTCGGGACATTTTTTTGTCTTTCATTTTTGTTTTTTCAATCATTTTGGCTTTGTTAATGGCAACGGCAAAATTTTTGCCAAAGCTGTGTATTTTGTGAGGGATTTTGATATTTCAACCTCCGTTCCTATAATACAGAGTGTACACAAAATAGTTACACTCATTGTAACAAAAATGTCCCCACTGAAACCCATTAAAACTGCAATATTTGATCCCAGTGCCATTAAAGCATAAAATCATGAATTCTATATTATGATGCTTTCATTCCAGAGCCCCGGCTTGAAAATGTAAATTTTTTTATATTTTCCACCAGATGGTGCCATTTTTCTCATGTTTAACCTATGGAGCAAATACATGCTTTTTTCCTATTTACTGTTTGCTGTATTATGGAGCACTGCAGGCCAATTGAATAAATGATGCAGCTAAAATGTTGTGGGTGTGTTGGTATGGATGTCAGAGTGTGTTTTGTAAGTGTGCATTGAGAAATCTGTGTGTGTAAAAAAACGTGGCATTTAAAGGGTTAAAATGAATGAATATTTGGTAGTTATGATCAGGACTGATGTTGGTTAAAAAAAATTAACTCATTGAATGTAATAATAATAAATATATAATATTATAGCAGTTCTTTTGAAGCAGACATTTTTGTCCTCCGGGTAACATTTTTCTATTGACGCACAAGGGTTAAGACGTTCTGAAAAAAAAAATTCAAATTATAAATGTAATTTTTCACATTATTAATGTCCTGACTATACATTGTGATCAGTTGAATGCCACTTTGGTGAAGGCATTATTACATATTACTTAAAAAAAAATGTTAAGACATTATTTGAAGATGTTCAATGACATGTGCTAACAGAGAAATATTTGACTGATTACAAATGATAACGAAGGTCTGGTAGACCGTTGCTCATTTGGGCAGTTGCTCGGGCCACTACAGCCACCCCAGGAATTAGTCTTGGTGACAGGAGATTCCAGTGCACAACAATACAATACAGCAACAAATAAAAAAAAAAAAAAATGTAATAAGTATATTTGTCTTGTGTATTCTATATACACACACACGTAGTGCAAATACAGATCTGTTATATACAGTAAGGGAATGTAATGGCAGAAGAGGTAGGATGTGTTGGATAAATATAAAAAGACTAAACTGTGTATTGCACATAATTATTGCTCAATGGGGCAGTTTTAACTGTTCATGATATGGATAGCCTGAGAGAAAAAAGTTGTTCCTGTGCCTGACGGTTCTGGTGCTCAGAGATCTGTAGAGTCGGCCAGAAAGCAACAGTTCAAAAAGGTAGTGGGTAGGGTGAGTCGAGTCTAGAGTGATTTTTGCAGCCTTTTTCCTCACTCTGGAAGTGTACAGTTCTTGAAGGGAGGGCAGGGGGGCAACCAATAATCCTCTCAGCAGTCCGAACTGTCCTTTGTAGTCTTCTGATATCTGATTTCGTAGCTGCACCAAACCAGACCGTTACTGAAGTGCAGAGGGCAGACTCAATGACTGCTGAGTAGAACTTATCAGCAGCGCCTGTGGCAGGTTGAACTTCCTCAACTGGCGAAGGCCCTCTGCTGGGCCTTTTTCACAATGGAGTCAATGTGGGTCTCCCACTTCAGGTCCTGTGAGATGGTAGTGCCCAGGAACCTGAATTACTCCACTGCTGCCACAGTGCCGTTTAGAATGGTGAGGGTGGTCAATGTAGGGGTGTTCCTCCTCAAGTCCACAATCATCTCCACAGTTTTGAGTGTGTTCAGCTCCAGGTTGTTTTGACTACACCAGTGAGCCAGCCGTTCAACCTCCCTTCTGTATACAGACTCATTGTCATATTGGATGAGGCCAATGACAGTAGTGTCATCTGCAAACATCAGGAGCTTGACAGAAGGGTCCTTGGTCATTTGTATACAGAGAGAAGAGTAGTGTGGAGAGCACACATCCCTTGGGGGCACCTGTGCTGATTGTACATGTGCTGGAAGTGAATTTCCCATCTCACTAGCTGCTGCCTGTCCGTCAGAAAGCTGGTAATCCACTGACAGACAGATGTGGGAACAGAGAGTTGGTGTAATTTAGTCTGGAGAATAGCTGGGACGGGGTTGAAAGCCGAACTGAAGTCCACAAAAAGGATCCTTGCAGGTCTGTCCAGATGTTGCAGGATATGATGCAATCCCATGTTGACAGCATAATCCACAGACCTGTTTGCTCGATAAGCAAATTAAAAGGTGATCTAGAAAGTAGGGATGCACCTATCATGATTTTTCATGGCCGATTCTGACTGCTGATTTTCTACAAGCAAATGGGCCGATACCAATTGGCGATTTTTTTCTTTAAGCAACAGACAAGAATGAATGAAAGTTAATCAAAACGATATTTGCTCTTTTACAGGCCAAACTGGCCTTAAATGGAAAAAAATATATATATCTGTAGCTATGTGAAATTAGAGGCAACAACTGCATATTAAGCACTAGTGGTGCACCGATCAGGAAATTTGAGGCCGATAAGATCTATTTTTATTGTATTTTTTTTTTTTACATGAAGATCGGCCAATACAGATTTTTTTTTAAAGTGCACTTTTGCAAGTTATATGCTGCAGTTATGTTTATGCCTCACACAGTAAAATTACAGTAACACTTTACAAAAAGTTTCAATTTATTTAACATTGTTTATTAGTTCATGTTAACTACAGTAATGTTATTTACAACATATACAATACATTTTTAAAATCAAAAGCTGTATTAGTAACATTAATGCACTATGAACTAACAATGAACAATTGTATTTTTATTAACTAACATTGTTGTAAAAATCTATTGTTCATTGTTCATGATACCTAATGCATTAATGTTAAAGAATTGAGACCTTTTTATTGTGTTACCAAAACTACATTAAAATTACATTAATTGTGAATTGCTAACATTTATTTGTATTGAAATCAGTTATTAATAGTTATGTTGTCAATATCAAAAAGTCATTGTGACATACTGGCAACCAGTAAAAACCATGAGAGCATCACACACCGCAGAGATACATTCAAAAATAAGAAAAATATATCCATTACAAGCTCTAAAACTGCTCTAGAGAGAAATCATTAATATCTGATTTGTTTACGGTCTTTGGTGTCTTGTTGTATCACAAATCACTAATTAAGCAAATGTGTCAAGATGTGGTGTCGCTATTGAATGTTGAACAGTTATATCTGTTATTAGTGGTACTGTGACCAACATTAATCTGATTTAAATTAGGATCCTCACAGAATAGTGCTGGGATGAGTGACTGATGAGATATTGAGAGCACCTGCAGAGCGTGCATGTTTGATTGACACAGTGCGCGCTCATGTTGAAGGTTGTGAAGCTGAAAGCGCTCATGATTGCTCAAATAGTCTCTATAGCTCAACATGTCTGATCGTTACGACTCGCGTCATGTATTTGCATGTTTGTTTAATTTGTTTTTATACCCGTTAAGCAGCCTCTTTATCCTCTTCCTGCTCACACGAGTCAGAATTACTACCATAATCACTCTAGAAAATGGGCAGCTTAATATTCATACGTGTAATTCTTACACATTTTTAAAAACCGGCATATTCATCTGAATTACATAATGTCTGAAAATTTAAATTCGTGAATGCTTAGAATTGCCAACAACTCACCCTCCAGAGGCCATTTTGTCATGCATCAAGGGCTGAGAAAGCGCTCATTCTTTAGAGTAGCAGAGTGTGTGATTCCCTGCGTGCTGTAAAAAAGATCGGCCCTAAATCCAGGCACGATCGCTGATCACAGATTTAAGACGAATATCGGCCGATTCCGATCGGTGGCCGATCGATCGGTGCACCCCTACTAGAAAGGGTCCAGTAATGTCCTTCAGGTGGACCAACACCAGTCTCTCAAATAATTTCATGACCACAGACGTCAGGGCGATGGGTCTGTAGTCAATAACTGTTGTGATTTCGGGTTTCTTTGGGACAGGAATGATGACTGAGCGTTTGAAGCAGCATGGGACTTCACACTGGTCCAGTGATCTATTGAAGATCAGTGTGAAAATGGGGGCCAGCTGGTTAGCACAGTATTTTAGACAAGCGGGTGAAACGCCGTCTGGGCCTGGTGCTTTCCTTGTCTTTTGTTTTCGGAAGAAAATGCACACCTCTTCACAGATCTTAAGTGCGGGTTGAGTAGCGGGGGGGGGGGTTGCAGTAGGTGTTGGTGTTTGTGGGAAGTGAAGATCAGATTAGGTATGGGGTGTGAGATTGGGCCTTTCAAATCTACAGTAGAACACATTCAAGTCGTCAGCCAGTTGTTGGTTCCCTACAATGTTGGGGGCAGGATGTCCTGTAGTTAAGTTGTTTCAGGCCACTCCACAGTGATGCAGGGTCGTTAGCTGAAAACTTGTTTTTCAGCTTATCAGAATAGATTCCTTTAGCCACTCTGCTTTCCTTATTCAAAAATTGATTGTACAAGACTTTATCTCCACCTCTGTAAGCATCCTCTTTGGCCTGATGAAGCTGCCCGATTTGTACTGTAAACCACGGTTTGTCATTGTTGTATGTTAAATAAGTCCTAGTAGGAATGCACATATCCTCACAGAAACGGATATACAGTTGCGCTCAAAAGTTTGCATACCTTGGCAGAAACTGTGAAATTTTGGCATTGATTTTGAAAATATGACTGATCATGCAAAAAAAAAATATTTTAAGGATAGTGATCATATGAAGCCATTTATCATCACATAGTTGTTTGGCTCCTTTTTAAATCATAATGGTAACAAATCACCCAAATGGCCCTGATCAAAAGTTTACATACCCTTGAATGTTTGGCCTTGTTACAGACACACAAGGTGATACAGGTTTAAATGGCAATTAAAGGTTAATTTCCAACACTGTGGCTTTTTAAATTGCAATTAGTGTCGGTGTATAAATAGTCAATAAGTTTGTTAGCTCTCACGTGGATGCACTGAGCAGGCTAGATACTGAGCCATGGGGAGCAGAAAAGAACTGTCAAAAGACCTGCGTAACAAGGTAATGGAACTTTATAAAGATTGATATAAAAGCATGTTCCACCGCCTCTAATTTTCCCTGTTAAATCCACGATGTGATCCGCTCTGAACAGCTGAAAGCCTGGCAATTTTTTTAAAGTTCAATTCAATTTCATAATCAAAAGTCTAGTCAAATGAATCCAAACTTTAAATGAAAATAGAACAATTAGTTTGTAACAAATTTATTTTTTATTCAAATGAAGTGCTTTATTAAAAATCCTCACAACACTGCTCTTATTTTAGTCAAATAAAGTACTGCACAACAGAGCATCACATTATAAATGAAAACATTGATAAACTTCTATTCAGTACAACAGCACTTTTGCTTGTAGGATATTGCTAGAATCATTATCATAAAATCAGGGATGCAAACTCATGAGGCGAGAAAAAAAGGTGAGAAATCACTGGTCCACGAACATGTTTTCCAGGGATATTTTTTTTTAAAGAATAGGCTAAAAAGCACCACTCCAGAGATTTAATGATTCAAGTACAGCAAACTAACTGCACAATTGTGCAGAATTAACTGTAAAAATAATGGGTAATTTTGTGTGGCTTGCTTCCGATTCACAAATTTGTTCGGTTTCATCAACTTACTAACTCAGCTCTTTTGGAGATGCCAATAGATGCCGTCTTCTAGGCTATGAGCGAGTCACTGAATCATCGTTCATGACTGAAATTTAGCAAGCGACTTTATAGTATTTAAGCATCATAAGAAAGCAGATCTATAATTTTAATTCAGTTTGTGAACCGCTGAGCATGACTTTTCATCTTAATAAAAACAATAAGTCTAATAATAATAATAGAGATTCATTAACGTCCTTACATTCTCCACAAATCTGCTGACTTCAGTACGTTAAAAAAAGTTTAAGCGTTATAGCAACAAAGCAGATCTATTATTTTCCTACAGTATTTAAACTGAGCATGACTTATGAGAAAAGACTACAATAGTTTCAATAATGTCCTTTCGTCATTGCAAAGCCCATTTGCCATGAGTTGAGTCGAAGTGTCAACACTCTACTCAACGCCAGTGTCAAACGGCGCTTTACCCTTCACAAGAGAGTCACGGAGGGGTGATTTTACAAGCTTGCCATATAAAAAAGCGGAAGGTGTGCACAAACATTGAAATCATGTATCTGGAAGAGAAAAAAAAAAAAATGGCAATTGCTTAGTATGCAGAAAGTAAAAAGGACTCGTTTGTGTCAAGGTTTTCTTGTGAAAGAAACAGCAATGAAGCCCCACTCACGTGTTAATCAACAACTTCGCTAATAATATTAAATATTCAATGTATTAATAAAAATATTTTGATATATTACTATATTAAAATTATTTACATATAAATTGATTGTGCTGTGAGGATCTTTAAAGAATCACTTCATTTGATAAATAATCCAATGGGGGAAAAAATAATTGTTTTCATTTAGTTCTATGACCCATTTTAAGATCACAAAAACCACAAACAGAGGTAGCCAAAAAGCCAAGTGACCATCACATTTGAGGTGTAAACGGTAATCCGTCCTGATGCATCCCAGATAGCAGTGAAGCCCCAACCCTCACCTGTCAATCAACAACTGAGCTAAAACAAGAGTTCACACTTACTGGTTACGAGCGGCTTTAAAAGGAAATAATCATCCAATCTGAAAACATGAAAAAGCGGATACAAACAAGCATGAGAACTTCACAGATCTTCATCAAGTGTGGCCGATATCAACATGCAGGGACACGGATGACGAGCACACGGATGACCTCAGCAAATACAGGTACTGCACTAAAATAACTATTATTCGAAACCTTGCAATTATGCTTAGATTAAATTTCAGTAATCGGTATTAACTGCACTTGTCTTTTCACAGTTTATTATTATGCAGTAATACAATGACAGTAATTGATATGTCGTTAAAAGCCTCTGTAGACGGCGTGTAAGTCAGAGTGCTTGAGAAGTGGTTCATCTTCACACGCTCTCAAGGGAGTTGCTTGTGACTTCCCGAGATGCTCGGAGTTCAACTGAATGAAACAAGTGCTTTTTCCTGCACGCTCATGAGACAGCATGCAGGGAAAGACGAGGCTGAATCCAGCTTCTTAATCAACTGCTTTTTATTCAGTAAAAGGGCCTCGGTGCTTCAACACTACACAACTCTATCACTGGCGAGTTAAATATTAATATTTAATTGCCAGTGGCTAATAACAGACATTTTTTGGTCACATAATGCGAAATTTACTCGCAATGTAGAGGGCTGTACAGTAGGGCTGCAACTAATGATTATTTTGATAATCGACTAATCTAACGATTATTAGAACGATTATTCGACTATTCGGGCGATTATTGCAACGGTTAATCATTCGCTCTAAACCGACTATTCAGCTTGTGCCCCGACATAAAAGGTTGTATTAAACGTGCTTGATAACAATAAAGGACAAAATCATCTTTTAAAAATACCTCTAAATGACATTCACTAAATTAAAGGGAAAAAACACTGTTTAATTCAGTAAAAATTTCACTACAAAAAAATCCTATTGTTATAAAGTGTATTTGTCTTTTTTTCCCATTTAAAATGGTCTAAAAATCCTTAAAACAAGATACATTGTCTTGAGAAGTAACATAAGATAATTAGACTTGCTTTAAGAGAATGCATCTTAAATATAAGTGTTTTGTATAAGTGTATTTTTTCAGTTGGTTATACTTCTGCAAGTGCAGTAAAGACAAAATACACTTATATTCAAGATCTATTCTCTAAAAGCAAGTCTAAACATCTTATATGCTGCTCAGGTGAATGCATCTTTTTTTAAAGGATTTTTAGATATTTTAAAATATTTGTATTTTTAATATTATATTCAACATTCTCAGATAAAAACAAAAAAAAAAATTATTCTGCAGTATAGCTGCTAAAATAAATGTACATTGTTTTAAAGGAGTTTTAGATATTTATATTGGAAAACAAGCCAAAACAAAATGTTTTGTTTTTTTTTTGCAGTGTATAATGGGGCGAAGCCTACCCTCTCTCACCTTTTTGTTCACTTCAATCCATCTTTAATTCACAAAAAAACAAAAACTCTCTCTTATTAATACTCGAGGGATGAGCGTCCCCGCAACAGAGTGTACCTCAGCCTGGTGCAGTTTCAATCTCTCCCCCTTAGATCGGGACACTTCGCGCAACTCATAGAAGAGGCACTGACCGCACAGAGAAATGCCAGTTTCCTTATTATTTTAACTTTAATATAGCTATAACGCATTAAATAGAACTGCATTAAAGATGTAACGCCGGGGTGTTTCCTTTTAAAGATGCTCGACACGCAAGTTTTGCTTAAGCTGAGCGTCAGCTCCGGCTCTGCTTATTCCACAACAAGAGTGCTTCTGTATTTACTTATTTTGTATTTTTGCATTATAATTCCCTCATACTTTGCGATCTACATCACCTGAAGCTGTTTGGAAAGTTTAGAGTGCGTCTGGACTGTGAGATGTATTTTCTTCCTCTCCTCAGTCAGGCGCGAGCTGCAGTGCTGCTCTTGTGTGCAATCATTAGAGTTTCATATGATCTTGTTACGTTAAGATCAAACGACTATTGGACAACGAAAATTTTTGTCTGCAATTTTTTATTGCCAACGTTGTCGATAACGTCGACTAATCGTTTTAGCCCTAATGTACAGACATCGCCTTTCAATCAACTCCCTAACGTGCTGCGCATTTTGTGTTTTAGGGTAATATGAGGTCAACATTCGGTTGTAACACGGATGATTTGTGTTAATACACACTGCATCAAAAAAAGAAAGGTAGAGGGATTTAAAGACTAGTCTTCCACTGGCCACGACATGATGCACAGGGTGAAATACTCGCTCAATTCACCGACTTGTGCAGCCGAACTGCTCCGTTTTACAGCTCCACTTAACTGGAAGAATGGGATGAGAAAAGCTGAATCCGGATCAGTGACTCCAAGTCACTTCTACCTCGATTGTGCATGCAGAGAAAACTTTTCTAAAAAGATTCTACATTTTTGTTTTATAATAAAAAAGTAGTTTGATTCATGAAACAAACCATTTTTGACATTGTTAGCATTAAAAACTATTCCATTCAAGTTGTATCAACATGCGCCTTTGAAGTTGTGGCATCTGTACACACCGTGGATAAACTCAAAACAAGCGTGCATTGAGATCACTTAAGTGAAAAATATTCATTTATTCATCAGACTTATTCCTTGAACATGTCAGGCTGGAAATACCCACTGAATTTTATCCTGAATTTTGAAAAACATCTTAAGCTGACTCTGATATTGTCAATGGGCACAGCACATGACATACGATGCAGGTTCAAGTGGTGGACTTTGCTGTTTAATATAAGACAGTGGTTATTCTTCATTATTTATATTGGCTGCCATGTTGATGGAAAACAAATCATGCATATTCGTGTTACTGTTTCTTTATTATAAATATGACGTGAAGACCCAATTTCTAAATATCTGTTTGTTTACCATGTTGTTTTGACATGAGTGTTGTACAGTAGCTAGCATGACCTGTAATGTCTCTTGTATGCAATGCATGGTTTATTTGTATGGTATGCATAGCAGAAGAGAAAGTGGCTGTGAGAAAAAAAGTTACGCAAAAGTAACGCTTTACTTTCCATACAAACTTGTTACTTTTGAGTAACGCAATATTCTAACGAATTACTTTTAAAAGTAATGTTACCCAACACTGTTCAGCAGTAGTATCAAGCACAGACTCTATTTGATTCTTGCCCACGGTCAAACGCTCACATGAATTTGACATGTTTGGGGAAAAATTAATGCACAATGAACCGTAAAAAGGTCCTAGTGTGACTATTACACTGCAAAAGGAAGCAATTAAATATACTGTCTGCATGTGCTGCGAACTCCACTATAGTTAAATACTGTGAAGCCCCTAATTTACTAAAATCACAGCATTTAAAGCATCAGACGTGCAGTGCAGTGCGTGTTGTAACAGATGACAGAACTGAGCGCTTATTCACTGTAAAGCACATAGTGCCTGCAGACTATGTTTATATAATTAAAACCACAGCATTTCTTACATTAATAAGCGCACTGGGTCATTTAAACAACTGTTTATACAGAGGTGTGAAAACACACAAACTATTAACTTGCAACAGATGTATGTTAATACTGTACATTACAATGTAACATTCACTAAAACTTATATTTCAGGGTGGGGTGGGTGATTGGGAGGGGTTATAGTGGGGGTTTAATGTTAAATGTGATTGATTCATTATATGTTGTGGGTTTTTCTTTGTTAAGTTTATGAATCAAAAATATTAATTGAAAAAAAAAAACATTTCACAATAATTATATTAATGCTTAAGCAATAGGCTCTCTCAAGCTAGAGTGCTGTTGTACTGAATAGTTGTCAGCGTTTTCATTTATAATGTGATGCTCTGTTGTGGGGGGGGGGGGGGGGGGGGGTTATAAGGCTGTACTTTGACAAACTTTGAAGCAATGCTTAATTAAAAACACCAAGTACACATGCAGTTGTTTAACTTATTTACATTGATATTTAACCATATCACTGGGATTTTTTTTTTTTTTTTTTTTTTTTTTAGGAAATTAGTATTGAGAACCCTGAAATTTTAATGGTTATTGGTTTACTGGTACTACTGAAACTTTGGTATCATGAATCTAATGTGATCACGAAAGAGAGACCCTTCCACTAGAAATCCAAATGCAAGTGATCTCAGGAGAATATTCTTAAGACCAGGTGAAGACGGGGTTTAATGTTGGCATGAAATGAAAATTCACCCTATTTTCTAAATGCATGTTCTTGATCTTATTGTGAACGATTCATCCATGCAAATGTTTTATTTTTTTGGACCTTGTGATCTTTAATCAAAATGTAATAGCTAGATCCGGTGAAATGACAGACGTCTTTCTGGTGACGTATGCAAGACTTCTCTAATCATTTAGTACATTTAAACACTGCCCCTTTCTTATAAATACCACAACCTTGCATAAAGTTGAAAGCAACGTCAATCACATGTTCGTGAAGTTGGCAAGGTGTATTTGTCTGTTTTCCTTCAAAACTATCGTTCTTTAAACCAAACTTCCTTGGTTAAGGGTCAGCTGGCTTGAATTTACATTTCGAATGAGGAATAACGGTGAATTTGCGGTTGTGAGACATTTTACACCTGAATTGCTGAGGTGATCACTAATGAATACAACGCTTCGGATGCCTGAGTTTATTTATATTTTTGAATGTAATTATCTTGGGATGAACAGCACAAGTGTTTTTTCCCCTTTATACACCGATCAGCCACAACATCAAAACCACCTGCCTAATATTGTCCCCCTTGTGCCACCAAAACAGCTCTGACCCAACGAGGCATGGACACCAAGACGTTAGCAGCAGATCCTTTAAGTCCTGTAAACTGCAAGGTGGGGCCTCCATGGTTCGGACTTGTTGGTCCAGCACATCCCATAGATCAGGGGATGGCAACCTTTTTGACATGGAGTGCCATCGTTTATTTTCCTAAACAATGGCTGTGCCAACACCCCAACCCCCCACAACATGCCCATGTATGTGATATTACAAAGTTGGAGTCCACTTCTGAAACTTTTTCTATTTTGCATTTTTCTAATTTATTTTTCATTACAAATATTATTAGCATAACGGTTTAAGTGAAAATTTGTGCAAAACCCCATGATTATGATTTTTGAGTTCTTTAATGAAAGAAAACTTGTCCTTTTGTACAAAATGAGTTAAAACAGTTAATGTCACAAATTTGCTTATTTGATTACTAATCACGAAATTGTGGAAACAAATATTTCTTATATTATGTCATACTTTTTTCGAAATCACACAGAGGGGTAATCACTAGCACGCAAGCAATAGCGAGAGATATACATTTTATTTATATGAAGTTTTCGCACCTGCATTCCAATCTACATCTTGATGTAATCCTTCCATGTGATTATGCAGTGTGTTTTCATCAGCTGAAAGGGAGACTAAACACTATTAAAGTGTGATGAGACTTGCGCTGCGCGTACAAGCCATTCGGGCATTACAAGCTGATCAACTATTTAGCCCATTTCAGTGAATCGCACCTACAAAATCCTAAAACTTTATTTCCAGGTTTAATTTATATTTTGAATAAACTCAGATTTTGAACCCCATGATGTGGGATTGTTTTCTCTTTTAATCGTTTAATGTGATTTTGAGTGTGACCATTGTTTAAGGAGGATGTAACTGTATGCTGGATTGGAAATCTCAAGGATTAATAGCGGTGTTTTCCTTACTACATCACGTGTTGTTCTGAAAGCAAAAAAGAACTAAATGAAACACGGAATGTAGTCTGTCACCTGCGCAGACTGACAGAAGCAAAGCAGGTGTTTACTCACGTGATTAACCAAAATTGAAGCACTGCCAGTTTGTGATGCGCGAATGGCTTGCACGCGCTCCGCGAGTCTGTTGGGTATACTGTAATCTCGTCACATTTTAACTTTTTGTTTAGGTCTCCCATTCAGCTAAAGAAAATCACACTGCGTGATCATGAGGTTTACATCAAGATGCATATTGGAATGCAGGTGCTGGCACATGTGCCATAGGTTGCTGACCCCTGCCATAGATGCTCAATTGGATTGAGATCTGGGGAATTTGGAGGCAAGTCAACACCTTGAACTCTGTCATGTTCCTCAAACCATTTCTGAACAATTTTTGCAGGGTGCATTATCCTGCTGAAAGAGGCCAAAGCCATCAGGAAATACCGTTGCCATGAAGGGGTGTACGTGGTCTGCAACAATTTTTAGGTAGGTGATACGTGTCAAAGTAACAACCAAGGTTTCCCAGCAGCACATTGCCCAGAGCAACACACTGCCTCCGCAGGCCTGCCTTCTTCCCATGGTGCAACCTGATCTAAAAGAAAACATGATTCATCAGACCAGGCCACCTTCTTTCATTGCTCAATGGTCCAGTTCTGACACTCACGTGCCCATTGTAGGCTCTTTCGGCAGTGGACAGGGGTCAGCATGGGCACTCCGACCGCTCTGCAGCTACGCAGCAAGCTGCGATTCATTGTGTGTTCTGACAGCTTTCTATCATGGCCAGCATTAAGTTTGTCAGAAATCTGTGCTACAGTACCTCTTCTGGGACTGGACCAGACGGGCTAGCCTTCACTCCCCACACGCATCAGTGAGCCTTGGGCGCCCATGACCCTGTTGCTGGTTCACCGGTTGTCCTTCCTTGGACCACTTTTGGTAGGTACTAACCACTGCAACACCCCACAAGACCTGCCGTTTTGGAGATGCTCTGACCCAGTCGTCTAGCCATCACAATTTGGCCCTTGTCAAAGTTGCTCAGATCCATACGTTTGCCCATTTTTCCTGCTTCAAACACATGAAATTCAAGAGCTGACTGTTCACTTGCTGCCTAATATATAATAAATGTTATTCACTTCACGTCAGTGGTTTTAATATTGTGGCTGATTGGTGTAATGTATTGCGATTCTAAATGTTAAAATATGGTTCTCTTTTACTCACTTGTTTTTCAACGGCTACAGCCTTTTCGTAAGTAAAGACCGCAATGTACTCGTGCCTTTATGTTGTCAGTTTGATAATGCGCTGAGATCGCTGCTCAATTTCACGGATAACCGGCTCTGACTCGAGCAGCACAGTGGTAGGGGTGTGTGTCCACTGCAAACTCACATTCACATATGCCTCTGTTCCACTATGCAATGGCCATATTTTCACAATCCAATCAACAACCAATGGATAAACTAAAATCCCCACCCTACAATTTTTTCTTATTCGATAAGCTGTTTCACTTGGAAATAAATCACAATACCGAAGTCAGTCGCAACTTCTGTTTCATGTTGACTTTAATTCATTTGATTAGACAGGTTAAAAATAAAAATAAAACACTTTAAAAACAGAATTCAGAAAAAATAGAATTTGTAAAATTTCATAGGACCCTGGACATGTTTCAAAGATCCGTCAGATGATCATTCATTCATTCATAAGATTTTGTTCAGAAGTTACTTACAGCGCGCACAACATCTATGATGGGTGCTGGTCCGTCAGGTTTCTTGCTGTAGTTCACTCGCGTCTGCTCGCTGACCAGCGTCCACAGTTTATCCAGGTTAATTGTGGGGCAGAAGACAGTGTTTTTCTTCAGGTGATAGTGCCTCATGCCCACCTTACCAAAATAACCTGGATGACTGGAGCAGACACATGCGTTCACATTCACAATGGCTCTACAAGCAAATGTCAAGAGTAGGTCTATCACATTAATCACAAGGGTCGAGTCACTTCATAAATGATAAGTATTGCATGCTGGTCACAAATAAAAGGCAACAGGATATGCAGTCGAACACTAGGGCTTTCGTTTTCAGTAAATCAACCATTTATTCCAAATAATACAACTCATGATGCAGCTTCTCTTTCATTTGTATTTTTTATAACTTGGTGTGAAATAACAAGATGATCCAAATATAATTTTAGTCAAGAGGTTAAGTGCCATTTCGATCTCATATTGGTCAAATAACCCTTAGATTCAAAGTTTAATATGCAACGAAACAGAAAAATGTAAATGTGTCTGTTGACATTCATTTGACTGGACGCGATCAATGTGTGAATGCAAGATGAACAACAGCTGAAGTTTCAACCATACTGAGTGCAGACAGATACAGTCCGGTTCAAATCTACAGAACTCGCGCACATATTAACAATGCCAATGAAGTTTCATTAATGTTTAATACTCACTATTTATCGAAGTTGATTCTGTGATGATGCATTCCTCCGGCATTACCACGACCTCCAGGATGCTTCCTGTGCTTGCCTACACAACACAAAGCATGTGAAACTCTGCTTTGTACAAACATGACAGAAACTGCCTTCGTTATGATTTCTACAAATATTCACTTGTTTACTGACCAATACGCCCGTGCCCGTGGCTGACGTGACCGCGCAGCTTCCTAGTCTTGGTCTTCTTGGTCGGCTGTGAAGAAATCCCACATTTATGTCAAGTTTATATATTTAAAGTAGAGAAGGTAATATTTATGCATTATGATATCTTAATCACAGTGTAGTAACATTTGACACAATGCAGCGTTAAGGAGACGCGGCTACAAATCTAACAAACTCTCCACACCTCTGAAAACATCAACACAATACAGGCAAATAATGACGCGTAGACACATATGGAGTAACTCTGGTATGTTATACATCTCTTTTGACGCAAAATATTAAAGGATTGAGTAGGATTCTTGTTTTAATTACAGTGAGAGCACTCTTCATGAATACTCACCATCACGGCAGACAACGCAAAGAGGAAGTGAGCGTTGAGATCTCGCGAGATAACGCATGACGCGCCCGTCGAGCGAGATTACAGCGAGAGTGCGCCGCCAGCAGACAGGAGGACAGAAATGCACTATGTATTTATAAATTTTTTTCATTCAATGCCACAAGACAAGAACAAGAGGTATTTTTACATAGTCACACTCACAGTAATAACATCATTAATGTTGCCAGAAACTACACTTTTACATAAATTGCATTTTTTTTTACATGTTTTCAGTTTTTTTTTTCAGAAGGGTTAAAGTAATTAATAAAATGATAGAAATATGATTAACAATGAGCCCACTTCTTCTTGTGTATGTATAATTTAAAATAAAACTGTAGGCTACTTTAAATTCTTATCATCCAAAAAAATCATCTTCAAAATAAAACACATCAAATACACTATCACACATCCAAATTGTCTCTTCAAATAAGTTTCCAAGTCCTTTCAAAACACATACAATTATAAAACAAATGAAGAATTGTTTCTTTCAGAGAATTCACAAGCATATGAAATGTTCAGTTTAAGACATGTTTGTCTGGATAAATCCTATGCAATATTTAGTATGATTCGTCTTTAAATTTGTTATTGAGATAAAATCTATTTTGTATTTCTCATGCTTTGTCTCAAAATATACTTCCAAATAAAGAAGACCATAAAAATCTTGCTCCAGGAAATGAAATAAAGCAAATATTTTCCTTATTAGCTTATTACTGCAACAACCGCTCCACTGATGATGCCATTGCATCTACAATACTCACTGCTCTCTCCCACCTGTTTGTAGACTACAGCTCAGCATTCAACACCATAGTGCCCTCCAAGCTAGATGAGAAACTCAGGGCTCTGGGCTTAAACAGCTCGCTGTGCAGCTGGATCCTGGACTTCCTGTCAAGCAGACGCCAGGTGGTTAGAATAGGCAACAACATCTCATCACTGACCCTCAACACTGGAGCCCCGCAGGGCTGTGTTCTCAGCCCACTCCTGTATTCCCTGTACACACATGACTGTGTGGCAACACACAGCTCCAATGCCATCATTAAGTTTGCTGATGACACGACGGTGGTAGGTCTGATCACTGACAATGATGAAACAGCCTACAGAGAGGAGGTGCACACTCTGACACACTGGTGTCAGGAGCACAAACCTCTCCCTCAACGTCAGTAAGACAAAGGAGCTTGTGGTGGACTTCAGAAGGAAAGACAGAGAACACAGTCCCATCACCATCAATGGAGCACCAGTGGAGAGAGTCAGCAGCTTCAAGTTCCTGGGTGTCCACATCACTGAGGAACTCACATGGTCCGTCCACACTGAAGTCGTTGTGAAGAAGGCTCATCAGCGCCTCTTCTTCCTGAGACGGCTGAGGAAGTTTGGAATGAACCGCCACATCCTCACACGGTTCTACACCTGCACTGTAGAGAGCATCCTGACTGGCTGCATCTCCGCCTGGTACGACAATAGCACCGCCCACAACCGCAAAGCACTGCAAAGGGTGGTGTGAACTGCCAGACACATCATCGGAGGTGAGCTTCCCTCCTTCCAGGAAATATATACAAGGCGGTGTGTGAAAAAGCTCGGAGGATCATCAGAGACTCCAGCCACCCGAGTCATGGGCTGTTCTCACTGCTACCATCAGGACATGCACCAGCCGACTCCATGACAGCTTCTTCCCCCAAGCAATCAGACTTCTGAACTCTTGATCTCCCACGATCAAAATACATCAGCACTGCACTTTATTACCCTTACTCTTATATCTCACACCGTACTGTCATAAATTATATTATTATATTATATTCTCTCTTAACAACTGACTATCAACCGACAGCCTGAATGTCAATACAGTACAATACTGTACATTCTATATATACTACTATATATAATTTTTATTTTTTTTTATTTTTGTTGAATAATGTGTATCTATATAGTGCGTATTGTATACTGTACAGTGTATGTTATTATTTGTATATTGTGTTGTGTGTAATTATGTGTATATCAGATGTTTAAATTGTGCTGTGTTAAGTTTAATGTTATGAAAATTGGTACTGTCTCATCACTGTCACGACTGCTATGTTGATCGGAACTGCACCCAAGAATTTCACACACCATTGCACTTGTATATATGGCTGTGTGACAAAGTGATTTGATTACTACACTGTTTTAAAACATGAACATTTCCAATCTAAATTATATTGATGCTGATTTCCACTGAACAGGACTTTCTTAAAAGTAATACTGCAGTTTTTTGAGTTGCATCAAGAATAATGGCAAATTCCTTTGGTTTAATTGGTAATTTAAATTTTTTCCCCCAGAAATTCAGTATATGGCAACAATCTTTTGAAATTTGTGCTTGTAAACCAAATTCAATGAAAGCAGGGCTCGTTTTGATGGGAATTTTCAACAGAAAAGTTACACTTCAACAAAAATTGTATACTACCACCAGGGAAACAGTTAAATAAATAGTTAGGAAACACATTCCAAATACTTGATTGAAATCTGATTTTTCATAAACTCTATGAACCATTTAATTTTGAAAGTGTCATTAAGTGTTCCAGAATCTAAGACTTCAAGTCCCCCTTGCTCTTGAGTATTACAAATTACTTCCTTTTTTAAATGATTTTTCCTCCTCTAAATGAAACCATTAAGTATCTTGTCCAAATCCTAGATCACATTAGGTGGCACATCCAGAGACAATTACTGAAACATACACAGATCAAGATATTTTTTGACAGTAATACCCTATCAAAAAATTTATGTATCACTCATTAGCCATAATTAAAAAAAAAATAAAAAAAAAAAACCTTTTTCTTCAATAGTTGGAAAATAATTTAGTTGGCTCCTTTGTTTTCATTTTTATTTTATTTTTTGCCATGCAAACTTTTTAAACAGTTTAAATTCTGTTCCCACAGTCGACATAACTACACATTCGAAGCCAATGACCATTTAATGAAGTCAGATTTGATAAAGAAAATTAAACAAATAATAATAAATAAGTTAAAATTAGTTACATTTTAAGCTGTCGTTTAAGCCAAGGAGCTCTAAAATACAGATTTAAGCAACTGTCATGTAATAGTGCATCAATGTTCATTCTCTCTTTAGAAATGGTTATCACTGAAACAGAATTATAAAAATGATATAAAAATGATATAATTATTTTCCTGTTTTAGGATATTCTGATTAATACTATTAAAAAGGCTGTCATGTGTTTAATCTGCCAAGGGGATAACTTAAAGTTTAGCAAAACAAAGCGAGGAGACAGTGGCCTGTACCATGAAGCCGATTTCGGTGGCTAGCCAGGTAAGTTTTAGTTTAGTTTGCCAAAACCCCAGGTTTGAAAGTTGGTCGGTTTTTAGCGGTGTTCATCGCCATAGCAGTTTACACTACATGGCTAACCTGCTCCATAGGAGGTTTCGTTCTGGATTACAGATCGCTATCAGATGCTGAACCAATCAGCTGTGAGTAAAATGACATCTCTGACGCAATCAAGTCACTCCCCGTGTCTCTTAAAGCACATTTTACAAATAAAGTCTTAGAAATCCACAAAATCGACTCTTCATGATAAATTATTTCTTTGATAATCTAAATATAGGTTTTCAGCAGATAGAGTGTTGTATTTTATTTAAAATTTAATTGTTTTTCCATTTACCCTCTTTAGCCATAGCAAAAATATTTTTGAAAATATAAACATAATATATTAGACAATCTATAAAACAGCCAGTAAAATGTATTAATATGATACCTGCAAAAAAACAACCGTTTTTAAAATATTAAAAGCTCAAGATTGCTATGGAAAGGGGTGAACGCCACCCAAACCCCTTCTTTCTTTCATGGACTCGAGATGAAAATACAGTATTTTACCTGAAGTTATAATAATATAAGCAATAAGCAATATAAGCAGTACACAAAATACATCTTTTATAAAAATAACAAATACGTCGTATTATTGCTTAATTATTTTGCATACAGTATTCACAGTGCTCACTTTTTAATAAATCAATAATAGCCTTATGCTGCTTATTTTTTGAATTTTTTTTTATACTAACGACAATGTACAAATTGTACATCAAGAAAGAGAAAAAATGCTGTTCTATAAATAACATGTGTAATTCATTAATTTACATGTTATATTTTATTTCAAATAAACTGGAAAGGCAACACCTTTTTAAAAAAATATTAAATGAGATAGGACATCATACCTCGTATTTTAACTAATTTTGTTTAAAATGCAAGAATCTGAAGGAAACAATCTAAATTAACTTATATGTTTAAGCAAATCCCATTTATGTTCACATTCCAGACTTTTAAATATTACGGTCTCCATTTGGTATATTTCCTAAATCGTTTCTCTCCGTCTTTGAAATTATGGGGGTTCTGGTTTAAGCCAATTTTTTTGTAATCTGTTTCAAAGCTGCTATTCTGATTACCCCAAATATATTTTGTTCAGTTTTATTAAGCACAATGGCATTTTACCCAAAATAAGGTTTTTTGGATGCATTTCTATTCTGCAGTTAAATATTAGTCTAACCATTCCCAATAATTTGTCAATTTAGAGCACTCATATTTTGACTGTAATTAGTCTTTTTTTCCTCCAACGATCCCCTTTTACCATGCTATTGCATTTACTTAACAGGTGTAATAAAAAAATAAATAAATAAAAAAAAATAAAAAAAAAAAAACACTGGATTGAGTAGTATGGAATGTATATGATATTTCTTCCAGTCTTGCTGAAGAATTTTTATTTTAATTCATCCTCCCACCTACATATTGAGTGTCCTGTATATCTCTTTCAAGGGCACGCTTTAAAATTCCTAAAATGTTATTGGATTTGTATTGCTTGTATCAATTATAGTTTATGGATGCACTTCCCTTTTTTTAAAACTTCTGTTAATGAATCTTACCTGTAAGATAATTAAAAATTGTGAATCTGGAAGCTCATTTTACTTGGTTTGAAAAAGGTATCCATTCCTTTATCAGTGATGGGATGAGGCAGGCGAGGAATGAGAATCTAAATGCAGCTTTTAATTAAAAAAATCAGAATAAAATTAAACAAAACACAGGGAACCAGGCACAGAACATGACAACACATGTGAAAACCAACAAAGAAACCAGGGGAAACAAGGGCTTAAATACACAAGGGTAAACAAGGGAACGAGGAACACCTGGGGAAAACAATCAGGTGAAAACCAATCATGAAAGGAAACAACAAAGGACTACAAAACTAACAGGAAACAGGAATAGGGAACTAAACAAGAATTTCAAAATAAAAGTCTAGACAAAAACAGGGAATACAAGTGAACAGTTGGTGATATCTTTTCAGACCTCTATCTGCCCAAAACTTAAATGTATTATCTAATCTATTTGGCGTGAAATCATGATCTTTAGCAATTTCTTGTAAATGAATGATATCTTTCTTATTTTTTCTATTTTTCTTTTTTTCTAACCAAATTCTAAAAGTACTATTAATACAAATATTATCTATTAATTTAAATGTGTTGCTTTAACAGGGATATACTAATAGGTTCCCCAATTTGATACATTTCCATCTTCCTCCATTTCACTTTAGATTCTTCGTTCATCCAAATAAATATAGGTTTAATTTGGGCAGCTTTATAATAATTTATAAAATTTGGGAATTCTAGTCCTCCGAGCCTTTTTGACAACTTAAGAAATTTAAGACTAATTCTAGGTTTCCTATTATCCCATATATATTTACAAAGTAGTTTATTCCATTGTCTAAAAACACGTTTTGATATACTAACTGGTAAATTTTGAAAATGGAAAATAAACTTAGGGAGAGTATTCATCTTTATAGTCTCTATTCGTTTTGTAATCAATAGTAGCCTATAATTAGTTGTAATAGTTTTGAATTATATATAAAGTTTTCAATTAAATTATTTTATTATTAAATTATATTTTAAATAAATTTAAGCTTTTAAAATTAATAAGCCTGTGTGTTCTTGTTGTGGGCCTATATTAATTCACTTACGATATACCGCTGTTTCTTCTAGTTGTGTAAATGTCTTTAATTGCTTCATCATTTTAAAGTTATCCCTTGTAAGGTGTAAATCGTGTTTTAAGTCTTCCTGATTTCATGCTGAACTCTCGAGCAGTGTAAATGCATTTTAATTTTATATAATATATATATATATATATATATATATATATATATATATATATATATATATATATATATTATTTTTTTTATTTTTTTTAAACAATGTCTTGTGCACAGTTTAAATGAATTTAAATTCTTATTTTCATAATCATCAGCTTTCAACAGAGAGGTAAATCCCGCTGAGTCTCTCGCAAGAAGTGAATCGCGTTCTCTCACACGATTGGTTGTGTGCGCTACAAACGTCACTCATTCATATGCACGAGCGTGTAATCTAATTTTAAAGTCAGGACTGAAGCGAAACCTGAGTTGACAGAGAAAGTTGATGAGCTGCATCATGGTACCAATTAAGCCTGATTGGATTGGTTTGAATTTGTCAACCTGAAACCAATCCTCAAACCCTGAGTTCGTTCAGCGACCTTCATGGTACAGGCCTCCGATCGTTCTTTTTGAATGGATGTTAATGGAGATGGTTCAGAACGCGGAATAAACTACTTTTGTGAGGAAATAGCTTACCACTTAATAAACTGACCGCCTGTCCGCTAATCTTCAACATGTTTTACACAAAACAGCCCTTTTGGAATGAACCATGTGTGGAGTTTCTACAATAAAATTGCTGTTTTATAAGCGAAGTCACAGATAATTTTGCAGAAGCATTGTAAATAATTTGTATTGCTTGAAAACCAGAGCCCTGTACTATGAACCCGGTTTCGGTGGCTAACCAGCTAAATTTTAGATTAGTTTGCCTCAACTCCAGGTTTTCGGTAACATGAAAGTTGGTCGGCTTTTAGCGGTGTTCATTACCATAGTAATTTACGCTACACGGCTAACCTGCTCCGTAGCAGGTTTAGTTCTGGATTACAGATCGCTAACAGATGCTGAACCAATCAGCTGTGAGTAAAATGACATCTCTGACGCAATCAAGTCACTCCCCCGTGTCTCTTAAAGTGCACTTTACAAATAAAATCTGAGAAATCCACAAAATTGAACCTTCATGATAAATGATTTATTTGAGAATCTAAATGTAGATTTTCAGCAGATAAAGTGTTGTATTTTATTTAAAATTTAATTGCTTTTAATTTACCCTCTTTAGCCATAGCAAAAAAATAAAAAAAAAATAAAAAAAAAGAGAGATTTTTAAAAATATAACATAATATATTAGGAAATCTATAAAACAGCCAGTAAAATGGATTTATATGAACCCTGCAAAAAAATATTGTTTTTAAAATATTAAAAGCTCAAGATTGCTATGGAAAGGGGTGAGTGGTATACCCAAACCCCTTCTTTTCTTTCATGGACTCGAGATGAACATACAGTATTTTACTTGAAGTTTTTTTAATAAAAAGAACAAATACATCTTATTATTGCATACCAATTTTTTGCATACAGTATTCTAAGTGCTCACTTTTTAATTAATCAGTAGTAGCCTTTTTTATGCTTTTTATTTTTGCATTTTTTTTTATTTTACTAAAGACAATATACAAATTGTACATCAAGAAAGAGAAATAATAATGTAAAGAAAAAACAATAAACAAAAACAATGTTATTTAGAATAACCATATCAAATAACCATTCACAACATATTTGATAAATAACATGTGTAATTCATTCATTTACATGTTATATTTTATTTCAAATAAAGTGGAAAGAAAGTTAAGGCATCACCTCCTTTTTTTAAATATTAAATAAGATAGGGCATCATACTTCGTATTTTAACTAATTTTGTTCAAAAATCAACAATCTGAAGGAAACAATCTATCTAAATTAATTTATAATATTTTTAAGCAAATCCCATTTATGTTCACATTCCAGACATTTATTATTAATTATAAATGTTATTTGGTATATTTCCAAAATCATTTCTCTCCATCTTTGAAATTGTGGGGGTTCTTGTTTAAGTCTGGTTTAATTTTTTGTAATCTCTTTCAAAGTTGCTATTCTGATTACCCCAAATATATTTTGTTCAATTTTATTTCTTAAGGACAATGGCATTTTACCCAAAATAATGTTTTCTGGATGTATTTCTATTGTGCAGTTAAATAATAAATTAACCTGTGTAATCACTTCATTCCAATAAGTTGTCAATTTAGAGCACTCATATAGAATTTGACTGTAATGAGCATTTTTTTTTCTCTACGGTTTCTCCAACAATTCCCTTTTACATGCTATCATATTTACTTTGAATAGCAGGTGTTGTAAAAAAAATCTCATTTGTATCTTCCAAGCAGATTCCCTCCAAACACTGGATTGAGTAGTATGGAATGTATTATATGATATTTCTTCCCAGTCTTTTTATTTTTAATTCATCCTCCCTACATATAATTTTATTCAGAGTGTCCTGTATATCTCTTGCAAGTGCACTCTTTAAAATTCCTAACATTTTTATTGGATTAGTTGTATTGTATGTATCAGTTATATAATGTATTAATGGATGCATTTCCTTTTTATTTCTTTTACTTTAACTTCTGTTAATAATATCTTCTTACCTGTAAATAAAAAAAAAAAAAAAAAAAAAAAAAAAAAAAAAGAGAGAATTTTGAAGCTCATACTTTTTTGCTAGGTTTGAAAATTCCTTTATCAGTGAACAGTTGGTGATATCTTTTCAGACCTACAGGTGCATCTCAATAAATTAGAATGTCGTGGAAAAGTTCATTTATTTCAGTAATTCAACTCAAATTGTGAAACTTGTGTATTAAATAAATTCAATGCACACAGACTGAAGTAGTTTAAGTCTTTGGTTCTTTTAATTGTGATGATTTTGGCTCACATTTAACAAAAACCCACCAATTCACTATCTCAAAAAATTAGAATATGGTGACATGCCAATCAGCTAATCAACTCAAAACACCTGCAAAGGTTTCCTGAGCCTTCAAAATGGTCTCTCAGTTTGGTTCACTAGGCTACACAATCATGGGGAAGACTGCTGATCTGACAGTTGTCCAGAAGACAATCATTGACACCCTTCACAAGCCACAAACATTCATTGCCAAAGAAGCTGGCTGTTCACAGAGTGCTGTATCCAAGCATGTTAACAGAAAGTTGAGTGGAAGGAAAAAGTGTGGAAGAAAAAGATGCACAACCAACCGAGAGAACCGCAGCCTTATGATTGTCAAGCAAAATCGATTCAAGAATTTGGGTGAACTTCACAAGGAATGGACTGAGGCTGGGGTCAAGGCATCAAGAGCCACCACTCACAGACGTGTCAAGGAATTTGGCTACAGTTGTCGTATTCCTCTTGTCAAGCCACTCCTGAACCACAGACACCGTCAGAGGTGTCTTACCTGGGCTAAGGAGAAGAAGAACTGGACTGTTGCCCAGTGTTCCAAAGTCCTCTTTTCAGATGAGAGCAAGTTTTGTATTTCATTTGGAAACCAAGGTCCTAGAGTCTGGAGGAAGGGTGGAGAAGCTCATAGCCCAAGTTGCTTGAAGTCCAGTGTTAAGTTTCCACAGTCTGTGATGATTTGGGGTGCAATGTCATCTGCTGGTGTTGGTCCATTGTGTTTTTTGAAAACCAAAGTCACTGCACCCGTTTACCAAGAAATTTTGGAGCACTTCATGCTTCCTTCTGCTGACCAGCTTTTTAAAGATGCTGATTTCATTTTCCAGCAGGATTTGGCACCTGCCCACACTGCCAAAAGCACCAAAAGTTGGTTAAATGACCATGGTGTTGGTGTGCTTGACTGGCCAGCAAACTCACCAGACCTAAACCCCATAGAGAATCTATGGGGTATTGTCAAGAGGAAAATGAGAAACAAGAGACCAAAAAATGCAGATGAGCTGAAGGCCACTGTCAAAGAAACCTGGGCTTCCATACCACCTCAGCAGTGCCACAAACTGATCACCTCCATGCCACGCCGAATTGAGGCAGTAATTAAAGCAAAAGGAGCCCCTACCAAGTATTGAGTACATATACAGTAAATGAACATACTTTCCAGAAGGCCAACAATTCACTAAAAATGTTTTTTTTATTGGTCTTATGATGTATTCTAATTTGAGATAGTGAATTGGTGGGTTTTTGTTAAATGTGAGCCAAAATCATCACAATTAAAAGAACCAAAGACTTAAACTACTTCAGTCTGTGTGCATTGAATTTATTTAATAAACGAGTTTCACAATTTGAGTTGAATTACTGAAATAAATGAACTTTTCCATGACATTCTAATTTATTGAGATGCACCTGTATATCTGCCCAAAACTTAAATGTATTATCTAATCTATTTGGCATGAAATCAGGATCTGTAGCAATTTCTTGTAAATTAACTATATCTTTCTTAATTGTACTATTTTTTTTTTCTAACCAAATTCAAAAAGTACTATTAATACAAATATAATCTATTGATTTAATTTTTTTGCTTTGTTTGGGTAGGAACAGGGATATACTAATTTGATAAATTTCCATCTTCCTCCATTTCACTTTAGATTCTTCAATTTAGGTTGAATTTGGGCAGCTTTATATTAATTTATTAAATTTGGGGATTCTAGTCCTCCAAGCCTTTTTGACAACTTAAGAATTTTAAGAATACTTTTAGGTTTCCTATTATCCCATGTATATTTACAAATTAGTTTATTCCATTTAAAAAATAAATAAATAAAAATAAATGTGATATACTACTAACTGGTTGATTTTGATAAAGGAAAATAAACTAAGGGAGAATATTCATCTTTATAGTCTAATCGTTTTGTAATCAATAGTAGCCTATATTTAATTGTAATAGTTTTGAATGATATATAGTTTTCAAATCAAATAAATAAAAGAGCTTTCATATTTAAATAAATTTAAGCTTTTAAAATTAATAAGCCTGTGTGTTCTTGTTGTGGATATGAATTCACTTACGCATTGATATACTGATATACGAGCTGTTATATATATATATATATATATATATATATATATATATATATATATATATATATATATATATATTTTTTTTTTTTTTTTTTTTTTTTTTAAACAATGTCTTGTGCACAGTTTAAATGAATTTAAATTCTTATTTTCATAATAATCAGCTTTCAGCAGAGAGGTAAATCCCGTCTCTCGCGGTGAATCGCGTTCTCTCACACGATTGTTTGTGCGCAGCAAACGTCACTCATTCATGTGCACGAGCGCGTAATTTAATTTTAAAGTCAGGATCAAAGCCTGAGTTGACAGAGAAAGTTGATGAGCTGCATCCTGGTACAATGCCATAACTCTCAGGCAGCTGTATTGGAGAAAAGATGACTGACTCTTGTGCAGCTTGGGGCTGTACAAACCTTTGCAATCAAAACCAGATCTCTGGGAATTACCTTTCATAGGTAAGACCGAACAGTTGTTTCTGGTTGTATTTGGTCATTATAACATTGTTGAAAACTAACTAATTGGCCACCAGAGTCAGACTATTAATAGCTTCTGGGAACATGACGTCAGCAACGCAATGCATGGTGGGACTTTAGGACACGGAAGCTGTGGTGGATACTGTGTATTGGAAATAGATGGTATAGTTTGTATTATACAGATAAAAATACGTAACTATGGTGAATGCTTGTTGTGTAATTAACTGCAATAATCGCACTCATGACCATATCTCAAATGGAGTGCGATTGGTCTTCGTTCGGTCCATTATTGTTTTTTTTTTTGTTGTTTTTTTTCTGTTTATTATCGCTGTGTACTAATATCTGATAACTGATGAACGTGTCCTAAAACATGGCGGCAACTACGCAGAATGCAATGCGTAGGGGCGTAGTTTCCCAAGCTCTATAGCTAGCGATAACGCTAGTTAGCTATGAAAGCTGGGACTTATAAAGTTTACATGATTTCTTATAAAGTCTCAGCTTATATTATAGTTTATGGGCACTTTAGTTTATAATATAATCGAGATTTTCATCTATATTGCCATTTTTCTCCAAACCGACTTTAGTGACAAGCTACTCATTTCGGCTGAGAGACTGACATATTGTGAGTCTGACTGTAGTTAGTTGGCTAGCTAACTTTTCTCAAACTTTCTGAAGGTTTCACAAAGAGAAACAGTTGAGGAGGCAATGGGAAGTAGGTTTTTCTGCCAGTGAGTCCTTTTTGCTATGCAGTGAGCACTTCAAGCCGGAGGACTTTGACAGGACAGGTCAGACTCTCAGGATTAGAGATGGAGCTAAGTCTTCAGTTTTCCAACTCCTCTCCAAAGAGTTGGTGTATCGATAGGCTATAATGATTTGATCGCTTGTCATCAAATCGTGGCTTGTTTATATATATATATTATTTCCATTTTAGCCAGTGGCAACCAGGACAACACAAGCCTCAAGGAAGCCTATTAGTGAACTGTTCTCTACATTTCCAAGAGACTGTACTCCCTCTGCCTAATATTGTGAGTACTGTTACTAGTTAATCCCCAGACAACTGTGAGAATCTCTCTCTCGCTCGCTCGCTCATTCGCTCTCTCTCTCTCCCTCCCTCCCTCGCTCTCTCTCTCTCTCCCTCCCTCGCTCTCTCTCCCCCGCTCTCCCTCGCTCTCCCTCCCTCGCTCTCCCTCCCTCCCTCCCTCGCTCTCTCTCTCTCCCTCCCTCGCTCTCTCTCTCTCCCTCCCTCGCTCTCTCTCTCTCGCTCTCCCTCCCTCTCCCTCCCTTCCTCCCTCCCTCGCTCTCCCTCCCTCTCCCTCCCTCCCTCGCTCTCCCTCCCTCCCTCTCTCGCTCTCCCTCCCTCCCTCCCTCGCTCGCTCGCTCTCTCTCTCTCCCTCCCTCGCTCTCCCTCCCTCCCTCCCTCGCTCTCCCTCCCTCCCTCTCCCTCGCTCTCTCTCCCTCCCTCCCTCGCTCTCTCTCTCTCCCTCCCCCTCCCTCTCCCTCCCTCCCTCCCTCTCTCGCTCTCCCTCCCTCCCTCGCTCGCTCGCTCCCTCGCTCTCCCTCCCTCGCTCTCCCTCCCTCCCTCTCCCTCGCTCTCTGTCCCTCCCTCCCTCGCTCTCTCTCTCTCCCTCCCCCTCCCTCTCCCTCCCTCCCTTCCTCTCCCTCCCTCCCTTCCTCCCTCGCTCTCCCTCCCTCTCCCTCCCTCCCTCCCTCGCTCTCCCTCCCTCCCTCGCTCACTCGCTCTCCCTCCCTCCCTCGCTCTCTCTCGCTCTCTCTCTCTCCCTCCCTCTCTCTCCCTCGCTCCCCCTCCCTCTCTCTCCCTCGCTCCCCCTCCCTCCCTCCCTCCCTCGTTCGCTCGCTCCCTCCCCCTCCCTCCCTCCCTCCCTCTCTCGCTCTCTCTCTCCCTCCCTCTCTCGCTCTCTCTCCCTCCCTCTCTCTCCCTCGCTCCCCCTCCCTCTCTCTCCCTCGCTCCCCCTCCCTCCCTCTCTCCCTCTCGCTCCCTCTCCCTCCCTCTCTCGCTCTCCCTCCCTCCCTCCCTCGCTCTCTCCCTATCTCTCCCTTCCTCCCTCGCTCTCTCCCTTCCTCGCTCTCTCCCTTCCTCCCTCCCTCGCTCCCTCGCTCTCCCTCCCTCCCTCCCTCTCTCGCTCTCTCTCCCTCCCTCCCTCCCTCTCTCGCTCTCCCTCCCTCCCTCCCTCTCTCGCTCTCTCTCTCCCTCCCTCCCTCGCTCCCTCGCTCTCCCTCCCTCCCTCGCTCCCTCGCTCTCCCTCCCTCCCTCTCTCGCTCTCCCTCCCTCCCTCCCTCCCTTGCTCCCTCGCTCTCCCTCCCTCCCTCCCTCCCTCCCTCCCTCCCTCTCTCGCTCTCCCTCCCTCCCTCCCTCCCTCGCTCTCCCTCCCTCCCTCCCTCTCTCTCTCTCCCTCCCTCTCTCCCTCCCTCCCTCTCTCGCTCTCTCTCCCTCCCTCCCTCCCTCTCTCGCTCTCTCTCTCCCCCTCTCTCTCTCTCCCTCTCCCTCGCCCTCTCTCTCTCCCTCGCCCTCTCTCTCTCGCTCCCTCTCTCTCCCTCGCTCCCTCCCTCCCTCCCTCGCTCTCTCTCCCTCCCTCCCTCCCTCGCTCTCTCTCGCTCTCTCTCCCTCCCTCCCTCCCTCCCTCGCTCTCTCTCTCTCCCTTCCTCCCTCGCTCTCCCTCCCTCCCTCCCTCCCTCGCTCTCCCTCCCTCCCTCGCTCCCTCGCTCTCCCTCCCTCCCTCGCTCCCTCGCTCTCCCTCCCTCCCTCCCTCGCTCCCTCGCTCTCCCTCCCTGCCTCGCTCTCCCTCCCTGCCACTATTTTCAGACACATTCATGTATACTCATGCACACACTGAAACATGCTGGTGTTGAATATGCTTCCCTGACACACACACAAACCCACGGTGATGGCAGTGAGATTGAGGGGTGATGAGATTAAAGGATTATTATATGTATGACTTGTTGTTCATCTGAACACAAATAAAGATTTTTAGATGAAGTTTTCAGATGTGGAGGGACTTAGAATGGAAGGAGACAGCAACCAACACTTTCAAGGTCCATAAATCACATTTAGGCAGGATAATAGTAATCCATATATATGGCTCCAGATGCTTCCATTCTATCAACTAACCCATCCGAAAACGTATTCTAAAAATCTTCATTTGTGTTCAGATCAACAACGAAAGTCATACACATCTAGGATGGAATATTTATTTATCACACATTATACGTTTGCACATATACAGTGAAATTCTTTTTTTCACATATCCCAGCTAAGCTGGGGTCAGAGTGCAGGGTCAGCCATGATACGGCGCCCCTGGAGCAGTTAGGGTCAAGGGCCTTGCTCAAGGGCCCAACATTATTTATGAGATAATTTGCATTTTGGGGAGGAATAATCCTTTAAGAATGCAATCAGCTGATAGTACATTGTACTACCTATGCACCAAACAGCTGAGACTGTGAGTGATGTGATATAAACATTACTCAAAACATTTTCAACCTTCTTTCTACTAGGACCACTCCTATGCATTACCTGAATCTCCCACTGGTCTAAAGGCAAGACTCCGTGAAGACTTGGTTAGGGTGGAGAGTCTGGAGCGAGAGATGAGGAATGTGAAGAACCGAGAACGGAGGGCAAAGAACATAGTGCATGATCTTCTAGAGGATCTGAAGGGGAAGAACCTCATAAATTAAGAGGCGAAAGAGAGGCTCAATTTCTACTCCGGTAAAATTAAATTAAAACTTTTAACTTTGTATATATCTTATGTTTACACTTTCCCATCTTTTTAGACTTTCTAATTATTATTGCAAGAGCATTTACTAGTTAGTCTGTTTCTAACTGAATTTCAGATCTTCCGATAGACCTCCTGTCAAAACGGGGCCATGAGTACACAAAAGACCAGAGGGAGTTTGCCCTCACTTTCCACTTACATGGTCCAAAAGCATATAACTATTTGAGAAAGTCTCTCCATCTTGACCTCCCACATCCACATACATTACAAAGGTATTCTTCATGTCATTTTATTGCACTTTTACAAAATACTGGTTCTAATACATTAACTACTTTTTCATTTTACAAAGGTGGATGAGTTCTATAGATCTATTGTCTGAAAAGAGCAAATATCAGTATTAAAGGAATAGTTCACCCAAAAATGAAAATTTGCTGATAATGCACTCACCATAAGGCCATCCAAGATATATATGACTTTCTTTCTTCATCAGAGCAAAAAAAATATTTATATTCATCAGATGAAGAAAGAAAGTCATATATACACTATATTGCCAAAAGTATTCGCTCACCCATCCAAATAATTGAATTCAGGTGTTCCAATCACTTCCATGGCCACAGGTGTATAAAATGAAGCACCTTGGCATGCAGACTGCTTCTACAAACATTTGTGAAAGAATGGGCCGCTCTCAGGAGCTCAGTGAATTCCAGCGTGGTACTGTGATAGGATGCCACCTGTGCAACAAGTCCAGTCGTGAAATTTCCTCACTACTAAATATTCCACAGTCAACTGTCAGTGGTATTATAACAAAGTGGAAGCGATTGGGAATGACAGCAACTCAGCCACGAAGTGGTAGGCCACGTAAAATGACAGAGCGGGGTCAGCGGATGCTGAGGCACATAGTGCGCAGAGGTCGCCAACTTTCTGCAGAGTCAATCACTACAGACCTCCAAAGTTCATGTGGCCTTCAGATTAGCTCAAGAACAGTGCGTAGAGAGCTTCATGGAATGGGTTTCCATGGCCGAGCAGCTGCATCCAAGCCATACATCACCAAGTGCAATGCAAAGCGTTGGATGCAGTGGTGTAAAGCACGCTGCCACTGGACTCTAGAGCAGTGGAGACGCGTTCTCTGGAGTGACGAATCACGCTTCTCCATCTGGCAATCTGATGGACGAGTCTGGGTTTGGCGGTTGCCAGGAGAACGGTACTTGTCTGACTGCATTGTGCCAACTGTGAAGTTTGGTGGAGGGGGGATTATGGTGTGGGGTTGTTTTTCAGGAGCTGGGCTTGGCCCCTTAGTTCCAGTGAAAGGAACTCTGAATGCTTCAGCATACCAAGAGATTTTGGACAATTCCATGCTCCCAACTTTGTGGGAACAGTTTGGGAATGGCCCCTTCCTGTTCCAACATGACTGCGCACCAGTGCACAAAGCAAGGTCCATAAAGACATGGATGAGCGAGTTTGGTGTGGAAGAACTTGACTGGCCTGCACAGAGTCCTGACCTCAACCCGACAGAGCACCTTTGGGATAAATTAGAGCGAAGACTGCGAGCCAGGCCTTCTCGTCCAACATCAGTGTCTAACCTCACAAATGCGCTTCTGGAAGAATGGTCAAAAATTCCCATAAACACACTCCTAAACCTTGTGGAAAGCCTTCCCAGAAGAGTTGAAGCTGTTATAGCTGCAAAGGGTGGGCCGACGTCATATTAAACCCTATGGATTAAGAATGGGATGTCACTTAAGTTCATATGCGTCTAAAGGCAGGTGAGCGAATACTTTTGGCAATATAGTGTAGCTTGGATGGCCTTATGGTGAGTGCATTATCAGCAAATTTTCATTTTTGGGTGAACTATTCCTTTAAGTGTTGTGTGTCTCTGTGTGTTTGTTTTTTAGGGGGCTGGAACAACAACCCTTCTGCAGGCCAGTTCCAGGGCATTTTCTGCCATCTCATGGTCCGGTGCGGTGTCTCTCAAAGCAATTCAGTAAACGTGGCAGCACAGGATGAGACCGTGTCCCTGTCTGCTGTTGAGATGTCCTCTGCTCTAGCAGCAGAAGAAACTGAAGAGCTTCCACCCCCTTTTGTTAACATCTCTGCAATTGTGTGTGGCTATAGCTACCTGCCAACTCGTTTTGGTAGCCTTGTGGACAATGCCCTTGTGTACATATCAGTGTTTGTCGTTCGACAGATTTTGAGAAATTATTATTATATATTATTATACTATTGTATTATGTTATACTACTTGTACTATTATGTTATTGTACTATTCACTACTCACTATTTTATTTACTATTTTCTTTTTTATTGACTGTATATTCTACAATTTATTTTATAGCTATAAAAATATAGAAAGCAGACTGACTGCCAGTGTCTCACTATTTGATTTGTATTTGCCGATTTTGTTCCATTTTTCTCAATGATGGTCAATTATTAGTACTTAAAGATGCACTATTTCTATTTTTTTCAGTATTTCAAAGTGAACTAGCTGTGTTCTGACCTGGAGCACAAGAAAAGCTAAAATGATTGAATTGAAGACAGAAAAAGCCATTTCCACAATGAAAAAACTTTATTCAGATTTCATGTACATTAATTTATATTATATTAGGCACGTCTCCACAATTATTAACCAAGAAAAATAAGCAAAATCTATGCTTGACAAGCTTGAGTTTTCACAATTCCTGCTGACAATAAATAATTTCCCAAGTTTAACTATCGAGATTCTAAGTAACTGGAGACAGAACTTTTTTGTACTCCACGTAGATCATAAACCATTGTAATGTGAGAAATGTAAACGTTATTGTGGTTTTTTTCAAGAAAACCGCAGCTCCCCCGTTTACTTGTATTTGTTTACAGTGCAGTCTTGCCTGGTCCAATATGGCGGACGCGTTGACGTATCACAGCAACGGGCCAAAGCGGCCAATGAGGCGTCTATGTATTTATATGCCTATGGCTAGAAACGTGCGTGTTACGACAGTGGGCAAATTCCAATTGAAAGAAATCATCCCCATGCCAACGTTTGGGGATACCATATAAATGAATGGGGAGAGCCGTAAAGTAACGCCTACCTGTCGCAAAAGTGTCCGTGACTTCTTTTATAAAACAGCAATTTTGTCATAGTAAACTCGACACATAGTTCATTCCAAAAGGAATGTTTTATTTAAAACATGTTGAAGATTATCTGAAAGGCGGTTAATTCATTAAATGATGAGCTGTTTCCTCACAAAAGCAGTTTATTCAGCGTACTAAAGCACCTCCTCCATAGACATCCATTCAAAAAGAACGGCCTCTTGTCTCCTCGCCAGTGTACCACCATAGTGTCTATGGGAGCGCGCGCGTTATGCAATTTTAGGCTAAGCTAGTAGGTCTGCTGGTACTTCCTGCTTTTTTTTTTTTTTGCTGAATCCCCTCTCGCTGCAGGGGAAGATTCATTCATATTTATGAGGAAAACTACATGATTGGTCATGGTGAGGTTTAACTGCAGAATTAGGGTTGGATATAGTTTATTCGACTAATCAGATAGCGCTTGACTGATTAATATTACCGAATTGCCCAATCGGATATCGCTTTTCTCATGAAGTCATAAATGAATTCCTTTGCCGTCCCATGAATGTTTAGCTCTACACCGGAAATAAAGATGCTGATATGTGGATGCAGGTGTGCGTCAGTGTGATGCAGATACAGTTACACAGCTGTAACGTTCACATTTATACTTGATTCACATTAGATTAATGTAAAATGAGTATTTCTACATTTCAAAAGCTCACTATAGTGTCATGTGTTGTTCTGTGCGTCGCACTCCTGCTGCCGAAAATGCTTTTATCGCGCGGAAAGAGAGACGCGCCGCAGAATGAAGGTAGCACGAGCAGTAGCATTTATAAGATGCATTATTATTATTATTATTATTATTATTATTATTATGTCTAATTGTTTATTATTTCAGCATCTACTTCTGTGTTCAGTTTGTGTTTGTGTTTTGATTTCTGAATGAGATTATATAATTCTCCAGTTCAGTAGTTATTTTAGAAAAAATACACTTATATTCTAAATAATAATCATAACAGTGTAAATAGAATTACAACAAATAGGGTACAACGGGGCTAAAGGCACACCTTAAGGAAAATTAGCTTTTTTTTCTGGTCACAAAGTGTATCAAGATTCAAGAAATACATTTATTTTTGTCGAATATTAATGGAGCAACATAATTTGTGTGAAAAGAAATAACAACAGAAGGTTGTTTTGTATAAAATAATAATATTAATAATAATAAAAAACAAAAAGATGGCAGGGAGGAGCCACATGACGCCATGGGAAGGGCAACGTGTGAGAGACAGCTCTGTGCACTTTGCTAATTTTTAAAATTATTTTCATGATATAAAAATGAAATTCGATACACCCAGTTACACTTTAATGTTTGAGGTAAACATAGCAAAGAAGTCAAAATCCTCGGGCTCTGGAGACATTAAAAGACACTTATGGATTCAAGATGAAAGCCCAGACAGGCCGGTGGACCGGGGACTGGATTTGGATGGCGCGGCGGGAGAAGGAATCCAGCGTCAACTGTCCAACATGTCAGTGATGTTGACGAAGGTACTTGCAGACTTGGAGGATCTTGCTGTAATACGTCGATCGATTACAGCGATGGAAAAAAATTCTCTGAGCTAGTCAAAAGAGTGACAGATGTTGAAAAATGAATTGATTATTTGGAGGCATCAGAGAGGGAATTAACCGCTAATCCGCCCGTGACCAAAGTTGATTTGGAACGTGTTCTTGAAAAGCTTAAAGATCTTGAGAATAGAAGCCGCAGGAATAACATCTGAATTGTTGGAATTCCTGAGCATGAGGAGGGCAGAGATATGGTGAAATTCCTAGACGAGCTTTTCCCGAGTCTGCTCGACGTAACAGGCCACAAGCTGGAAATCGAGCGAGCTCACAGAGTCCCAGCTCACAGATCTGCTGAGGGAGGAAGGCCCCGATTGATTCTGGCCAAATTTTTTAAATCATCCGTTAAAGATCTTGTGTTGCGCCAGTCGAGGAGCAAAGGAAAGCTTTCTTGGAAGAATTACAATATTTTCTTGTTCCCGGATTTTGCGAACTCGACAAGAGAGAAATGCGATCGGTTTAAGGAATGCAAGAAACTGTTACATCAGCGGAAGATCGCTTTTGCTCTGATGTTTCCAGCCAGACTGAGAATAAACACCAAGGATGGCAGCAAAGTATTTACATGTCCCAATCAGGCAATGTCTTTTATTGAAACAATAGGTGAGTAACCATTGGGTGTTTTTCTTGTGAGTGGATTGACTCACTGTACATACTCTGGCTTTCAGAGGAAGCTGGGCATCATTTTTGTTTCTTTTTGCACTGGCTCCGCCGAGTGGTTGGAGTTTCTTTTGTTTTGTGGATTAACACTTTTCCTTCAAGAAACTTTTGCATTGACGGAAGATCACTTTTACAATGAAGTTCCCGGGCAGATTGAGAATAGACACTACGGATGACCGCAAATGCGCACGTTTTTCTTTTTTCTGTTTGTTTTGTTCGGGGGGAAGTTCGGGGTTTTATTGTTGCATTAATGTCGAAATGTGGTCTTCATAATTTTGTCTTTGGCACACAATTAATTTTTTCTATTATATCAAAATGTCAAATGTTAATACCAGTGGTATGTGAATGGGTTGGGGAACCCCATAAAAAGAAGAAAGGTTATTTCTTTTCTTAAAGTAAGAAATATGATATAGTGTTTCTCCAAGAAACGCATCTTTCCCCGCAGGAAGCTGAAAAATTTGGGAAGATATGAGGTGGACATGTTTTCTTTAGTGTTGGCTCAAGTAAGAGCAAGGGAGTCATTATATTGGTAAATAAACATTTATAATTCAAATGTCTCAAACAGTTTAATGATAAATTAGGAAGAGTTATTATTGTTTTAGCAGAAATTCAGGGGAAAATATTACGCGCGTTAGGTGCGTAATATTTACGCACCTAACGCGGATGATCAGGGCTTTTTTATAGATCTTGAAGGGATGTTGCAAGCCGCTGGCACCCCTCATGATATAATTTTGGGAGGAGCCTTTAATCTTTTGATGGACTCAGTCCTTGATCATAGTGAAGCAAAAGTGTGTAAGCCCTCTAGAGCAACATTGTGTAAAACGCTTCACAGGATGTGTA
The DNA here is from genome assembly GCF_019703515.2 of Myxocyprinus asiaticus. Lineage (NCBI taxonomy): Eukaryota > Metazoa > Chordata > Actinopteri > Cypriniformes > Catostomidae > Myxocyprinus > Myxocyprinus asiaticus. The sequence continues at coordinate 226,474 of NC_059391.1, read as the reverse complement.
AAAATCTTGGTCTTACAGATATTTGGAGACTTTTGAACCCATCTGGTAGAGACTATACATTATTTTTCATCAGTCCATAAGATTTATTCTAGAATAGATTTATTTTTTTTTATATCCAAATCCCTCATTTCATCTGTTGTTGATTGCTCAATTGGAAACATTTTAGTCTCGGATCATGCCCTGGTGAGTTTAGAGGTGTTGCCACATATAGAGAAAAAGAAATCATATAGTTGGTGCCTTAATGTATCCCTTTTGCAAAATCCTGATTTCCAACAAATGTTAAAGACTGAAATCAGTGTTTATATGGAGATCAACTGGTCCTCTATATCCTCTGTGGGCGTGGCTTGGGAGGCACTTAAGACGGTTCTTAGGGGTCGGATCATACAGTATGCCTCATTCATCAAAAAATCCAAAGCATGAGAACTCGTGGAGTTGGAAGGAAATATTAAAAGTGCAGAGGCAGAGTTGAAACGCCATATGTCATCTGATGGCCTCAGAGAATTGACCCGATTGAAATATAGATATAATACTATTTTGTCGCAGAAAGTGGAGTTTTGGTTATTCAGGGCAAGACAGTCATACGTTGAGTCAGAGGACAATGCAGGGAAGCTTTTGGCTAGATATATAAAGCAGAGAGAGTCTCTCTCTAACATCCCCTCAGTGAAATCTGCTGGTGGTGAAATTTTTACCTCAGCCATTGATATTAATAATGCCTTTAAAGAGTTCTATCTTGATCTTTATAGTTCCACGTCTTCGTCTACTGATGAAGATATTAGAAACTTTGTGGAACCATTAGATCTTCCTAAACTGAAGACTGAGCAAAAACACGCTCTTGATTCTGAGATAACCTTGGAGGAGCTTGACGAGGTAATAAAGTCCCTACCTACTGGCAAGGCTCCGGGGCCAGATGGTTTTGCCGCAGAATTTTTGAGATCCTTTGCTACAGAACTGGCTCCACTTTTGTTAGAAGTTTATACTGAATCATTAAAGAATGGAAAGCTTCCTCCAACCATGACACAAGCCCGGATCAGTCTGATTTTTAAAAAGGACAAAGATCCAAGCGAGTGTAAAAGTTACTGTCCAGTCTCCCTGATCCAACTAGATGTAAAAATTTTGGCTAACCGATTAAGTAAGGTTATGACATCTCTTATACATATAGATCAGGTGGGGTTTATTCGGGGCTGCAGCTCTTCTGATAACATCAGGCATCTCATTAATATCATGTGGCCAGTAGCGAATGATCAGTCTCCGGTCGCTGCCATCTCACTTGACGGCGAAAAGGCGTTTGATATGGTAGAATGGGATTATCTTTTTAAGATTTTGGAAATGTATGGGTTCGGGAGTATATTTATTGGTTGGATTAAGTTACTTTATAGACACCCTGTAGCAGCGGTACAAACAAATGGATTAATTTCAGATTATTTTACTCTGGATAGGGACATTCGGCAGGGTTGCCCTCTTTCCCCATTATTGTTCTGTCTTGCCCTGGAACCATTAGCAGCCGCGATAAGAAAGGAGGATGATTTTCCAGGGTGGTTGCGGGAGGTGTGGCACAGAAGCTTCTGCTTTACGCAGATGATATTTTATTATTTGTCTCTGAACCTACTAGATCTGTGCCTTGCCTCCACAGAATTATTAATTCCTTTTCCAAGTTCTCAGGATACAAAGTCAATTGGTCTAAATCCGAAGCTTTGGCTCTGACAGCGTACTGTTTTCCAGCCAGGCGCCTTCCAGTGGCCCAAACAGGGCATTAAGTATTTGGGGATTTTATTCCCAGCAAATTTGTCTGATTTAGTTAGTGTTAATTTTGACCCTTTAATAAAAAGGTTTTCAAGCGATGTGGGCAGGTGGGCTTCATTACATTTATCGATGATTGGGAAGGTTAATTTTATTAAAATGAATTGTATTCCAAAATATAACTACCTGCTACAGTATCTCCCTGTAGATGTCCCCCTCTCTTATTTCAGGCAATTTGATAGCATAGCGAAGTCCTTCATTTGGAATGGTAAACGTCCCAGACTGCATTTTAATAAGTTACATAGGCCGATAGACAAAGGTGGGCTGGCCTACCCAAGATTTTGTTTTATTACTATGCGTTCAGTCTCAGATATTTGGCTCATTGGTCACTTCCACCTGAGAGAGCCCCTCCCTGGTTTGTTATTGAACAGGCAGTTCTTGCCCCTATTTCGCCATTACAAAGCATCTCTATCAAACTAATCGGAAAAGTTAAGTTACACCCCGTTATTTCGCATTTACACTCGGTATTGACTAAAGTGTCCAGATTGTTTAAATTGGACACTTATTTAAATGTTGCCTCGAGCATATGGCAGAACCCAAGATTGTGTATTGGCAAGTCCCCTTTCTGCTGGCCAGAGTGGATTGTGAGGGGGGTTGCTACACTCTTAATTCCTATATGAAAGTGGAGTGTTGAGATCGTTTGAAAACTTGGTCCAACATTTTTGGATCCCCAGACCTCAGTTTTATAGGTATTTACAACTGCGCCACCTGCTTTGTTTTGGGAGTAATACACACCCCCCTAAGGAGGCAGATGCTTTGGGAGAGGTGATTGCGGCTTTTGGAAAAGGTCATGAGGCATCAGTGTCTTACTCCCTGTTAATTCAGAGTCTGGGTGATGGAGCCTTAACTTCTCCCAAGAGAGTTTGGGAGAAAGATTTCAACTTGGCATTGGAGGAAGGAGTGTGGGCTAAGATTCTTTTTTGTGATTAACATTTTTATTAATTTTTCAAAACAAAGAAAAAAAAAAACATTTATGCAATGACTCAACATTAACTCCCACTACTTCCCCTCCCCAATCAAGAACACCACCCGACCCCAAACGAACATCCCAGTGGTCTTACATAATAAGTACACACATATACAGAGAAAAAAATAATAAATAATTATATATATATATATATACATACATACACACATACATACATACGCACACACACACACACACATATATATATATACACACACACATATACATACATACATACATATACATACACATATAATAAACATACAACTCTAAACTATACCTCTCTCTCCACAGACCCACTGCGAGAGCCCCCCAAAAACATCAAATATCTACCACATTTCCCAATAAAAGAATCCCATATCCCCAGCCTTCTACATGTTACCTCTTAGGCTGCCACCCTTCCCATCACCTCGCACCACTCCCAAATTGAGGGTGCTCCCACCAACTTCCAACCCCTTAAAACAATCTGCCTGCCTATCATCGCACTGTTGAGGACCCAATTGTTTAAGTATTTGTCACCTACATCGATGACCGCCCCATCACCCAAAACACAGAGTCTGGGGCAAAATGAAATCCGAATGCCCAACACGTCACACAGAACACTATACCTTCAACCAAAATTCCACCAAAAAACATGGGCCATGTCTCCATCCTCTGATTGGCATCGCCAGCAGGTGGGTGTGTCTTTAAGACCAAGCCTATACAATTTAGAGGGGGTCCAATAGAACCGATGTAAAATCTTGAATTGTATAAGGTGCACTCTTGCATCTCTCGATGCAGTTTTTATGTTTTTTAAAATCCTAGCCCATTCTCTCTCCTCCAATTCCAGGTTTAAATCTTTCTCCCATAATCTCTTGAGAGTGGTTGAGACTCCGTCCCCCAGACTCTGAATTAATAAGGAGTAATACACTGATGCCTCATGGCCCTTTCCAAAAGCAGAAATCACCTCTCCTAGAGTATCTGCTTCTTTAGGGGGGTGTATGCTATTCCCAAAAATAGTACAGAGCAAATGGCGTAACTGAAGATACCTAAAAAACGGAGATCTGGGGATCCCAAAATATTGAACCAGATTTTCAAAGGATCTCATCACACCGCTCTCATAAAGATCACCAAGTGAATTAACCCCCCCCCCCCCCCGCAATCCACTCTGACCAACAAAAAGGGGACTTATTAATGCATAGTTTGGGGTTTAGCCATAGGCTCGAGGCAACATTTAGATAAATATCTGAATTAAACACTCTGGACACTTTTGTCCATACTGAGTGCAAATGTGAAATAACGGGGTATGATTTAACTTCTCTATTTAGTTTGTTGGAAAGGCTTTGTAATGGCAAAATAGGGGCAAGAAGTTCTTGTTCAATGCAGAACCAGAGAGGGGCTCTTTCAGGTGGAAGCGACCAATGAACCAAATGTCTGAGACCGAATGCATAATAATAAAACAAAATCTTGGGTAGGCCTAGCCCATCTTTGTCAATCGGCCTATGTAACTTATTGAAATGTAGTCTGGGGTACTTACCACTCCAAATAAAAGACTTCGCTATGCTCTCAAATTGCTTGAAATAAGAGAGGGGGACATCTACCGGGAGAGACTCTAGCAAGTAGTTAAATTTTGAAATACAGTTCATTTTAATAACATTAACCTTCCCAATCATCGATAAATGTAATGAAGCCCATCTGTCCACATCATTTGAAAACCTTTTTATTATGGAATCAAAATTACCTCTGACTAAATCAGACAAATTTGTTGGGAATAAAATGCCCAAATACTTAATGCCCTGTTTGGGCCACTGGAAGGCGTCTGGCTGGAAGGCCGTTACTGGACAGTACGCTGTCAAAGCCAAAGCTTTGGATTTAGACCAGTTGACTTTGTATCCTGAGAATTTGGAAAAGGAATGAATAATTCTGTGGAGGCAAGGCATAGATTTAGTAGGTTCAGAGACAAATAATAAAATATCATCTGCATAAAGCAGAAGCTTATGCACCACGCCTCCCGCCGTCACCCCTGGAAAATCATCCTCCTTTCTTATCGTGGCTGCTAATGGTTCCAGGGCAAGACAGAACAATAATGGGGAAAGAGGGCAGCCCTAACGGGTGCCCCTATCCAGAGTAAAATAATCTGAAATTAATCCATTTGTTTGTACCGCTGCTACAGGGTGTCTATAAAGTAACTTGATCCAACCAATAAACGTACTCCTGAACCCATACATTTCCAAAATCTTAAAAAGATAATCCCATTCTTCCATATCAAATGCCTTTTCGGCATCAAGTGAAATGGCAGCAACCGGAGTCTGATCATTCGCCACTAACCACATGATATTGATGAAACGCCTAATATTATCAGAAGAGCTATAACCCCGAATAAACCCCACCTGATCTATATGTATAAGAGATGTCATAACTTTACTTAATCGGTTAGCCAGAATTATAGCCAAAATTTTTACATCTAGCTGGATCAGGGAAATTGGACAGTAACTTTTACACTCGTTTGGATCTTTGTCTTTTTTAAGAATCAGACTGATCCGGGCTTGTGTCCTGGTTGGCGGAAGCTTTCCATTCTTTAATGATTCAGTATACTTCTAACAGAAGTGGAGCCAGTTCTGTAGCATAGGATCTAAAAAATTCAGCGGCAAAACCATCTAGCCCCGGAGCCTTGCCTGTAGGTAAGGAGATAATTACCTCGTCAAGTTCCTCCAAGGTTATCTCAGAATCAAGAGAGTTTTTTTGCTCATTCGTCAGTTTAGGGAGTTCTAATGGTTCCACAAAGTTTCTAATATTTTCATCAGTAGACGAAGACATGGAACTATAGAGATCAAGATAGAATCCTTTAAAGGCATTATTAATATCAATGGCTGAGGTAAAAATTTAACCACCAGCAGATTTCACTGAGGGAATGGTAGAAAAAGACTCCCTGCTTTGTCCCCTGACTCAAATTATGACTGTCTTGCCCTAAACAACCAAAACTCCACTTTCCGTGACAAAATAGTATTATATCTGTATTTCAATCGGGTCAATTCTCTGAGACCATCAGACGACATTCGGCACTTCAGCTCTGCCTCGGCACTTTTAATATTTCCTTCCAACTCCACGAGTTCTCGTGCTTTGGATTTTTTGGTGAATGAGGCATACTGTATGATCCGACCCCAAAGAACCGCCTTAAGTGCCTCCCAAGCCACACCCACAGATGATACTGAGGACCAGTTGGTCTCCATATAAACAATGATTTCAGTCTTTAACATTTGTTGGAAATCAGGATTTTGCAAAAGGGATACATTAGAGCCAACTATATGATTTCTTTTTCTCTGTATGTGACAAGATCTCTAAGTTCACCAGGGTGTGATCTGAGACTAAAATGTTTCCAATTGAGCAATCCACAACAGATGAAATGAGGGATTTAGGTATATTAAAAAAAATCTATTCTAGAGTAAATCTTATGAACTGATGAAAAAAATGTATAATCCCTACCAGATGGGTTCAATAGTCGCCAGATATCTGCAAGACCAAGATTTTTACAGATACTGTGAAGCGTCAGTGTTGCTGTAGGGGGCTTACACACTTTTACTTCACTATGATCAAGGACTGAGTCCATCAAAAGATTAAAGTCTCATCCCAATATTATGTCATGAGAGATGCCAGCAGCTTGCAACATCCCATCAAGATCTATAAAAAAGCCCTGATCATCAACGTTAGGTGCGTAAATATTAGCCAAAATCAACCTTTGCCCCTGAATTTCTCCTAAAACTACAATGACTCTTCCTAGTTTATCTTTAATTTGTTTGAGACATTTGAATTGTAGATGCTTATTTATCATTGTAATGACTCCCCTGCTCTTACTTGAACCAGCACTAAAGAAAACATGTCCACCCCATATCTTACCAAAGTTTTCAGCTTCCTGCGGGGAAAGATGTGTTTCTTGAAGAAACACAATATCATATTTCTTACGTTTAAGAAAAGGTTATTTACATTCCTTCTTTTTATAGGGTGCCCCAACCCATTCACATTCCATGTGGAGAGAGACAACTTATATTAACATTTGACATATTGATATAATAAAAAAAAAAAAAATATGTGTGTCAAAACAAGATTACACAGACCACATTCCCCATTAATGCAACAATCAAACCCCGAATTTCCCCCTGAACAAAACAAACAAAAAAAAGAAAAACGTGCGCACGACAGCGCCAACCGGCAACAATCCCTCTAAACTCAAAGAGTCCATGTAAGCCTACGAGAGCCCCCGCGACAACTTTGTCATTGGATTATTCAAGTCCGGTGTTTCTGCACAAATTTTGTGAGGCAAAATTACATAACAGAAAATACTTTGTAAAACAGACCCCAGCCAACAGGCAGAATAACAGAAAAAACATGTAGATTCATTCACAGAACTGTCTCGAAGGTGTGTTCCTCCACAAAATAAACTCCAGATATAGCCATTCAGTTTCCTCGGACAAACAAACAATTGTTCAGTGAGCCGGCTGTTATGAGTGCAGCAGATGAGGTAATCATTCTACTAGGAGGCATAAGCACAAAGAACGAACAGATTTAACCACAACTGTCCCGAAGTAGTGTAATTCCACAAAAGAAGCTCCAGCCGCTAGGCGGAGCCAGCAAGAAAAACAAAACCTGCATCCCGGTTCCTCGGATGATCAAGAGCCAAACTAACCCGGAGGCCGCGCAAAAAAACAAAAAAAACACCATAACTTACTCAGCCCATCAACTTTATAAAAGACGTCCTTTATGTGAGCTTGTAGATATTTTGCGGTCATCCATAGTGTCTATTCTCGGTCTGGCCGGGAACTACAGTGTAAAAAAAATCTTACGTCAATGCAAACGTTTCTTGGAATCATGCCATAAAACAAACTTCAGCTGCTAGGCGGAGCCAGCGCAAAAAGAAACAAAAATGGCACCCAGCTTTCTCAGATAATAGAGTTTCTCAACCGCGAGGGAGTCCACTAATATAAGAAACATCAAATGGCTTACTCCAATGTATTTATGAAGGAGAGTGCCTGTTTTGGACATGTAAATACTTTGCGACCATTCTTCGTTTCTATTCTCAATTTGGCCGGGAATATCAATGCAAAAGCGATCTTCTGTTGGTGTAAGAGTTTCTTGCATTCCCTGAACCGATCGCGTTTCTCTCTTGTCGAATTCACAAAATCCGGGAACAAGAAAATATTATGGTTCTTCCAAGAAAGCTTCCTTTACTCCTCGCCTGGCGCAACACGAGATCTTTATCGGATGATTTCAGAAATTTGGCCAGAATGGATCGAGGCCTATCTCCCTCAGCTGATCTTCGAGCCGGGACTCTGTGAGCTCGCTCGATTTCCAGCTTGTGGCCTGTTATGTCGAGCAGACTCGGGAAGAGCTCGTCCAGGAATTTCACCATATCTCTGCCCTCTTCATGCTCAGGAATTCCAACAATTCGTATGTTATTCCTTCGGCTCATATTTTCGAAATATTCCAGTTTTTTCCAAATTAATTCCAAACCTGTTTTGGATGCGGGCGGATTAGCGGATAATTCCCTTTCCGATGACTCAAGATAATCGATTCGTTTTTCAACTTCAGTCACTCTTGTAAACAACTCAGAGAATTTTGTTTCCATTGCTGTAATCGATTGACGTATTACAGCGAGATCCTCCAAGTCAGCAACAACCTTTGTCAGCATCACCAAGATGTTGGACAGTTGACGCTGGATTTCATCTCCCTACGCGCCATCTAAATCGAGTCCCCGGCTCGCAGTCCCGTCAGAGGCCTCAGCTAGAACACGTAAGTGTCTTTTAATGTCTCCAGAGTCTGAGGTTTTTGACTTCTTTGCCATGTTTACCTCATACTTGCTCTTTGAGGTAAACATGGCAAAAAAAATTTACGCAAGGGTGTATCGAATCTCACCGGATCACAACATGAAAATAATAAAAAAACTAGCAAAGTTCGCAGAGCTTGTGTCTCACACGTCTGCCTCTCGCATGGCGTCACGTGAACCCTCGTGGGCTAAGATTCTTAAAAACGTTAAGTCTGCATCTAGAGGTGCAAGGGTGCGTCTTATACAATTCCAAATTTTGCATAGATTTTATTGGACCCCCTCTAGACTGTATGGCTTGGTCTTAAAGACACACCCACCTGCTGGAGATGCCAGTCGGAGGATGGAGACATGGCCCATGTTTTTTGTTGGTGTGTCGAGATCCAGAATTTCTGGTCGAAGGTTCAGAATTTTGTGTGCGACGTGGTTGGCACTCGAGTTTCGTTTTGCCCCAGACTTGGGCACAAATGGTCTGAGCGATGGGGCGGTCATCGATGTGGGGGATGGCCATATAGAGAACTGGGTTCTGACCTGTGTGATGATCGCCAGGCAGGTTATTTTGAGGGGTTGGAGGTCAGCTGGTGCTCCCCTATATCCGGAGTGGTGCACGGAGGTGGGGAGGGTGGCATCTTATGAGGAGGTGTCATCGGGAAGACGGGGTGGCTTGGATATTTTTATACGGAAATGGGGCAGGTATTTGGAGTTTTTGGAGGGCTCTCGGGTGGGGTGTGGAAAGAGTAGTGTAATATAGTTAGTATGATTATTATGTGTGTGTGTACAGGTGCATCTCAATAAATTAGAATGTCGTGGAAAAGTTCATTTATTTCAGTAATTCAACTCAAATTGTGAAACTCGTGTATTAAATAAATTCAGTGCACACAGACTGAAGTAGTTTAAGTCTTTGGTTCTTTTAATTGTGATGATTTTGGCTCACATTTAACAAAAACCCACCAATTCACTATCTCAAAAAATTAGAATACATCATAAGACCAATAAAAAAAACATTTTTAGTGAATTGTTGGCCTTCTGGAAAGTATGTTCATTTACTGTATATGTACTCAATACTTGGTAGGGGCTCCTTTTGCTTTAATTACTGCCTCAATTCGGCGTGGCATGGAGGTGATCAGTTTGTGGCACTGCTGAGGTGGTATGGAAGCCCAGGTTTCTTTGACAGTGGCCTTCAGCTCATCTGCATTTTTTGGTCTCTTGTTTCTCATTTTCCTCTTGACAATACCCCATAGATTCTCTATGGGGTTCAGGTCTGGTGAGTTTGCTGGCCAGTCAAGCACACCAACACCATGGTCATTTAACCAACTTTTGGTGCTTTTGGCAGTGTGGGCAGGTGCCAAATCCTGCTGGAAAATGAAATCAGCATCTTTAAAAAGCTGGTCAGCAGAAGGAAGCATGAAGTGCTCCAAAATTTCTTGGTAAACAGGTGCAGTGACTTTGGTTTTCAAAAAACACAATGGACCAACACGAGCAAATGACATTGCACCCCAAATCATCACAGACTGTGGAAACTTAACACTGGACTTCAAGCAACTTGGGCTATGAGCTTCTCCACCCTTCCTCCAGACTCTAGGACCTTGGTTTCCAAATGAAATACAAAACTTGCTCTCATCTGAAAAGAGGACTTTGGACCACTGGGCAACAGTCCAGTTCTTCTTCTCCTTAGCCCAGGTAAGATGCCTCTGACGTTGTCTGTGGTTCAGGAGTGGCTTAACAAGAGGAATACGACAACTGTAGCCAAATTCCTTGACATGTCTGTGTGTGGTGGCTTGACCCCAGCCTCAGTCCATTCCTTGTGAAGTTCACCCAAATTCTTGAATCAATTTTGGTTGACAATCATAAGGCTGCGGTTCTCTCGGTTGGTTGTGCATCTTTTTCTTCCACACTTTTTCCTTCCTTGGATACAGCACTCTGTGAACAGCCAGCTTCTTTGGCAATGAATGTTTGTGGCTTACCCTCCTTGTGAAGGGTGTCAATGATTGTCTTCTGGACAACTGTCAGATCAGCAGTCTTCCCCATGATTGTGTAGCCTAGTGAACCAAACTGAGAGACCATTTTGAAGGCTCAGGAAACCTTTGCAGGTGTTTTGAGTTGATTAGCAGATTGGCATGTCACCATATTCTAATTTTTTGAGATAGTGAATTGGTGGGTTTTTGTTAAATGTGAGCCAAAATCATCACAATTAAAAGAACCAAAGACTTAAACTACTTCAGTCTGTGTGCATTGAATTTATTTAATACATGAGTTTCACAATTTGAGTTGAATTACTGAAATAAATGAACTTTTCCACGACATTCTAATTTATTGAGATGCACCTGTATATGTGTATGTATGTATGTATATGTATGTATATTTGTATGTATATATATATATGTATATATGTGTGTCTGTTTGATTTTTATTTCCATATATTTACTTATGTTTGACCGCAGGGTTGTTTTTTGGGGGGGCGGGGAGAGGGGGTTGTGGGGTTTAAATGTTGATTTTACATATATGTTTTGCATTTCATTGTTATTGTATGATTTAATAAAAAAATGTTAATTACAAAAAAAAAAAAAAGTGGCGATGGGGCGTTTTATCCCTCACTTGTGGTAAAAGGCCCCTACAGGGTTTATATTGATATAGGGGCCTTTAGCCCCTACAACGGGGGGGACTTTTTACCCCAAATACTATCCTTTCATTTGATGGACAGTTATTGATTTTATATATATATAATCACCTTGAACATACTGAAAATGACAAATAAAGTATTTTGTCTCAAAATAAATGTGATAATTTCCAGGATATTCATTAGCTATGCAAATTTGCAACATTTAAAAATAATAAAAAAATAAAATTCAATATTAGATCAAATCGCCTCAAAATCAACCTTTAGACATAACATGCAATGATCTCATGGATCAAGAATATTTTGCAGTGTATAGTGTCAAACTATAGGAAAGGTGTTTAGGTGTTTTGAAAACCCCATCGCTTCAGAAAACTTTATTTTGCAATCACTACTAGTCTGTTTGCTGTTGCCATTCATTACTCTAAGCGTTTAGCGATTGCTGCTGTCTCTGTTTGGATGATACAGACATTGGCTGGTACCAGAGATTATTTTATTTATTAAGATAACAACCTCCGCAGCTCTACCATAAGAGATAGCAAAACGGTTAATAAAGGTCAACTAGTGTGTTACGACAGTGGACGAATTCAAATTGAAAGTGGTCATCCTGACGCGAACGTTTGGGGAGACCATACAAATGAATGGGGAGAGCCGTAAAATGACACCTACCTGTCGCAAAATTGCCCTTGACTTCTCTTAGAAAATAGAAATTTTGTCATAGTAAACTCCACACATAGTTCATTTCAAAAGGATTGTTTTGTTTAAAACATGTTGAAGATTAGCTGAAAGGCAATTAATTCATTAAATTACGAGCTGTTTCCTCACAAAACTAGGAGCACTATTGGTGAAGACTAGGGAAGTCCTGTGGTAGTTTTTGATGCTATTTAGAGTTTTGGGAGGAAATAAAATCTTTTACCCCGCTGAGCCTTTAGCACCTTTGAACCCTGAATATGTAAATAAAAATATGCGTAGATAAAAGGTGAAACATTTTAAAGACTGTCTTTTTGCAGTGTTTTTATCTGATTATATATAATATTGTAACACTTCAGTTCTTGTAGATTAACAGTGATAGTTATTAGTGAGTTCTGATCATTATTACTGTGTTTGTGTGAAAAGAAATAACATACCAAGACCACTGAACAAATGACCACAAATGTGTAAAGTATGTAAATATTTTGCCTGTAGGACATTTCCCACCCATGCCGCACAGAGCAGCAGTATCCGAGGAGCAGCGGCGTTCCAGTCGGCAGTTTTCCAGAGCTCATAATCCTGAAGCCATCGCCCGGGCTAAAGGTGCTGGAACCGGAGCCAGTACTGGAGGAAAGTCCAACCTTGCAGGACAGATCATTCCTATCTATGGCTTTGCCATCTTACTGTACATCCTCTATATTCTGTTTAAGGTGAGATGTCTGTCTATCATTGTGTTTGAACTGAGCTTGTTGTCTTACATGACATCTGAAAGTGTTTGTTCCTGTCTGCTATAGATCTCATCCAAAGGCAAAACAACCAATCCTCCTGAGAGCCGATTCACTGCTGTCAGATCAGAAAAGAGGAAAATATGTATGTACATATACAGTATATATTCTGTGTACACACAACAGATGCTTTATATTTAAATGCAGTTATATCTGTCTGGTGTTTATTTCCCATGTCTGTTTCAGCTGATTTTGAGTTGGCTCAGCTGCAGGACAGATTGAATGAGACAAAGGACGTGATCCAGAGAATCATTTCAGCAGCCAGTGACTCCTCAGACAGGTGTGACTGTCTCTCTGTCTGTCATGTTTGTATGGGACATGTGTGTTTTCTGTGCCGCTGTTTGTGTTAAAGAGGAGCAGAAATTACTATATATTATATGTTATATGAGTGTATGTGTTGTAGCATGGCAGGTGCTGTAGCTGTAGATGAGGAGCAGAAGTTACTGTACCAGCTGCAGGAGATCACACGCGTCATGCATGAGGGTCAACTCGTGGACACAATCACACCAAACACTGAAGAGCACCACTGCCGACATGAGTGTGCCGGTGAGATACACAGTTTATATATACATATTTACATATTAGTAATTGAGTGTTTCTTCACTATTGGGCACTGTAGAAGTAGTGTTGTTAAAACATTTTTCACACTAGTTTATTTAATTTGTCTGCTAAGAATGTTCAACAGTGTGTGTTCATGCATCACATGAGATTTATGTCATTTACTCATTAAAATTCATTTCCAGCACATTTCAAATTCTGTTTTGTGTTTGATAGAATTCTGTGCTGGAAATGACGTTGATGCAAATGACATCCTAAATACCCACAATTCAATAATATTTTCATGCTTTTTGTGCAAATCAACAAAATTACATCTTGATTGGTTTGACTTTCTACACTCACTTTATAAGGGGCAAAATTGTTTGGTGTGCTGGAAATGATGTCACAACTGTGGGACAGTCTTAATTTTTGAAAAATTTATAGAAATCATTTTCACACAATAAATGTTGAAATGGTTTCTGTTTATTTCACTCTTTGTTTAGATGATAATAGTTTCAAACATGTAATAATTTGTTGTTTTATAATGGATTCTCTGTAACTTTTTACATTAATGTTCCCTTTGTTAAGGGTTTATAAAAGGGTTCATTAAAGACTAATAATTAATTCACAAAAGCATTATAAATATAACCACATTTACCGTGAGGCACGAGCACTATTGGTGAATGTGGAAATGCGGCTGCACGCACAATTGGTTAATCCAATGCCTGTCCCACGAGTGGTAAACAGTCGCTTATGTCTTACGAGAATGCAAACAGGTGCAACAAATTGGGTATGTGTCAGAATATCTGTGCATAAGACCAGGTTGCAATTTGCTGGCCAGGATTTCTCTGCCTCTGTTTATGATATCACCTCTTCTGATTATTTATCTTCAGAGTGGACATGTTTTATCCATGTTTCTAGTCAGACTGAATGCATTTACCATATCCAACAGTAGATGGTGCTATTAAGAAGAGCCCTATTTGGACGTGATTAGTTCCCAGGGCAAAAGTCTTGACGGTTATTGCTGCGGACATGACTGTAATGTTTACTTTCGATTCGCACAGGATAAGATATGTCTGTATGGGTTCCCAGAGATGGGTTCGTAAACTCATTTGACATGCATTTACACACTGACCCAACACGTACAGTTGAAGTCAGAAGTTTAAATACATCTTAGCCAAATACGTTTAAACTCAAGTTTTTCACAATTCCTGACATTTAATCGTAGAAAACTTAGGCCACTTAGGATCACTACTTTATTTTAAGAATGTGAAATGTCAGAATAATAGTAGAGAGAATTATTTATTTCAGCTTGTATTTCTTTCATCATATTCCCAGTGGCTGAAGTTTACATACAAAACAAACAAATTGTTTAACTTGGGACAAACATTTTAGGTAGCCTTCCACATGCTTCTCACAATAAGTTGTTGGAATTTTGGCCCATTCCTCCAGACAGAACTGGTGTAACTGAGTCAGGTTTGTAGGCCTCCTTGCTCGCACATGCTTTTTCAGTTCTGCCCACAAATTTTCTATCAGATTGAGGTCAGGGCTTTGTGATAGCCCTACAAACCTTGACTTTGTTGACCTTAAGCCATTTTGCCACAACTTTGGCGATATGCTTTGGGTCATTGTCCATTTGGATGACCCATTTGCGACCGAGCTTTAACTTCCTGGCTGATGTTTTGAGATGTTGCTTCAATATATCCACATAAGTTTCCTTCTTCATGATGCCATCTATTTTGTGAAGTGCACCAGTCCCTCCTGCATCAAAGCACCCCCACAACATGATCCTGTCACCCCCATGCTTCACAGTTGGGATGGTGTTCTTCGGCTTGCAAGCCTCACCCTTTTTCCTCCAAACATAACAATGGTCATTATGGCCAAACAGTTCAATTTTTGTTTCATTGGACCAGAGGACATTTCTCCAAAAAATAAAATCTTTGTCCCCATGTGCATTTACAAACTGTAGTCTGGCTTTTTTATGGCAGTGGCTTCTTCCTTGCTGAGCAGCCTTTCAGGTTATGTGGATATAGGACTTGTTTTACTATGGATATAGATACTTGTCTGCCTGTTTCCTCCAGCATCTTCACATGGTCCTTTACTGTTGTTCTGGGATTGATTTGCACTTTTCGCACCAATCTACGTTCATCTCTAGGAGACAGAATGCATCTCCTTCCTGAGCGGTATGATGGCTGCGTGGTCTCATGGTGCTTATATTTGCGTACTATTGTTTGTACAGATGAACGTGGTACCTTCAGACATTTGGAAATTGCTCCTGAGGATGAACCAGACTTGTAGAGGTCCACAATTTTTTTTCTGAGGTCTTGGCTGATTTCTTTTGATTTTCCCATGATGTCAAGCAAAGAGGCACTAAGTTTGAAGGTAGGCCTTAAAATACATCCACAGGTACACCTCCAATTCAGTACACCTCCTATCAGAAGCTAATTGTCTAATTGTCTAAAGGCTTGACATCATTTTCTGGAATTTTCCAAGCTGCTTAAAGGCACAGTTAACTTATTGTATGTAAACCTCTGACCCACTGGAATTGTGATGTAGTCAGTTAAAAGTGAAACAATTTGTCTGTAAACAATTATTGGAAAAATTACTCATGTCATGCACAAAGTAGGTGTCCTAAATTATTGCCAAAACTATAGTTTGCTAATATTAAATCTGTGGAGTGATTAAAAAATGAGTTTTGTAAACTGTATGTAAACTTCTGACTTCAACTGTAAAGTTGATTGATTATCAAGAAATATTCATCATGAACATATGCTGTAGCCTATCTGGGATTATTAAAAGAAATTGTTGGAATACCTGAAATACCTAAATACAATTTAGCTAGTGACATTAGCGAGCCTGTAATCCTGTATTATACTAATTAATTAAAAATATGGACAATCCTTTCAAATTATTTAATTTTTATATGACCCTCCGGAAAATATGGCTGCAGTGTCTGAACAACAGTTAAAAACACATCTTCTCCCCTTTACTCTGTTCAAATAACAATATTACATGTTTGTATACTAATTTCCCTAATCAAAAGAAAACATCCGGGTGTGTTTCTCTTTTACATGGGTAAAGAAATACTTAATTGCATGTAACGCTTGAGGAAAAACGTGCATCCGTCCATATGCAACAGCCAGCGTTATCTTAAGTTCTTTTTTTCTGGTATCTTCTCACATGACCTACATCTTCAGACACACTGAGAACTTTAGAAACAACAATAATTAAAGCCAAGGGCTCATAGAAAGTTTAGATTCACAAAATTCTAACCTTCACCTGCCGTTTTATCCACCTTATTTTTCAGTTAAACTAGGGCACCGCCATTATCAACCTTGAATGTGGACCACTTCTGGTATAAGCCACTTCCAGCTATACAAAAATACTACATTATTCTGCTCTATATTACAGGCTGGCAATTAATGTTGACATATTATTATCATTAATTACGATTTTCATAAACTCATTGGTTTTGAGCGCATGTAGTTTTACCGTTTATTGCATTTTGCCATCGTTTTATCACACACTGTTGCACTGGCAGAATGAATGAAATCAGGCGCTGACATGGACAGTCCTGGGCACCATCTGACACGCCTCCACAAACATTACACAACCACAGAGAGCAGAAAGCTGCTAGGAAATGCTGCTTCAACTTTCTTTGCACCAAAACTGCATCTTGTTTCATCTTGGCAAAATAATAAACACATTTTACTCTCCGTTTGTCACGCCTCCATCAGGCTCTCCAACTCCTTCCACGATTTGACTTCTGATCATCCACACCTGCAAACAATCACATAGTTAATCAAGGACTGCATATATACTCCCCTCTTTCGTTCAGTCATTGTCAAGTCTCAACAAAGACTACTACTGAACGCGCTGCTACTCTGAAGTTTTTTTTTTTTTTTTTTTTTTTGTCTTTCTTCAGTGAGAGTATTCGATTCTCTACATTATCATTGTGTCATCTGTTTGCTTAATACCACTGTGTTGTTCACATTTTTTGGAGAAACTTTTTGGCCATAAAGACCATTGTTATGTTTGGAGGAAAAAGGGTGAGGCTTGCAAGCCGAAGAACACAATCCCAACTGTGAAGCACGGGGGTGGCCAGATCATGTTGTGGGGGTGCTTTGCTGCAGGAGGGACTGGTGCACTTCACAAAATAGATGGCATCATGAGGAAGGAAACGTATGTGGATATATTGAAGCAACATCTCAAAACATCAGCCAGGAAGTTAAAGCTCGGTCGCAAATGGGTCATCCAAGTGGACAATGACCCCAAGCATATCTCCAAAGTTGTGGCAAAATGGCTTAAGGTCAACAAAGTCAAAGTTTGTAGGGCTATCACAAAGCCCTGACCTCAATCTGATTGAAAATTTCTGGGCAGAACTGAAAAAGCGTGTGCGAGCAAGGAGGCCTACAAACCTGACTCAGTTACACCAGTTCTGTCTGAAGGAATGGGCCAAAATTCCAGCAACTTATTGTGAGAAGCATGTGGAAGGCTACCCAAAATGTTTGTCCCAAGTTAAACAATTTGAAGGCAATGCTACCAAATACTAACAAAGTGTATGTAAACTTCAGCCACTGGGAATATGATGAAATAAATACAAGCTGAAATAAATAATTCTCTCTACTATTATTCTGACATTTCACATTCTTAAAATAAAGTAGTGATCCTAAGTGGCCTAAGTTTTCTACGATAAAATGTCAGGAATTGTGAAAAACTGAGTTTAAACGTATTTGGCTAAGATGTATTTAAACTTCTGACTTCAACTGTACGTGTTGGGTCAGTGTGTAAATGCATGTCAAATGAGTTTACGAACCCATCTCTGGGAACCTAAACAGACATATCTTATCCTGTGCGAATCGAAAGTAAACATTACAGTCATGTCCGCAGCAATAACCGTCAGACTTTTGCCCTGGGAACTAATCACGTCCAAATAGGGCTTTTCTTAATAGCACCATCTACTGTTGGATATGGTAAATGCATTCAGTCTGACTAGAAACATGGATAAAACGTGTCCACTCCGGAGATAAATAATCGGAAGAGGTGATATCATAAGCAGAGGCAGAGAAATCATGAGGAAGGAAACTTATGTGGATATATTGAAGCAACACCTCAAGACATCAGCTAGGAAGTTAAAGCTCAGTCGCAAATGGGTCATCCAAATGGACAATGACCCCAAGCATACCTCCAAAGTTGTGGCAAAATGGCTTGAGTTCAACAAAGTCAAGGTTTGGATGTGCGGTGACACCATGCGAGAAGCAGATATGTGAAACACGAGCTCTGTGCACTTTGCTGTTTTTTTTTATTATTTTCATGTTATAACCGGTGAGATTCGATACACCCAGTTACATATTTGTTCTTTGAGGTAAACATGGCAAAGAAGTCAAAATCCTCTGGCTCTGGAGACATTAAAAAACACTTACGTGCTCAAGATGAAACCTCTGGTGGCCCTGCGAGCCGGGGACTTGATTTGGACGGCACGTCGGGAGATGAAATTCAGCGTCAACTGTCCAACTCAGTGATGCTGATGAAGGTTGTTGCTGACTTGGAGGATCTCACTGTAATACGTTGATTACGGTGATGGAAGCAAAGTTATCTGAGTTGGCTACAAGAGTGACAGAAGTTGAGAAACGGATGATTATCTGGAATCATCCGAAAGGGAATTATCCGTTAATCTGCCCGCGACCAAAATAGTCGTGAAAAAAGTCTTGGAAAAACTGGAAGATTTGGAAAATAGGAGCCGAAGGAATAACATATGAATTGTTGGAATTCCTGAGCATGAAGAAGGCAGAGATATGGTGAAATTCCTGGACGAGCTCTTCCCGAGTCTGCTTGACATAACAGGCCATAAACTGGAAATCGAGCGAGCTCACAGAGTCCCAGCTTGAGATCTGCTGAGGGAGGCAGGCCCCGATCAATTCTGGCCAAATTTCTGAGATCATCCGATAAAGAGTGTTGCACGAGGCGAGGAGCAAAGGAAAGCTTTCTTGGAAGAATCACAATATTTTCTTGTTCCCGGACTTTGCGAATGCGACGAGAGAAAAACGATCGGTTCAAGGAATGTAAGAAACTCTTACATCAATGAAAGATCGCTTTTGCACTGATGTTTCCGGCCAAACTGAGAATAGAAACAAAGGATGGTCGCAGGGTATTTACGTGTCTTTTATAAAAACAATGGGTGAGTAAGCCATTTGGGGTTTTTCATGTAGCTCCAGAGTGGATTAACTTGCTGTACTTACTCTGGCTGTCCGAGGAAGCTGGGCGCCAGAGTAAGTACAGCGAGTTACAGCCTAGCGGCTGGAGTTTGTTTTGTGGCATGACTCCTTCAAGAAACTTTTGCATGGACAGATTATCACTTTTACACTGATGTTCCCAGCCAGATTGAGAATGGATACTAAGAATGACTGCAAAATATCTTCATGCCTACAAAAGGATGTCTTTTATAAAGTTGACGGACTGAGTAAGTCATGGTGTATTTTTTAATACACACTTGATCATTCGAGGAACCGTTTTTTTTTTTTTTTTTTTTTGCTGGTTCCACCTAGTGGCTGGAAATTGTTTTGTGGAATAACACTGCTTCGGTACAGTTATGGATGAATCTGTTCTTTCTTTGTGCTTATGCCTCCTGTTGGCTGGAGTTTGTTTTTGTGGAGTATTTTCGCAGGACATTGGAATGATTACATCATCTGCTGCACTCATAACAGCTGGCTCACTGAACAATTGTTTGTCTCGAGGAAACTGAACGGCTTTATATCAGCTGGAGTTTGTTTTGTGGAGGAACACACCTTCAAGACAGTTCTGTGAATGAATCTACATGTTCTTTCTGTTCATTCTGCCTATTGGCTGGGGTCTGTTTTTACAAAGTATTTTCTGTTATGTAATTTTGCCTCACAAAATTTGTGCAGAAGCACAGATGTTGCAGGTGTTCTCGCATGCGTACATGGACTTGGGAGTTTAGAGGGATTGATGCCAGTTTGCGCTGTCGTGTGTGGGGTTAATGCACATGTTTTTCTTTTTTCTGTTTGTTTTGTTCGGGGGAAGTTCGGGGTTTGATAGTTGCAATAATGTTTTAATGTGGTCTGTATAATCTTGTTTTTGACACACATATTTTCTATTATATCAAAATGTCAGAAGTTATTATGAGTAGGTTATCTTTATCCACATGGAATGTGAATGGGTTGGGGCACCCCATAAAAAGAAGGAAAGTTATTTATTTTCTTATGCATAAAAAATATGATATAGTGTTTCTTCAAGAAACGCATCTTTCCCCGCAGGAAACTGAAAAAATTGGGAAGATGTGGGGTGGACATGTTTTCTTTAGCGCTGGCTCAAGTAAGAGCAGGGGGGTCATTATACTGATAAATAAACATCTACAATTCAAATTTCTCAAACAGATTAAAGTTAAAATAGGAAGAGTCATTATTGTTTTAGCAGAAATTCATGGGCAAAGGTTGATTTTGGCTAATATTTACGCACCTAACGCTGATGATCAGGGCTTTTTTATAGATCTTGAAGGGATGTTACAAGCCCCTGGCACCCCTCATGATATAATATTGGGAGGAGATTTTAATCTATTGATGGACTCAGTCCTTGATCATAGTGAAGCAAAAGTGTGTAAGCCCCCTAGAGCAACAGTGACGCTTCACAGGATGTGTAAAAATCTTGGTCTGGAGACTTTTGAACCCATCTAGTAGGGACTATACATTTTTTTCATCAGTCCATAAGATTTATTCAAGAATAGATTTTTTTAAATATATCTTAAGTCCCTCATTTCATCTGTTGTGGATTGCTCAATGGGAAACATCTTAGTCTCAGATCACACCCTGATGAGTTTAGAGATGTTGCCACATACGGAGAAAAATAAATCATACAGCTGGTGCTTTAATGTATCCCTTTTGCAAAATCCTGATTTCCAACAAATGTTAAAGGCTGAAATCAATGTTTATATGGAGACCAGTTGGTCCTCAGTATCCTCTGTGGGCGTGGCTTGGGAGGAATTTAAGGTGGTCCTTAGGGGTAGGATCATACAGTATGCCTCATTCACCAAAAAATCCAAAGCATGAGAACTCGTGGAGTTGGAAGAGAATATTAAAAGTGCAGAGGCAGAGCTGAAGCGCCGAATGTCATCAATGGCCTCAGAGAATTGACCCCTTTGAAATACAGATATAATACTATTTTGTCACGGAAAGTGGAGTTTTGGTTATTCAGGGCAAGACAGTCATACTTTGAGTTGGGAGACAAAGCAGGGAAGCTTTTGGCTAGATATATAAAGCAGAGAGTCTTTTTCTACCATTCCCTCAGTGAAATCTGCTGGTGGTGATATTTTTACCTCAGCCATTAATATTAATAATGCCTTTAAAGTGTTCTATCTTGATCTTTATAGTTCCACATCTTTGTCTACTGATGAAGATATTAGAAACTTTGTGGAACCATTAGAACTCCCTAAATTGACAGCTGAGCAAAAAAATTATCTTGAATATGAGATAATCTTGGAGGAGCTTGATGAGGTAATTAAGGCCCTGCCTACAGGCAAGGCTCCGGGGCCAGATGGCTTTGCCGTGGAATTTTTTAGATCTTATACTACAGAACTGGCTCCACTTTTGTTAGACATTTATACGGAATCATTAAAGAATGGAAAGCTTCCACCAACCATGACACAAGCCCGGATCAGTCTGATTCTTAAAAAGGGTTAGGTTTAGGATTAAGTAAAGTTATGACATCTCTTATACATATAGATCAGGTGGGGTTTATTCTTGGTCGCAGCTCTTCTGACAACATTAGGCATCTCATTAATATCATGTGGTCAGTGGCGAATGCTCAGACTCTGGTCGCTGCCATCTCACTTGATGCCGAAAAGGCGTTTGATATGGTAGAATGGGATTATCTTTTTAAGATGCTGGAAATATATGGGTTTGGAAATACTTTTATTGGATGGATTAAGTTACTTTATAGACACCCTGTAGCGGCGGTATAAACAAATGGTTTAATTTCAGATTATTTTACTCTGAATAGGGGCACCCGGCAGGTTTGCCCTCTTTCCCCATTATTGTTCTGTCTTGCCCTGGAACCATTAGCAGCCGCGATAAGAAAGGAGGATGATTTTCCAGGGGTGGTGGAATGGCGCATAAGCTTTTACTTTACGCAGATTATATTTTATTATTCGTCTCCGACCCCACTAGATCTATGCCTTGCCTCCACAGAATTATTAATTCCTTTTCTAAATTTTCGGGATACAGAGTTAATTGGTCTAAATCCGAAGCTTTGGCTCTGACAGTGTACTGCCCAGTAACGGCTTTTCAACCGGGCGCCTTTCAATGGCCCAAACAGGGCATTAAGTATTTGGGCATTTTATTCCCAGCAAAATTATGTGATTTAGTCAGAGTTAATTTTGACACTTTAATAAAAAAGTTTTCGAGTGATGTGAGTAGGTGGGCTTCATTACATTTATCGATTATTGGAAAGGTTAATGTTATTAAAATGAATTGTATTCCAAAATTTAACTTCCTACTACAATCTCTCCCTGTAGATGTCCCCCTCTCTTATTTCAAGCAATTTGATAGTATAGCGAAGTCCTTCATTTGAAATGGAAAGCATCCCAGGTTACATTTCAACAAGTTACATAGACCGATTGACAAAGGGTGGTCTAGGGCATATTATTATGCATTCGGTCTCAGACATTTAGCTCATTGGTCACTTCCACCTGAGAGAGCCCCTCCCTGGTTTGGAATTTAACAGAAAGTTATTCCCCCTATTTTACTATTACAAAGCCTTTCTATTAAACTAATTGGAGAAGTTAAGTCGCACCCCGTTATCTCGCATCTGCACGTGGTATGGTCAAAAGTGTCCAGAGTGTTCAATTCAGACATTTATTTAAAAGTTGCCTCGAGCATATGGCTAAACCCAAAGTTACATATTGGTGAGTCCCCTTTCTGCTGGTCGGAGTGGATTGTGAGGGGTGTTAATACACTCTGTGACCTTTATGAAAGTAGTGGGTTGAGATCGTTTGAAAATTTGGTCCAACATTTCAGGATTCCTTGATCTCAGTTCTTCAGGTACTTACAGCTGCGCCACCTGCTCTGTACTATTTTTGGGAGTAGCATACACCCCCCCTAAAAGGGCAGATACTCTAGGAGTGGTGATAACTGCTTTTGGAAAAGGTCATGAGGCATCAGTGTATTACTCCCTGTTAATTCAGAGTCTGGGGGATGGAGCTTCAGTTACTCTCGAGATTATGGGAGAGAGATTTAAATTTGGTATTGGAGGAGGGAGTGTGGGCTAAGATTCTAAAAAACATCAAGTCTGCATCTAGAGATTCAAGGATGCGTCTGATGCAATTTAAGATTTTGAATAGATTATATTGGACCCCCTCTAGATTGTATAGACTTGGTCTTAAAGACACACCCACCTGTTGGTGATGCCAATCAGAAGACGGAGACATAACCCATGTTTTTTGGGGATGTGTTAAAATACAGGAATTCTGGTTGAAGATTCAGGGATCTATGTGTGATGTGTTGGACACACAGTTTTCATTTTGCCCCAGACTCTGCATTTTGGTTGATGGGGAGGTCATTCATTTTGGGGATAGTCACTTAAGAGGTTCGGTCCTGGCCGGAGTTATGGGGGCCAGGAGAATATTCCTCAGGGGGTGGAAGACGGCTGGGACACCCTTGTTTCGTGAGTGGTGTGGGGAGATGAGTGAGGTTGCAGCATTTGAGGAGGCGATTTACAGAAGGTTGGGAAAGTGGGATTTGTTTAATAGGAAGTGGGGTGGATATTTGGATTTCTTGGAGGGTTCTCGGGGCGGGGCAGTGGAGAGGAATTTTTGATTTTTAATTTTTAGTTTGATGTGTATGTGCACTCTTGTTTTTTGAAAGTATTTTTTTAGTTTGTTTCAAATTTTTTGTTATAATTGTAAGAGACCACTATAATGTGTGTTTGTGTCGGGGGGTGTTCAGGTGTTCAGGGGGAGGGGTTTTAATTTATATAACTGATTCCATATTTTATGTTGTGTTTATTGGTTTTTGTGTATGGAATCAATAAAAATATTAATAACAAAAAAACAAAGTCAAGGTTTGGAGTGGCCATCACAAAGCCCTGACCTTAGTCCAATAGAAAATTTGTGGGCAGAACTGAAAAAGCATGTGCGAGCAAGGAGGCCTACAAACCTGACTCAGTTACAGTTCTGTCTGGAGGAATGGGCCAAAATTCTAGCGACTTATTGTGAGAAGCATGTGGAAGGCTACCCAAAACGTTTGTCCCAAGTTAAAGGCAATGCTACCAAATACTAACAAAGTGTATGTAAACTACTGACCCACTGGGAATGTGATGAAAGAAATAAAAGCTGAAATAAATAATTATCTCTAATATTATTCTGACATTTCACATTCTTAAAATAAAGTAGTGATCCTAACTGGCCTAAGACAAGGAATATTTTCTACAATTAAATGTCAGGAATTGTGAAAAATTGAGTTTAAATGTATTTGGGTAAGGTGTATGTAAATTTCTGACTTCAACTGTAAATGCATGTGAAGTTTATGTGGCTAGTTCTTTCATCAACGAGCGCACTGACCAGGCAGCTTTCACTTTCGTGTGCTGTCTCCTTGTTTAAATCCGCGTCTCCCGCTGGAAGTGCTTAGATGCTATATACAATATGGAACAGCCTTCCTGTGCTTAATGTGCACTTTGTCTCCCTCCGCCTGGCCGGGGATTATGTAAAAGATGCTCACACCTGAAAATCACTGGAAAAAGCAGCTAGTGTGGCGCCAACTTAAGACAAAATACATTCTCTGAAAAAACATCTAAATGTATTATGCAGTGTTGCTTCTAAAACAAGATAAAGTAAATGTATCTTGTTTTAAGGATTTTTCTTTACAGGAAAATACGATTTTTGCAGTACCTCTTTGCCCCACTATCAAAGATCTTCTATAGAAAAAATATGATCTAACATGGATTTTCTTGACAGAAAAAATTTAATCGTGTATAACAACAGATGCTAAAAGTAGCATTTCAGCTTAGCATAAGGCTAAACGTTCACATGGCAATATATACTATTTTTGCTGTTCCAAACTTGCTTCAAAACCCCAGATTGTGTACAAAGCATTTTCTGATTGTATGTTACTCGATGTCATATTCACCTTTTCACTCATAACCGTGTGAGAGTGCCCTCTGTCTGCTTGTATGAACGTAACGCATCAAACGCTCCTCGATCGCATCATTTATATGGATACATTTTTTCAAAGTAATCTCTTCAGTAATCAAAATACATTTTGAATGTAACTGTATTCTGATTATGAACTAATTAAAGTGTAATCGTTCTGTATTTTAAATGCGTAATCCCGTTACATGTATTCTGTTACTCCTCAACCCAGTTTAACAATAATGTAAAGTTAATTGAAAGTTTGGATCTGAGGGCTAAAAGTAAAATCTATACACAAAACTAATTTTAAAAGTACCAGAAATAAATGATGAAGGCCTGGTTAAAAGTTTCCAAGTTAATTGTAATGTGACCTGCTCATTTCAATTCCATTCAATTTCAGACCTGTACAAATCTGTTCATTTTATTAAAAAAAAAAAAAAAATTATGAATCGCTCATATGAGTGTATATATACAGTTATAAAACTGTTCTCAATGAACGCATATTACATTGATAGTTTTTATGCATGGTTTGTTATTGTGACAGATTTCCTTGCAGACAGTCAGAATGATGATGTGAACGAGATGAGCGCTGATCCTGAGGACATACATGAGTCTCATGATGAGAAACAGTGTGTGGAAGATGCAGGAGACGATACTATTAGAGAACATGATGAAGATGACGAAGAGAAGACAGACGCCAACAGAAACAGACACGTAGAAGGAATTTCTGCGCTTGAGTCGATGAGCCAGTCACAGCGCACAACTCAAACAGAAAGTGACATTACGCCCATCTCATTTTCAGACAACAGCGTCATAAGATGGAGGAGCAAAAAGTAAATCAACTGATAAAATGAGCCTTAAACCACCAAATACTTCTCTGTTTGAAGTGTTTATTAGACAAACAGGAACGAGCAGCTCATGTTGACATACGAGTCTCAAATAAAACATACATCACAGCAGCTGTTTAAATATGTTTGAATTATCACCCTGACACATGGAGATTTTACTATTTACGTTTAAGCAAACTGTTTGTGATAAATATAGGCTATTCTCTATTGTACAATGATCTGAATCTATGTTTGTATGAACAATATGTTTTCCAGAGTGATTTTCCGAAGTTTGAGTCCACTTGTGAAAATGTTTCTATTTAGCATTTTTCTCATTTAATCGTTTAATTTTCATTACAAATGATATTATCAGCATAACAGTTTGAGTGAAAAATTTGTGCAAAACCCGATTATTGTGATATAATCATGATCCTGCATGTGAATTTTCACAGAGCATTTTTTGAAAGTGCTTTAATGATAGAAAACCTGTCCTTTTGTTCTAAATGAGTTAATGTCACAAATGTGCTTATTTGATTATTTTTCAAAATGGTAATCACTAGCACGCAAGCAACAGTGAGAGAGGAGCAGGCTATTTTATGTATAAGTTTTTCGCACCTGCATTCCAATGTACATCTTGATGTAATCCTTCCTCATGATCACGCGCCGTGTTTTCATCAGCTGAATGGGAGACTAAACACTATTAAAGTGTGACGAAACTCGTGCTGAGCGTACAAGCCATTCGCGCATCACAAGCAGATCAACTATTCAGCCCTTTTCGGTGAATTGCACCTGCAAATTCCTAAAACTTTATTTTCAGGTTTAATTTATATTTTGAATAGACTCCGATTTTTGAACCCCATGATGTGGGTTTGTTTTCTCTTTTAATCGTTTAATGTAATTATGAGTGTAACCATGGTTTAAAGAGGGTCTACCTGTATGATGTGTTGGAAATCTCAAGGATTAATAGTGGTGTTTTCCTTATTACATCAGTTGTTCTAAAAGCAAAAGGAACAAATGAAACATGGAATGTTGGCTGTCATCCGCGCAGCCTGATAGAAGCAAAGCAGGCGCGTTTGCTCACGCGATTAACTGAAAGTGAAGCGCTGCTGGCTCGTGATGCGTGAATGGCTTGCAAGCGCTCCACGAATCTGTTGGGTATACTAAAGTCTCGTCACATTTTAACTTTTTGTTTAGCCTCCCATTCAGCTGGTGAAAACACGCTGCGTGATCATGAGGAAGGATTACATCAAGATGTAGATTGGAATGCAGGTACTGAATTTATATAAATAAAATAGTCTACTCCCTCCGCACCTTGCAAACATATAAACGTGCAGCACGTCACGGTTATTCTGGTTGTCACTATTAGCACACAACTTTGAGATAATTCTGTAAAATGCAGAAGGTGCATCTGAATAAAATAAATAAAAAATAAACACTTTACAGGTTTATGTTTGCAAGATTTCTTGGACCTCAAATGTTAGTATCTATGGTATCTTCTATTCGTGCTGTTGTATTGCATTATAATATATGACATTATCTTCACATATATGCATCACATAGAGGAACAAATGAGATTTAATGCAATAAAATGCTGTACACGTGTAGTTTCCATATAGAAAACGCTTACTGTAAGTCAATTTGATTCTTTGTTCCCCCCCAATGATATTTCTGTTGTCTAATCTCTGCTCATAATTATGTCTAAAGTTTAGAAAAGTTAATGTGACATTTTGGCTGTAATGACATTTTTAATTGACGTTATTCATATTCTGTCAATATTAGCATTCATTCAATATTAGCATTCATTAGTTTATAATTGTAATCTTATTTCCTGTTAATAAAAGACAACATAAAACCATTTCTTTTGACCTTCATTCAGTCAAATGCATTTTCATTAATTATGTGGCACTAGAAGTTAATCTTACTTAAAAGCCAATGATAACACACATTCTGCACCAATGTGTGTTATCATAGCACATTCTGCAACATTTCAAAACTTGTTTGAAGGTTTCTTTCTGTGGTGTTCTATATGTACTCATGAAATAAACAAATTTAGACTGAATTTACCCATAAGAAGCCTTGAATGATCATGACAAATATAGATGATTGATTCGGTATCACATGACAGTAAACAGCTCACAGTCAAACACACTCGTAAAGAAACCACAAACATTTTTATTCCTCATAACTCAGACAGAAAAGCAACATGTTTCATTGTCTAGTGAATATGTGATGAGTTTAAATGTTACAGGTCTTTATTTCAGAAGTGGAATAGATGTGTGTACGATGTGTTTGTCTCAGTGCTCCATGGGTTCATCAGGTGCAGCCGGAGCTGCTTCATCTGCTGCCGGAGCCACCTGTGAAACACAATCCACATCAGTGTTAAATATCTGCCTGCAACTTCCGTTCCTTTTCAACAAATGGAAGAAATATCGTTTGCCCACCCCAGAGAGTCAAATTACAATATACAACACATGAGCTCTTCTATTTTACATTTATTGTAGGTTTGAAATTTGGACAACCGTCTTATCAAAGTTTGAGAAATGTCTGAAATGAATGCAGTTTAAACTCATGTAAATCATGTCATTTATTTTCTAGCAATAAAAATGAAATATAATTTCTAAAATCCAAAAATAAAATTATAACATGAATCAAAAGTGGGCAACAAGTTTGTAGATTTAGGATAAATGAAGCCATCCCTCAGTAGGGGCAGGCTAATTTGGTTTGCAGTAAATTATCACAAATATAAATATTACTATTAAAATATGTCCATAATTTAAAATTGAATAATTTTATGAATGATTGTCAGAATTGTGACATTTTGATTTTAAATGTTGGATAGCGTTGAGCAAGTAAAGACCTCTGAGGTGGGACAGAGATAAAAACACCTTTTATCATACATGTCATGATTTCAAAAATAGCTACTTTTCATGCTAAGTTAATTTCATGTTAAATAATGGCTGATTCTCACAAAACTGTTCAAGAAAATGACCTGGACTTATTTTAATTTAAAAGCAAAAGAAACAAATAAGAACTTGAACTTCACATATAAAAATGAAGTGTACTTTAAGGCAGTGAAGAGTTTTTGAATTGTGCCATTAACAGGCTTTTCCCTTGGTCACAGTCATCCACATGATCGAAGCTGGTTTATTACATAACTGCATTTATTAAATTCATATGACAATTAATTGCATTTCATAATTATATACACTTTATTTTTCATCATCCAAGTACTGTGTGTGGAACTTTTTGAATTCGACACAGGATTTTTATTTTAAAGCACTATGTGGAATCAAACTAAATTTAATTGACACCTTATTTCTATAAGACTAGTAGTAATATTCTGACTGTACCCATGAGTAGACACTTTGAGACTGTGCTAGTGAAAATGTTTCCTACTCCATAACAGACAGAGTTTCCTTTCATCAGGCTCCTAATAAAGGGGTCTTGACATGAGTAATTTTAATTTCCTGTACGTTTTGAAAATATATAAAGTCACTGTACAACAAAAACATGCTGTAAATTTCAGAACTCAAAACATCCTCCTCACTGCAAAAGAGCATTTGTTGGAACCAAGCTACCAAAACTCATTCTCTACTTCCTCCACATTGTGATGTCACACTGCAGTAGACATTTGCATCTGACCGCCTCCACAACAATACATCAACACCTACTTTAACTTTTCACTTTCGTAGCCCCACCTTTACTGTCAAGTCTTAAAGGTGAAGCAGCACCAAAACCAAGTGTTTCTGAGTGCGGGTCAGAATAAGGGTGGAAAATAATCCTGTTTTACAAATATTTGACTGATTTTTGGGGCAAAAAACAAACAAAAAAACTTAAATATTATAAGTGAACCTCAAGGAACATATTAAAATAATAGAAAAGGGCATGTTATGACCATTTAAAGTGATTGTAAATTTTGGGGTGAACCATCTCATCATTTACTTAAGAGAATATTTCAGCTCTCTAGGTCCTTACAATGCAAGTGAATGGTGATCAGACCTTTGTAGCTCCAAATAAACAATAGCAAAGGCAGCATAAACGTAATCCATATGACTCCTGTGGTTAAATCTATATCTTCAGAAGTGATATTATAGGTGTGGGAGGGAAACAGAACAAAATGTAAATAATTTTTTTTACTCAATCTCCACGATTTCCATCCCCTTAAAATAATTAGCCTGCCAACCATAATGCTGTTCAGAAACCAATTTTTTGCGTTTATCCCCAAAATGTATGACCACCCCATCGCCCAAAATACAGAGTCAGGGGCAGAGTGAAATTCGAGTGCCTAAAACGTCACACAAAAATCTCTAAACCTTCAACCAAAATTCCTGGATCTTAACACACCCCCAAAAAAGCATGGGTTGGCAGGTGTGTGTTTTTTAAACCAAGCCTATACAATCTAGTGGGGGTCCAATAGAATCTATAAAATCTTAAATTGCATAAGGCGCACCCTTGCATCTCTAGATGCAGACTTGACATTTTTTAGAATCCTAGCCCACACTCCCTCCTCCAATTGATTTCAACGCTCCACTCATATCAGAATCAGAATGAGCTTTATTGCCAAGTATGCTTACACATACAAGGAATTTGTCTTGGTGACAGGAGCTTCCAGTGTACAACCATACAAAAACAATACAAAAACAGCAGCAAGACATAGATAATAAAAAATAAAAAATAATTATACACATACATACATACACACACACACGGGTAGTGCAAATCTAATACAACCTGTTATGTACAGTGTAAATACAAATCCGTTATGTACTGTGCAAATGTTTTTTTTTTTTTTTTTTTTCCAGAGGAATGAAATGGCAGAAGAGGTTGGATGCATTGGATAAATAAGACTAAACTGTGTATTGCACATAGTTATTGCTCAATGGGGCAATTTATCTGTTCATGAGATGGATAGCCTGAGGGGAAAAAACTGTTCCTGTGCCTGACGGTTCTGGTGCTAAGAGCTCTGAAGCGTCGGCCAGAAGGCAACAGTTCAAAAAGGTAGTGGGCAGGGTGAGTGGGGTCCAGAGTGATTTTTCCAGCCTTTTTCCTCACTCTGGAAGTGTATAGTTCTTGAAGGGGGGCAGGGGGCAACCAATAATCCTCTCAGCAGTCCGAACTGTCCTTTGTAGTCTTCTGATGTCTGATTTGTCTGATTTCATAGCTGAACCAAACCAGACAGTTATTGAAGTGCAGAGGACAGACTCAATGACTGCTGAGAAGAACTGTATCAGCAGCGCCTGTGGCAGGTTGAACTTCCTCAGCTGGCAAAGGAAGTACAACCTCTGCTGGGCCTTTTTCACAGTGGAGTCAATGTGTGTCTCCCACTTCAGGTCCTGTGAGATGGCAGTGCCCAGAAACCTGAATGACTCCACTGCTGCCACAGTGCTGTTTAGAATGGTGAGGGGGGACAGTGTTGGGGTGCTCCTCCTAAAGTCCACAATCATCAACACCGTTTTGAGCGTGTTCAGCTCAAGGTTGTTTTGACTGCACCAGACAGCCAGCTGTTTAACCTCCCTTCTGTATGCAGACTCATCGTCATCTCGGATGAGGCTGATGACAGTGGTGTCATCTGCAAACTTCAGGAGCTTGACAGAGGGGTCCTTGGTGATGCAGTCATTGGTGTAGAGGGAGAAAAGTAGTGGGGAGAGCACACATCCCTGGGGGGAGCACCAGTGCTGATTGTACAGGTGCTGTAAATGAGTTTCCCCTGTCTCACAAGCTGCTGCCTGTCCGTCAGAAAGCTGGTAATCCACTGACAGATAGACAAGGGAACAGAGAGTTGGTGTAATATATTCTGGAGTATAGCTGGGATGATGGTGTTGAAAGCCGAACTGAAGTCCACAAAAAGGATTCTTGCATATGTCCCTGGTCTGTCCAGATGTTGCAGGATATGATGCAATCCCATGTTGACTGCATCATCCACAGACCTGTTTGCTCGATAAGCAAATTGAAGGGGATCTAAAAAGGGTCCAGTGATGTTCTTCAGGTGGGCCAACACCAGTCTCTCAAATGTTTTCATGACCACAGACATCAGGGCAACAGGTCTGTAGTCATTAAGTCCTGTGATTTTTGGTTTCTTTGGGATGGGGATGATAGTGGAACATTTGAAGCAGCATGGGAATTCACACTGCTCCAGTGATCTGTTGAAGATCTGTGTGAAGATGGGGGCAGCTGGTTAGCACAGGATCAAAGACATGCAGGTGAAACGCCATCTGGGCCCTGTGCTTTCCTTTGTAGTCGAAAGACGCGGCTCACATCATCTTCACAGATCTTAAGTGCAGGTTGAGTAGCAGGAGGGGGGAGGAGGGGGGGTTGCAGGAGGTGTTGGTGTTTGTGTGAAGTGAAGGTCAGAGTGGGTGTGGGGTGTGAGATTGGGCCTTTCAAATCTACAGTAGAACACATTCAGGTCGTCAGCCAGTTGTTGGTCCACCACAGGGTTGGGGGCAGGAGTCCTGTAATTCGTAAGTTGTTTCATGCCACTCCACACTGATGCAGGGTCGTTAGCTGAAAACTTGTTTTTCAGCTTCTCAGAGTATCTTCTTTTAGCCACTCAGATTCCCTTATTCAGTGTGTTCACATCATCTTCTACAGATGACTTTATCTCTAACTCTGTAAGCATCCTCTTTGGCCTGACGAAGCTGCCCGAGTTCCGTTGTTAACCATGATTTGTCGTTGTTAAATGAGTCCTAGTAGGAATACACATATCCTCACAAAAACTGATATATGATGTAAACACTTCAATCAGTGCAGTCAAAGCAGGCTTGTAGTTCCAGCTCTGCTTCGTTGATCCATCGCTTTACAGTCCTTAATACAGGTTTCGCGGATTTTAATTTCTGTCTGTAGGTTGGAAGAAGATGAACCAGACAGTGATCAGAGAGTCCCAAAGCTGCTCTAGGGACAGAGCGATATACATCCTTTATTGTTGTGTAACAATGATCCAGTATGTTCCTGTCTCTGGTGGTGCATGTAATGTGCTGTTTGTATTTGGGCAGTTCACGTGTGAGGTTTGCTTTGTTAAAATCCCGAAGAATAATAATAACTGAGTCTGGGTATTGTTGTTCCGTGTCTGTGATTTGATCAGCCAGCTGTTGCAGCGCTGTGTTCAAACACGCATTTGGTGCGAGATACACACACCAGAATAAATGAGGAAAACTCCCACGGCGAGTAGAAAGGCTTACAGTTAATAAAGTGCGCTTCCAAATTAGTACAGCACATTCTCTTTAACGTTGTTACATCTGTTCACAAACTTTCATTGATGTAAAAGCATGTTCCACCACCTCTCGTTTTCCCCATTAGCTCCGTGATGCGATCCGCTCTGAACAGCTGAAAGCCCAGCAGATGTAACGCGCTGTCCGGAATGGCTTCACTCAGCCAGGTTTCTGTGAAGCACAAGGCAGCAGAGTTTGAAAAGTCCTTGTTTGTGCGGGTGAGGAGATGTAGTTCGTCCGTTTTGTTATGGAGAGAGCGGATATTTGCTAGATGAATGCTCGGCAGCGTTGTTCGAAAGCTGCGCCGACGGAGCCTGACCAGCGCGCCTGCTCGTCTCCCTCGCCTGCATCTCCTAGCGCGCTTGAACAACACAGCCGCGCCTCTGACTAGAATGTCAAACAAAACATCCGAATATTCAAAATCCGGGAAAATATTGACTGGTGTATGCTGTCGAATGTTCAGCAGAAAAAAAGATTACTGAACACAGGACAAACAAACAAAAATAACAAAACAATAGAAGCACTCCACACCAAGGCGGCCATCCGCGGCGCCATCATATTAACACCCCTCACAATCCACTCTGACCAGCAGAAAGGGGACTTAATTTAGGGTTCAGCCATATGCTTGAGACAACATTTATTTAAATGTCCGAAATAAACAACACTTTTGTCCATACCAAGTGCAAACGTGAGATAATGGGGTGTAACTTAACTTCTCCGATTAGTTTGATAGAAAGGCTTTGCAATGGCAAAATAGGGGCAAGAACTTCCCGTTCAATACAAAACCAGGGAGGGGCTCTCTCAGGTGGAAGCGACCAGTGAGCCAAATGTCTGAGAATGCATAAAACAAAATCTTGTGTAGGCCTAGCCCACCTTTGTCAATCGGTCTATGTAACTTATTAGACAGTCTGCTACAACCTTCGCCAGCATCAGCGACGTGCTCGACAGTTGACGCTGAATCTCTCCCACCGCACCGTCCAAACTGAGTCCCTGGTCTGCGGCCCCGTCTGGGGTATCAGCTTGAGCATGTAAGTGTCTTTTAATGTCTCCAGAGCCCGAGGATTTTGAATTCTTTGACATACTGTCTTCATAGAATAGTTATGGATCAGGGTGTATCGAATATGACATAAAAAGTATTAAAAACTAGCAAAGTGCACAGAGCTCACCATTCACATGTCCAACCCTCGCATGCGCCACGCGACTCCTTACGGGTAATCTTCTTGAATTTTTCTATTTCTATTTTTTCAACATTCAGTGGAAGAACAGTTTTCAGAGCTTTAATTCGGCCCAAGCCGATCTGAGAAAGCAATGGCTGGTATATACTCCAATCCAAGCGCGTTTCACTGTTTCTCCGCACACGGAGGTCTGAAGCAGACATTTAACCACAAAACAGCTCGAAACGCAAAAAATAAATAACTAAATAAAAAACCTATCCATAAAGCCCTTTATGTGCTTGCTCTTTTATTTTTAGTGCAATGACACAAGGTTAACGGATGACTCCTCATTTCTGTGGTTAGATCAACGTTGCAAGTCTTTCTAAAAATAAATAAATTATAACGTTTATGAAAAATAGTAGCCGGGACACATTTAGAAACTTTATTACAAAACCATTGTAATAATAATAATAAAAAAAAAAAGTCTAATAGATTCCACCTCATAAATTAGCCTATTTAAAGGTGCAATATGTAACAATTTTCATGTAATATTCACCTTTTTTTTTTTTGCCAATGTGTGAACGGCTTGTAATGCAACGTAAAAAAAATAAGCTCTTCCCGGACTTCCTAGGTTGCCTATTAAAGCCTGTAGACTGATTTTCATGCGAAGGGAGCGGGTCGGTTTTGCCAGGAAAATCCAAAGGATGTGACGTTTATGCGCACTCCTGAGAGCCTTGCCTTCTCTTCCGCTATTCAACAGCGAAAACAAACTGCAAACGTCCGGCTCCCAGCACAACACCGACTCAAAACAAAAAAAAAAACATTTATCTGCCGCCAAGCGGGAACGTGATCGTGGTCGAGCGAAAACTAGAGTGAACATCGACAGGGCATTTGATTCCTGGAGGGAACATCGTTCGGTTTTGGGGATCAAAACAGACCCTGAATTGGCGTTCTTCTTATTGGACAGGTAAACTTACATAACAGCATAGCATGTGAAGTATAGTGCCATGAGGATTGATCTGTGTAATTTTAGCTAACTTGATCTTGCCTGCTAACGCTGACGAATTACCTAACTACCTTGCTTCGTAACTTTAAAATAATTTCAACGATCTTCTCTATATAGTAAAAGTCAGGTATACAGGAAAAAGTTAAGCAAATATGCTGGTTTCTTGATCGTAATACAACATATGACATACAAAACATACAATAGTGCAACATAACAGTGCAGTGCAACAGTAAACTGTCTGGTATAGTTCGGTAGTATGTAGCTGTATGTGTGTATCAGTATGCTATGTTAGCTGATAAGTAGTTTTAGTTTAGTCTCAAAGTTTGTAGTAAAAGAATCATTACTGTGTAATTTTAATTATGCTACCTCATCTGTCAGCATGATGCCGGTGGATCACGTTCAGTCTCTTTGTACGTTACATCATTGTTTTGGCCGATGCTCTCTCGCTCCCCAATGGAGTGTGTGCACGAGCACGAGCAACAGGTAGCTGGCTGCAGTTCACGTAATGGCCACAGGTGTCATAATAACAAAGGTTTCTGAATCTTACATACTGCACCTTTAATATGAAACTATAACGTTTTAGTCAAAATACCACAGTTGCTTTTCCTATGGTAAATTTTAGGGATATTTATTTTGAAAAACCTTTATTTTGGCACATGCCAAAATAATCCAGCAGAGCGGTTCCCTTGCATGAATGGCTCTATGATGCTCGTGCCACACTCGTGCAAAACCAATCTGCGGCACAAATGCATGTTTCAAATGAGAAGCATATTTAGCACGTATAAAACGGCAAACAAGATGTAAAATTGTAATTATATTCATTTCCAATGCAGGAAAAACCCTGGCCATTATTTTCATGTCAGCTATGCACATTTTGCCCCCAATTCTCATTACAGTAAAAAGAAAAAATATGTAATTGAAATGGTTAAGTATTTATATACCAGAGGAGTAGTCCCTTGGTACTGCCTTTCATATTTGCCAATTTTAATTTTAAAAATCGTTGTACAACAGCATCTTTTTTTACAATGATACAATAAAAGTTACTATTCATCATTTACAGTATAACAATGGGAACTGTAAAATTCTCAGACGAGTGATGGTAATGAGAATAGGGGGATAAAATGTGCTCAAGTGTCCAGACAATAATGTCACAATGCAAAAAAAAAAAAAAAAAAAAAAAAAATGTAGGTTTCATTTTCCTTTTGCAAGATATGATTTCAGTTTTTATTTTATTTTTTTTAATTGGGGTTAATTACAACAAGGACTCTCCAAAAAGGGGCAGGAGCTCCAAATCACCAGCAAAGATATAGGGAGCCCCTTACCGGACCCTTTCCCTAACTGTCTGTGGAGGTGTCGTCCCCTTCTGGAGTTGGCACAACCCCCTTTTAGAGTAACCCCACCCCCTTCTGGGGAAACTACACCCTATTTTAGAGATTCTGCCCCCATCTCTGGCCTGCAGCTATTCCTACTTGCAATTTCTTAACAGGCTTCGTGAGAAACACCCTAACAGTTAAGTGTAATATATATAGTTCTCATTGCAAATAACACTGGGATTCATGTCATGAGGACACCAGAGTATACCGTATTCATGGAAAATATCAGGACTTTTTTTAAATATTGTGATGATTAAATCAATGTAAAAGTGTGTTAAACAAGAGTTCAATTCATAATGTACACAGGAGGTCATCTAGAGCGTCTCACCCTTCTTTGTGGTCTCTCCTCCAGACCCTCGAGGAACGATGCCACATCATCATCATCATAGATGGTGAACTCCATCTCCTTCCCCACTATGCCAATGGACACATTCTACAGGAAGAGACGTGTTGTTGGTGCCACTGTCAACAGTGTAAACAGTCATAATGAAGGGGAAGAAATATCAAACCTTTGTGGTAAGATCTTGTTCAGTAGGTAGAGTTTCCCTCAGAGCACGCAGACCGTGCTGCACCAGATCATTCAGATTACCTGTCAACAACACAACATGAACAACACTTCTGCTACAAATGATGAATCTTCATGCAGAAAGCATTCACAACAGCTCCAAACAGGATCTCTTCGCTTGTGTGTCTAAATGTGTGAATGTCACGGTGATAAGATAACAAAATATAAAACGAATGCTGCTAGAGCATTTCTCAGAACTGACTTAATTTCTCTGAGTGGTTTTTGCTCAATGACTTTGAATCAAATGGTGTTGTGGTGATTTTTAGTGGATGTATGCTGTTCACACAGGTGTCCTAACATCAACACACTGACAAACACAAAGTGTCTTCATTTTACATAGTACATCTATCATTTAAGCATTTCAAGTTTTTTACGTTCTGCTTGAAGAGTGTGCATGCGTTATCTTTCTTTAAAAATAAATGTCACTGTTTTTGACATTACATAATGCTATGACATTCAGACATTTTAACATGTGAATACTTTTTAGGGTCACTGTATATGATAAGGCATTTGAAAGTGTATCGATGATCCCTGTAAATGAAGTAAACATACAGTCCAAGAATGAGTCCATGTGTCTCTCCAGATACGTGCGGGCGGACTGCGAGCGAGCGCCGATGGACATGGCTTTACATTCAAAGTAATTGGCAGAGGGGCAAGTCTGGAAGATGTGTGGACCCATGTCCTGAAAAACACACGCATTTCAAACAATTCATCATACAGCATTGCTTATGATGAACATGTAACACTGGCACATAGGGTGTCCATTTTAGGACCTCCACAGCATCAATTCTCAGCCATCAGACAGACCTGCAAGATGCACGCGTCAACCAGTCTTCCCTCGATATGCGAGCTCCGGTGACAGGATAGCGCAGAGTGGATCACATGCGCGATTAAACTGGGCTTCCCTCGATACCATGGCACATAACAAACCTCATGCGACCCATTTGAATTCTACTTGAGAATTTTATATTTTAAAGCACTATGGAGCAATTCAAACTTTTCACGTCTAGATTTCAACACACACTTACTAACATTTATCACAGTAAACTGTATTTTTTCATTACAACTGTAGTAGCTGTATTAAAGATAAGTTTTTAAATGTGTTTATCCTTTTACTTTTTCATAACAAATAAACAGTTTATTTTTTAAGACTACATAAACAACTGAGGAGCAATTCACGGTAGTAAGTAGGCTACAATGTAGAATATAAATTATGAAGAAAGTCATGTGTAATACTGTAATATATTTACTATTCTAATGATGTTTGATACAAGGAAACAAACTGGTCTGGATTCCTAAATTATTAAGTGTCTGATAAAAAAAAAAAAACTATCGTTATGAAGTAGAAAACAAACATTTACTATAGAAACACGATCGCAAATCAGTAAAGTGGTTTACTCATTTATATAATAACTTACAGAAATAAGGTGTTAAGTTAGTTTCATTTCTCACAGCACCTTGAAGTACAAAAAGCTCTGAGTTCAGAAGTTTCTAGATGCTCAGTTAGAAAAATACACGTGTCTAAGTTCTTGTACAATAAGGCATCACACCAAATGGCCGAATTAGATGAAACTGAATCAGACTAAACAGAATCAGACAAACTGGCCTAGACTAGAGAGGCTCAGATGAAATTGAATCGAACTAAATGGAAGAGTAAATGGCCTTGAACATCCTCAGACCAAACAACAGACAAAGAGCTCACACCATGTCCTAACCTGCTGTGACAGCGACACGTGACGAGCGACAGGGCATGCTATCTTTGAATTGATTTCTATTTCTGCGATGTCGTGTCATGAAACCCCATCCACAAATTAACTCTCATGGGTGTAAAATCTCTCATGACAGTAAATTAAAGCTGGTGTCTCACTAGCAGTCCACAATAACTTGTTTTTGGCCGGGGGGTGTCACACTCAACGACTGTTTTGCTAAGGTCTTGTTCAGCCGGAGCTCTCTCTCACACACACAGACCAGGGATCATACTCTAATTCAAGGCCCAATTTCCAGGACATTTTGTGCGCCCAACAAGTGAAAATTTTAAGCAAAAAAAAAACAAAAAACAAAACACGTGTCCATTTAAATGGAGTTTTTATTTAGGTATTTCATGTGTTTTTGATGGTAGTTTCTCACCTCCAGATAAGCTGTTCCCTACATGGCCCATTGTTATTATTAATCCCTGTAAAGTTGTGATTTAATTAAATACATAGTCTGTATGTGCTACTGTCATCTCACACACACAAGTGCGCGTGATGATCATGATGAGGTGTTTTCAGTGTGTGAGCGGCTGGCTTCACA
Source organism: Myxocyprinus asiaticus (assembly GCF_019703515.2). NCBI lineage: Eukaryota > Metazoa > Chordata > Actinopteri > Cypriniformes > Catostomidae > Myxocyprinus > Myxocyprinus asiaticus. Next base: position 186,729 of record NC_059391.1, on the reverse strand, counting down.
CATTCATTTTGAAGCATGCATCACTTGCAGATTATTTAATTAAATCACATACTTTTGCAGTTTAGTTATCACACTAGGACGTATCGCAACGTTAATTGTGCATTCAAACATTCATTTTCGTCCAAATATGTCATATTCCATGACTTTGTGTTTTACAACTAATGCCATTTTTATGACTAGATTCCGTGATTCTGTCTGTGTTTTCCACATACATGTGGTAACCGCAGTATAAGCTAAATCCAACTGTTGAATTATTGAAAATTAATTCACATCCCGAGGTATTTAGGCCAAATCACCACGCTACCAACCCAGTAAAATATAATTATATATATATATATATATATATTTTTTTTTAAACAGTAGTCCGAACATCATCGTTGTCTAAAGTTTATAACTCAAATGCTTTTTTGGTTAGCAGCAATGATGGAATTAAAAAAAAAATAATAATAATTATATAATATATTTTGTACTATATCAATACTTAAACTATTTTCTCAGAGTGAAGCAGAGATGACAGCAGATGAGCAGAGAATGTATGTGACAGATTCGTTCACTAAAATATTTCTGTATTTTTCTAATTTACCATGACTGGAAAACTGCATTGAAAATTCCCAGGTTTTCCACGTGAACATAAATAATGGTAACAGACTGAATACTGGAATATTATCACGTTGCGTTAGGTTAAGCCACGGTGTCAGATGGGATCCTGAGAACTGAAGCATTTTAGCGTGATGAAACGATAGTCTTCTGTCTGATGGCTGAGAACTAGGGATGCTCCGTTCAGGATTTTTACAACTGATACCGATCTTCTTGTCACCTGATCGATGTCGATACCGATCATTTCACCTTTTATCAGGCTCTCTGTCATGACTGTCTATATGCAAGCTTTCTGCACACTGTCACTATTAACTGAATTTTCCTCTTCCCAGTGATATCATTTTGCCTAGTTTTAGCTGACAAACATAAAGTTTAAAAAGGCTACTTAAAATTTATAAAAAATAAAAAATAAATACAACTTTAAAACAAGTATATTCTCTCAATTAAGATAGATAGCCCTACAAATGAAGCTTAGTGTCAAACTGATAACCCATAGGTGCAATAAACTTAATGTGACATTTTTGGTTATTGACTCGATGTCATTATTTCATATACTTGTTATTCCTTATTATATTTTTTGCATTATTTTAATACATTATATTATAGTATTTTAATATTGCATAAATAATTATAAATTCCTTCCCTGCATTTTCATTTAGTTGGAAGATTGTATTAATAGTTCACTTTCACTTGTTTCACACACTTGCTCATGAGGGCAAGAGATGAAAGGAAAGCGGAGAAAGAGCGCATGTTTCTGGACTCGGATTGTTAATGCAGTTTAATTGGTAGCTATTTAATAAAGATGTTTGAATTACACCACATCTTGTAACTCGTGTTACTCTTGTAAACCGTTTCACGGCTTGTGCTGTTTTCCTTAGCCTTGTCACGTGTGAAACGCCACATTAACAGCACACAAACTTTTCATATTCGCCATACCTCTCCCACTAGATCGTTATTAACTGCTGGATCAAGTTTGCTGTCTTACAACACACTTCGTTATGCCACATCAGTGCTGCTGAAGTCTTAAAGGAGCCGCGCGTCTTTTGCGAAATGAACGATCGGTTTATGCGATCAGCCAAATTACAGATTACCGATCGAGTCATAGGACGTGAATATCAGCCGATACTGATTGGTAACCAATCGATCAGAGCATCACTACTGATGCAGATGAATGGGGAGGTCTATTAACACACACTGTACCCTGTACCTACATCATATCCTGCAATCAGCAGCCCCACTCCATATGGCCGCCTGCCGTACCGCTGGGTGGGAATCTGAGTTTCTACGACATCATTCAAGAAAAACAACACAAATGTAGAAATGACATTACAAGTATTGATATATAGATGTGACTCTCATGGTGCTTCTCAGGTAAAAGGATACTACTTCCAATGAGCGAGACCAGTCTAGAAACAGGAAGTGGTCTGTCAAACACAAATCTCGAGTCCAGACACTCCTGACGCATGAAGTTACTGTCAAGGGAAAGAGAGAGACACATCAGACAAGAACATCAACAAACCAGTAAAAACAGAATGTTTTTTTGTAACGTCAACTTTTCAGCTGTCATGAGGGATGTTGAGCGATTTCCTACGCATTCATCGTGGACATTTCTCATGTCACGAGCATGATGGTCGTGTTATAAAGACCACAGCATTTTGAGATGTTGAAATATTGACTGCTGATGTTCTTGGGACTGACTTACCAGAGGAGTCTGGCATCTGCCGTCAGTCCAGCAATGGAAATGCCCACATGATTGTCCACATGAAGGATCTTCTTCTGGTGGGCGGCCAGTTCTGACTGAGCTCTCTACAACACAACACATGAAACGACGGCACTCATCACATAACTCAATCTCATATCCCTCATCATGGATTCCTAATGTAGCGAACACATGCAATGTGATACAGTGTGCTTAACATGTGTAGTGGAATATAATAATATAAAGTAGTGAGCCTGTGTAGTGTGGTAAAGTGTAGTGGACACACGCATTTTAACAGTAATGTACCTTGAGGGCCACGACCACCGCATGACTGCGTGATTTGAGTCCTACAGTGGCTGATCCTTGTTTCACAGCCTCCATCGCATACTCAATCTGGTGAATACGACCCTGAGTACACAATCATACAAACAGATGAACAAACACACCTAACACAACACGTATCTGACGGTCAGAGGTTTCAAGAGTGTTTACCTGAGGACTCCACACAGTCACATCATTGTCATATTGATTCCGAAACTGTGAAAACATAGACATGTAACCAGAGTAAAATCATTCTATTCACGAAAGTCATGAATTTACAATCACAATTAAGTTTAATTAATTATTTAGTAGAATTAAATGTTCTCAGATTCACAGTCATCTCTGCTGCTGAACTTAAACTACACGAAACATGTCATCACCGTTTGTTTTCGGCATTTAACGGAATACAATAATGTTGTGAATGTGGTGTGATTTCGTTTCAGATAAATGTGTCCATGAGGTGAGGAAACAAACGAAAACGACAGCGAAAGCTGCGGCCTCTCAACTCTTTCAGTGAGACACGGATAAACTTTATTTCTCAACGGAATAACTGCCCGTGTTTTATTTCACCACCTGATGCGTCTATGTGTGCAAACAGCAGTAATGAATAACATATTGTGAGTTTATTGTAGGGAGTTTGTCTCTCTTTCGCTTACTCATTCTTATCATCCACTCACTCCAACAAAATAAATAAACGCATCATACTCTCAAAGTGTAAACACTATTTGTACAAAACAAAGTCTACATTAGCAGAATCTCAGTCAGTTATCCAATAAATAAGTTAATTTCTCACCATTTTTGCGGTAAATCAGTCAAACTATCCGCTGAGCGCGTGATAAATCAACTCGATTTGTCTTCCTGAGTTCAGATACAGAAAGACTGAAATAATCGAGCACAGAGTCCGTGTTCGTTTTCAACGAGCTCTTATTCACGTCAACAGCGCCATCTGCCGTAACAAAAGCATAAAACTTGGACAAATTAATAAATTGACAGAAATCGATCAGGAAGCGGCGTGGCCGTGTCAGTGTGGTGAGCGAAATCTGAGTGGCCACAGGTGGTGGAGAGTTTAGAAAGCGGAGTTAGATTTGAGGGATTAGCAACAACTGTACCGTGAATGCAACTATCATGGGTGATACTACGGACGGAGATAGCAAAAGTATGTCATGGCAGGATGTAACTAGAAAAAGGAAAGATAGAAACGATAGTTCTGGAAGTTCAACCTCCGGTTTGGAGGTGGGCGACATGGCCCAAAAAGTGAAGGCTACAAAGACAAGTATGAGGAAGGAGGATGAACAAACTGAATGGAAAGTGATGATAACGTTTAAAAAAAGAAGGGGGCATTTTCACCCACTTAAACTGATGAAAGCAATTGAGAAAGAAATGGGCAAAATCAAGTTAGCTAAATATTTAAATAACAGGAGGCTTTTGATTTTTGCTAAAGATCAACTGCAAAGAGATAAGTTTCTCAGAGTGAAAACACTGAATGGAGAAAGGATCAGTGCTCATATCCCAGGGAATGCAGCAAAGCTTAGAGGTGTTATGATGTACCTTTGGCAATGAAGATGGATGAGATAATCCAGGAAGCGAAAATCGGAAAGGTAGTAAAAGCTACAAAACTACAAACGCAAAAAATGGTGTGAAAACTGATAGCTTGACAGTAGTCCTTGAGTTTGAGAATGTTATGCCCAAAAGAGTAAGAATGGGATATTTGAGTTATGATGTCAGAGAATTTATCCCAGCACAGTGCTGATTTTTGGAGGATGTCCTGTTCAAAGGCAAACTAGAGAGGTGCAGAAATATAAAATAACAAACCAGGTATCTTATGCCGATGCAGTTAAAAAAGTGAAGGAAATTGAGCTAGCCAAATCCAGTGCTACACATATGGTAAATAGTGCAAGAGAGTCTGAGAATAGACAACAAATAGAGGTTCTGCCTCTCACACCAAACCAGAGGCAAACAGAAACAAATCCAAATATACTTTAATGAGATGCTGAACCCTTCTAATTATGATGGACTGTCTCAAGGCGACTAGCTTTCTCATGGTTTTCCATATCCTCCAATGGAATGCCAGAAGCTTAATTGCTAATGGGAAAAAGTTCAAGAAGGTTGTAGCTGATCTGAAAGTTATACTTGATGCTATTTGTTTACAAGAAACATGGTTAAGACCACACTTGGAATTTATCATACCAGGTTACAGCTCTATTAGATGTGACAGAATTGGAAAACAAGGTGGAGGATGTGTAACATTTATTAAAGATACTCTAGCATATAGAAGAGTAAATGTCCCAAATGAGTATGAATGTATAGTAATAGAAATATGTAGTCCCAGAGGAGATATAAAATTAGTCAATTTCAACAATCCTTGCAAGAAGCTGTCAATGCAAATTTTTCATGTGATCTCAGAAAGTGTTGACAGAAGAGAAATATGGTGTGGAGACTTTAATGCTCATAATACTCTATGGGGAAGTGATCATACAGTGTAACGCTGGCTGGCAGGCAATGACAGGCAGACGAAGACGATGATGATGTGAAGAACCCAAGTGCAGTTTATTTACATTGGCATCCAAACGTGAAACATAACAAAACATAAAACATGAACTGGACTTGACTATAAAACAAAACATAAACATGAACTTGACTTGACTATAAAACAAAACATAAACATGGACTTGACTTGACAAATAAGACATGAAAACATGAACAAAACACATAAACGTGACATACCCCCCCCCCCCCACAAGGGGTGGCTCCTGACAGCCAAACAAAAACCCATGGAGTTCAATAGGGAGTTGGGGGGGGGGGGGGCAGGGTTCGTGGTCTGGTGAGACAGGGTGTGGGGCGTGGTCTTGCGAAACAGGGCGTGGAGCATGGTCTAGCAAAAACAGGGCAAGTGGCATGAGACCAGGGCAGAGCCAGTGGAAGGTGGAGCCATGAGAGGCTCGAAGGGGAGCCATGAGAGGCTCGAGGGGCGGAGCCATGGAAAGTGGAACTGTGAGAGGCTCAAGGGACAAAATTGGAGAACTGGGAACACGGAGAGTAGCCGAAGGCTTGAAGGGCCAGGGTGGAGCCAGAGGCTCAGAGGACCAAGGCAGGGCCACTTGACGTGGCAGACGTGGTAACATGGCATGACGAGGAAGGAATGGCAACATGACATATCGTGGCCACTGAGGCTTGCAACGCTGGCTCTGGGATGGATGAGGCTTGCAGTGCTGGCTCTGGGATGGACGAGGCTTGCAACGCTGGCTCATTAGGTGTGGGCACTGGCTCGTGGAACATTGCAGGTGAGGGCCTGGACCGTGGAGCATAGGTGGGCCAGGACCGTGGAGCAGAGGCGGGCCTGGACCGTGGAGCAGAGGCGGGTCTGTGACATGGCATAGAGTAGACTGAAGCTTGGCTGTGACAGGGCATGGAGCAGACTGAGGCTTGCCTGTGACATGGCATGGAGCAGACTCAGATGTGGCTGTGACATGGCATGAAGCAGGCCGAGGCGTTGCTGTGACATGGCATGGAGCAGGCCGACGCGTTGCGGTGACATGGCATGGAGCAGCCCGAGGCATTGCTGTGACATGGCATGGAGCAAGCCGAGGTGTGGCTGTGACATGGCATGGAGCAGGCTGAGGCGTGGCTATGACATGGCATGGAGCAGGCTGAGGCGTGGCTGTGACATGGCATGGAACCAATGACATAACAGAACTGATAACAAGATAACAAGACTCATGAACACAAACCAATGAGAACAAAACACATGGAACAAGAGAGGATCACATGAGGGAACAGATCACATGACATGGCAATGAAACAGGAAATAAACAATGAAACTTCAAAATAAGACATGAAAACATGAACAAAACACGTTACACATACAGACACAAATGGAGAAATAGTTGAAGAACAAATCGAGGAGAGATCACTTTTTTGTCTTCATGATAGAAGAGGTATCAGAGTGGATGTTACAAGAAATACAGTTTTATGTTTAGATCTTACTTTAGTCTCTGGAAATATGAGTAATTTATGTGAATGGAATGTAAAGAATGATATTAACATAGGGAGTGATCTCTTTCCGATATTATACTCTATGAATTTTTGTATGTATCTACAGGAAGACTACGTAATAGAAAGATGGTGTTTTGCTAAAGCTGAATGGGAAAAATTTTAAGAATATTGTATTGAAACCACTGAAAGAATATTGATGAAGGGTGATGTTGATAGCTGTGCAGTAGCAGTGACGTCCATGATTATCAGTGCTTCATCAACATGTATTCCTAAGAGCACATTGAAGGGGGAAAAGAAAATGGTTCCATGGTGGAACAATGAATGTAAAAATGCTATAAAAGAAAGAAATCATGCATTCAGAATTTTAAGAAATCATTTTGTGGCAGCAGGAGCATGGTCGAGCGTCCGTCGGGAGAGCGAGAGAGTGGATAAGGGTGCATACACCTGAGCCAAATTTTGACTGACACCTGTCTCTAATTGTAGTGAGACTGGGGAGAGCAGCATAAAAGGACCATGCCAGCGCCAGATCGAGAGAGAGAGAGACTGGGTCGAGAGCCTTACTGTGAAGCTGATGTGTTATTGTGAAGCTGATGTGTTAGTGTGAAGCTGATGAGTTAGTGTGAAGCTGATGTGTTATTGTGAAGCTGTAAACCAGAGAAGCGGTCAATTAAAAGTTCCCTACCTGTGTTTGAAGAATCCAGTTCCTGGTGTCCTTCATTGTTACACTGGTGTAGAAACCCGGGATCTGATTTGAAGACTGCACGCCCCATGGAGTCCTTCCCACTGGCCGACATCAAGTCCCTCGCCGACCTACATCACACCCACCAACAGTCTCTGCTTGAACTCCGCCAGGATCAAGAAGCCGCTTCCATGAAGTCCTTAGGGCTCAGGCAGAGGACCGGTAGGTCATTCGGAGCCTCCTCACCCAGGAGAAAGCCCCGGCAGCGAACCCGGACAACAGCAGCCCCCTGCCCCCGCCCATGCTGTTGAAGATGAGGGTGGAAGACGACCCTGAAGCCTTCCTGAACATGTTTGAGCGTACCGCTGAAATCTGGGGCTGACCACATGCTCAGTGGGCAGCCCGGCTCATCCCTCTACTGTCTAGGGAAGCCCAGCTTGCAGCACAACAACTGCCGGTGGCTAATCTCCTGGTCTATGGCGACCTGAAGAAGACCATCCTGCAGCGGGTCGGCTGGAGCCCAGAGCAATACCGTCAACTGTTCCACTCGATGGAGATTGAATCTCGTTTGCCATCTTTCAGCGGCTCCATGATGCCTGCCAGAAATGGCTGCGGGCGGGGGACCACAACGTCGAGGGAGTGGTCGATCAAGTGGTGCTGGAGCAGCTAGTGCCATCGCCCGGCGTCGCTGGAGGAAGCGGTCCAGCTGGCGGAGGACCATATGGTGGTATCTCTCTTCCCTCCCCCTGTGTTTTCTCTCGTCTCTTTCCACTCCCCTCTCCCTTCTCACTCTGTCCTCTCTCCAGGCCCTGTTCCTGCACCCCGGAGGTGTGGAAACCCGCTGCCGAAGCCGGCTCCTCGCTTGCGCCGGATCTACCCGCTCTCCCCCTCAGGTGGCTGTACACGCCCCCACAAGTGCGAGTGCAGCGCCTGGGCCGGCCTGCTGGGGATCCGGAACACTTCTGGGATCTGTGTCCTGTGATGAAGCTGGGAACTGTAGTCCAGACGCAGATGTAGTCGGGCTGCCCCCAATCGGGCTGGAGGTTACAGGATACTGGTAAGAATCAAGGGGAGTACACACCAAGCCTTGGTGGACACAGGTTGTAACCAGACCACTATCCACCAATGCTTAGTTCAACACAAGGCTTTGGGCACAACTAAAAGCGTGAGGGTGAAATGTGTACATGGGGATATTCACAACTACCCTGTGGTGACCCTTGTTATTAAATTTAGGGGAACAACGCATAGAGTGGAGGCCACGGTTAGTTCCCGCCTCACCCATCTGCTGATTTTGGGGACTAATTGGCCTGAATTCAGAAATGTATTAAAGGGAATATGCACGGATGGGTCCTGCACAAAAGCAATGAGGTGTGAAATGTGTGATGCTCTGGCAGGCGAGGCAGAGCCAGGGCCATCTTCGTCAGCTCCACGTCAGGATGATGTGAGGGGAGAGGCTGCAGCCCCTCCCATCCTCAGGGGATTTCCCGAAGGGGATTTCACTTTGGAGTGGTTGCGAGACGAAATCCTCAAGCACGCCTTTGACAAAGTGAGAGTGATGGATAGTCAAAACTTCGGCTGAATGTCACACTTTCATATACTAATTTTGCAATTATAAACGAGCAGTTGAATAGATTGACGCAGGACGCTCAAACAAAGGAAGATACAACCCAGCTCTTAATACCGCGGAGCCGTCGGGAACTGGTGTTCCAGGCGGCTCATTATAATCCCATGGCGGGTCATCTAGGGGAAAGAAAAACACTGAACTGCCTAGTAGCCCGTTTTTATTGGCCGGGAATTGGCGGCGATGTCTGCAGGTGGTGTGCAGCATGCCGCGAATGCCAGCTGGTGAATCCACCGGCCACCCCAAAAGCGCCATTGTGCCCTCTTCCGCTGATCAAGGTCCCCTTCGAGAGAACAGAGCAGTCAGCACGCGGACATCGCTTTGTATTGGTCCTAATGGACTATGCAACATGATATTCGGAAGCAGTGCCTCTGCGCAACATCTCAGCACGAAGTGTTGCGGAGGCACTCTTCAAAATAATCTCCCGGCTGGGGATTCTGAAAGTAATACTCACCGATCAGGGCACAACCTTTATGTCATGAACACTACGCAAGCTTTACGAATTATTGGGCATTAAATCGATCCGCACCAGCATTTACCATCCACAAACAGATGGCCTGGTGGAACGATTTAATAAAACCCTTAAAAACATGATTTATAAGTTTGTGCTTGAGGATGCTAGAAATTGAGACAAATGGCTCGATCCCCTATTATTCACAGTACGAGAGGTCCCGCAAGCCTCCACTGGGTTTTCCCCATTCGAGCTGCTATATGGGCGGCACTCGCGTGGCATGCTTGATGTCATACGCGAAGCTTGGGAGGAGGGACCTTTGAACAGTAAGAATGAAGTTCAGTTACATTCATGATCTTAGAGCAAAACTCCACACCTTGGGGCAGCTAACACAGGAGAATTATTTATAACAGGGGAACTCTGCTAAGGGAATTTGCACCAGGAGATAAGGTACTCTTATTACTCCCTACATCGAGCTCCAAATTACTCGCCAAGTGACAAGGGCCCTTTGAGGTCACACGATGAGTGGGGGAACTCGATTATGAGGTAAAGCGAACCGATAGAGGGGGCACATGTCAAATTTATCACCTCAACCTCCTTAAATTGTGGAGGGAGGCGGCCCCGGTGACGTTGGCTATGGTAGTTCCGGAGAGGGCGGAGCTCAGGCCGGAGGTAAACACAAAACACAATCATGTCACCCCGGTCACTTGCAGAGACCACCTCTCACTGTGCCAACTCACAGAGGTTGCCAAACTACAACAAGAATTTGCAGATGTGCTTTCCCCTCTACCGGGTTGCACAAACCTCATCCAACACCACATTGAGACCGAGCTGGGGGTGGTGGTACGCGTCCCGAACATTTAAAAAAAATAGTTCGGGAAGAATTGGATGTAATGCTCAATATGGGGGTGATAGAGGAATCCCACAGTGACTGGTCCAGCCCGGTTGTTCTGGTGCCTAAGAGCGACAGGTTTGTATGGTTCTGTGTGGATTATAGAAAAGTCAATGCGGTGTCTAAATTTGATGCCTACCCAATGCCTCGTATTGATGAGTTGCTCGATCAGTTGGGCACTGCTTGTTTTTACTCGACACTGGATTTGACAAAGTGTTATTGGCAGTTCCCCTTGACACCAATTTCCCATGAAAAAACGGCTTTCTCCACACCATTTGGATTACACCAATTTGTGACACTTCCGTTCGGTTTGTTTGGGGCTCCGGCCACGTTTCAGCGCCTCATGGACCGAATCCTCAGACCGCATTCGGCTTACGCCGCTGCCTATTTGGATGACATCATCATTTATAGCAATGATTGGCAGCAGCATATGCAGCATCTGAGGGCGGTTCTGAGGTCGCTGCAACGGGTGGGGCTCACAGCAAACCCTAAGAAGTGCGCAATTTGGCGGGTGGTGGTAGGGTATCTGGGGTTCCACTTGGGCCACGGGCAGGTGCATCCCCAAATTGACAAGACGGCGATTGCGACCTGCCCGAGACCCAAGACCAAAAAGGGGGTGAGACAGTTCCTGGGGCTGGCTGGCTATTATAGGAGATTTGTGCCTAACTATTCGGACGTCACCAGCCTGCTGACTGATCTCACTAAAAAGGGAGTACCAGACCCTGTCCAGTGGACGGAGTAGTGCCAACAGGCGTTTACACAGGTTAAAGCCGCACTTTGCGGGGGGCCGCTTTTACATGCACCTAATTTCTTTCTCCCTTTTGTATTACAGACGGACGCTTCAGACAGGGGGCTGGGGGGCCGTACTCTCGCAGGTGGTGGAGGGGGAGGAGCGCCCGGTGCTGTACATCAGCCGCAAGGTCTCCTTGAGGGAAACAAAGTACAGCACCGTGGAAAAGGATTGTCTGGCCATCAAGTGGGCGGTCCTCACTCTCCGTTACTACCTGCTGGGGTTGGCCTTCACCCTCTGCTCAGATCACACCCCACTCCGATGGCTTCACCGCATCATGGATACCAACGCATACCCGGTGGATACCCAGTGGTATCTGGCACTCCAGCCCTTTAAATTCAAGGTGGTCCACAAACCGGGAGCACAGATGGCTGTCGCCGACTTCCTGTCCAGAAATGGGGGGGGGGGGGGGGGGTGTTAGGCAGTTCGGATGTCTTCCCGGCCTGAGTCGGGCAGTGGGGATATGTGGCAGCGGGGACGTGGTTGAGCATCCGTCAAGAAAGAGAGAGCGGTAAGTGTGCATACACCTGAGCGTGAGATTGGGGTAAAAGGACCATGCCAGCACCAGATCGAGAGAGCCTTACTGTGAAGCTGATGTGTTAGTGTGAAGCTGATGTGTTATTGTGAAACTGTAAACCAGAGAAGTGGTCAATTAAAAGTTCCCTACCTGTGTTTGAAGAATCCAGTTCCTGGTGTCCTTCCTTGTTACACATTTGAGTCAAGATAATCTGATTGATTATCAAAGGAAGAAAGCAAGGGCAAGTACAATAATTAAGTCATCCAAGAAGAATGCATGGAGGCAGTTCTGCTCCTCCATTGGCAGAGAAATACAATTGGGTGACATTTGGTTAATGATTAAAAAGATGAGTGGGAAAAGAAAATCTGTTAAAATCCCAGTACTGAGAGATGGAGAATATCTGGCAATTACAAATAAGGAGAAAGCTGATCTACTGGGTAAGAAGTTTGCAACTGTACATAGTGGAAGTCATTTAGATGAAATACATAAACAACGAAAAGATGACATTTTAAGAGCAAAGAAAAAGTATAGTGATGGATCAGCACGTGACATGGATTTAACATTACACGAGTTGAAAATGGCCTTAGAGGAAGTGGATATACGGCCCCAGGACAAGACCAACTATGTTTAGACAATTCCCAATCAGGGGAATACATACTCGAGTTTAATGTTGTTAAATGCAAAAGAATTAATGATAGAGTATCTGTATTTACAGCTGAAATACTCGCCATAATTTTAGGATTACAACGGATAGAGGTAAGGCCTGAGAGAGTTGTCATTTGTTCAGACTCTACTGCAGCTCTTGGTAGCTTGAACTCAAAAGAAACAATTAGAGATGATCTACTGTTGGAAATTTTTACTATAATGTTGAGAATACAAAGAGTTGGAACTGATGATGTTGGGTTCCTGCCATGTTGGTGTAGAGGGTAATGAGAAAGCAGATGAGATTGCAAAGAGAGCATTGAAATAAAATGAGGATGAAATAAAGTTCCCTTTGGAAAAGGTGAGGCCAAATCATTCATTAAAAAGGCAGTGAGGGATTTGTGGCAGAAGAAGTGGGCCACAGATACCAAAGAGAGACACTATTATAGCATACAAAAATCAATTAAGGTGAAGGCATACAAAGGGAAGTGTAGAAGAGAGGATGTGGTTTTTCAAGATTAAGATTTGGACATACTGGAATAAAATCAACTCTTTATTTAATGGCAAAATGCATATCAGATAAATGTGACGTTTGTAATGTTCCTGAAAATGTTGAGCATGTCATTATGTGGTGTAGTAAATACAATTCAGAGAGGAACATCTTACACGATAAGATATATGAACTAGAACGTGGATGGAATTTGGAAGGGATTTTAGGGATGAATGAGAAAATGAGGGAATGTTGCAAGGCTCTTTCATTTTCTTAAAAATACAGGATTAAACCATAAAATATAGTTGTTGTTTTAGTTTATTTTATAATGTTTTTTTATTTTTTTATTTTTTTACTTTTATGTAACCTGAAGTATGCAAAACCCCGATTTACACACCTCGGTACAGTAGGTGGCGGTATACACCTATACACGTTGGTTTGTGATCCGCCATTAAACTGAAAGAAGAAGAAGAAGAAATTAATAAGTTACTAAAAACAACAGCAGTCAGTTTTGCTCTAACGGTAACGTTCCAAGAACTGATATTTTAAGTTTACAGGAATGTTCCGGGTTAAATAAAAGTTTTGTTAAATATCTGTATCATAATTCTGATTGGCACAGAGACTCCAGACATTATTCACGCTAGCGCCATTTTTAATGGGAATGACATCAAGGCTGAATCTTCAAGGGCTGTACTGCAGTTTAAAGTGTTTCTGGATCATTCCGCAGACAAAACATTGATAAAATACCTTTCCAAGACGGGACATCGAGAAACAGATAGATTAACTGGAGTCATCGGAGAGGGAATTGTCTACTAACCAGCTAGCGACCAAAGTAGATTTGGAACACGTTTGGGAAAAGCTGGAAGACCTTGAGAATCGTAATCGGCGAAACAATATCTGAATTGTTGGAATTCCGGAGCAAGAGGAAGGCCGAGATATGGTAAAATTCCTAGACAAGCTCTTTCCGAGTCTGCTCAACATAACAGGCCATAAGCTGGAAATCGAGTGACCTCACAGAGTGCCGGCTCAGAGATCCGCAGAAGGAGACAGGCCCCGATCAATTCTGGCCTAATTTCTGAGATCATCCGATAAAGATCTTGTGTTACGAGGAGTAAAGGAAGGCTTTCTTGGAAGAACAAAAGCATTTTCTTTGACTCTGCGAATTCGACAAGAGAGAACGTGATTAATTCAAGGAAAGCAAGAAACTCTTACATCAACGGAAGGTCGCTTTTGTAGTTATGTTTCTGGCCAAATTGAGAATAGATACTAAGGATGGCCGCAAAGTATTTACATGCCCACAGCAAGCATTGTCCTTCATAGAGACAATGGGGTAAGCCATTTGGTGATTTTCATGTTGCTGCCTAGTGGGCCTGACTCACTGAACATTCACTTGACTGTCTGAGGAAGCTGGGCGCCTTTTTGTTTCTTTTTGTGTTGTTCCACCTAGCGGCTGGAGTTTGTTTTGTGGAATAACGCTCCAAGAAACATTTGCATCGACGGAATTCAAGAAACTCTTACATCAACGGAAGGTCACTTTTGCATTGATGTTCCCAGCCAAATTGAGAATAGATACTAATATTTAAATTCCCACAACAAGCGATGTCTTTCATAAAATCAATGGACTGAGGAAGTCATGTTGTGTTTCTCACATTGCAGCCAAGTGAGCTGGACTCACTGAACATTCACTTTACCGTCCGAGGAAGCTAGGTGCCTTTTTTGTTTTGCTGGTTCCACCCTAGTGGCTGGAGTCTGTTTTGTGGAATAACACTCCTTCAAGAAACTTTTGCATCGATGGAGGGTCGCTTTGCACTGAATTCCCGGCCAGGTTGAGAATAGATGCTAAGGATGGCTGTAGAGTGTTTACTTGTCCTCAACATGCGATATATCCTTCATAGGGTCTATGGAATGAGTGAGTCATTGTGTGGTGCTCACTTTGCAGCCTACTGGACCTGACTCTCACTTGACTGTCCGAGGAAACTGGGCGCCTGTTTTGTATCTTTTTGTGCTGGTTCCACCTAGCGGCTGGAGTTTGTTTTGTGGAATAACATTCCTTCGGGACAGTTGTGGATGAATCTGCACATTCCTTGTGTTTATGCCTCCTGTTGGCTCAAGTTTTTTTATGGAGCATTTTTTGCAGGGCATTGGAAGGATTAGGTCATCTGATGCACTCATTAACAGCCGGCTCACTGAACATTCGTTTGACTGTCCAAGGAAACTGAACAGATTTATTTTTTATTTTTTTGTGCTGGTTCCACTAGCGGCTGGAGCTTGTTTTGTGGCGGAACACACTTTTGGGACAGTTTTGTGAATTAATCCACACATTCTGCCTATTGGCTGGAGTTTGTTTTATAGATTATTTTCTGTTATGTAATTCTGTTATGTAATTCTGTCTCACAAAATTTGTATAGAAACAGAAATCCGATGGCAAAGTTGTCACGGGGGCTCTCGTAGCCGTACATGGAATGTTTAGAGGGATGGACAATGGTTAGCGCTGTCGTGCGCGGGGTTAATGCACACGTTTTTATTTTTTCTGTTTGTTTGGTGTGGGGGGAAGGTCTGGGTTTGACTGTTGCACTAATGTTGGAATGTGGTCTTTATAATTTTATTTTTGACACACAATTTATTTTTTCTCATATTTCATAAAGTCAAATGTTAATATGAGTGGATTGTCTCTCTCCATGTGGAATGTGAATGGGTTAGGGCACCCCATAAAAAGAAGGAAGGTTATTTATTTTCTTAAACTTAAGAAATATGATATAGTGTTTCTTCAAGAAATGCATCTTTCCCTGCAGGAAGCTGAGAAATTTGGGAAGATATGGGGTGGACATGTTTTCTTTAGTGCTGACTCAAGTAAGAGCAGGGGAGTTATTACATTGATAAGTAAACATCTACAATTCAAATGGCTCCTAATTTAGATTAAAGATAAATTAGGAAGAGTCATTATTGTTTTAGCTGAAAATCAGGGGCAAAGGTTGATTTTGGCTAATATTTACGCACAACGCTGATGATCAGGGCTTTTTTATAGATCTTGAAGGGATTTTGCAAGCCGCTGGCACCCCTTATGATATAATATTGGGAGGAGACTTTAATCTTTTGATGGATTTAGCCCTTGATCATATTGAAGTAAAAGTGTGTAAGACCCCTAGAGCAACATTGACGCTTCAAAGGATGTGTAAAAATCTTGGTCTTACAGATATTTGGAGACTTTTGAACCCATCCAGTAGGGACTATACATTTTTTTCATCAGTCCATAAGATTTATTCTAGAATAGATTTTTTTTTTTTTTTTTTTATTTCCAAGTCCCTCATTTCATCTGTTGTGGATTTCTCAATTGGAAACATTTGTCTCAGATCATGCCCTGGTGAGTTTAGAGGTGGTGCCACATACGAAGAACAAGAAATCATATGGTTGGCGCCTTAATGTGCCCCTTTTGCAAAATCCTGAATTCCAACAAATGTTAAAGACTGAAATCAGTTTTTATATGGAGACCAACTGGTCCACAGTATCATCAGTATCATGCGAATGAACAATCTCCGCTCGCTGCCATCTCACTTGACACCGAAAAGGCATTTGATATGGTAGAATGGGATTATCTTTTTAAGGTTTTGGAAATATACAGGTTCGGGAGTACGTTTATTGGATGGATTAAGTTACTTTATAGACACCCAGCAGCGGCGGTACAAACAAACGGATTAATTTCAGATTATTTTACTCTGGATAGGGGCACCCAGCAGGGCTGCCCTCTTTCCCCATTATTGTTCTGTCTTGCCCTGGAACCATTAGCAACCGCGATAAGAAAGGAGGATAATTTTCCAGGAGCTTTGGCTCTGAGAGCGTACTGCCCAGAAACAGCTTTCCAGCCGGGTGCTTTCCAGTGGGCCAAACAGGGCATTAAGTATTTTTGTATTTTATTTCCAGCAAATTTGTGTGATTTAGTTAGAGTTAATTTTGACCCCTTAATAAAATGGGTTTCGAGCGATGTGGGCAGGTGGGCTTCATTACATTTATCTATGATTGGGAAGGTTAATTTTATTAAAATGAATTGTATTCCAAAATTCAATTACTTACTGCAGTCTCTCCCTGTAGAGCAACTTGTGCTGGGAGCAACTCTGCTTTTTTTTTCTTCTGGCATCAAAACCCCAAGATTTCAAGAGTGATGCTTCACAGAGGTGGCAGAAGCCACAACAATAGCAGTCATTGTTACATCAGTCATGGCTACTACAATATTACTATAGTAAGCCATGGTTCATTTTCGTTAGTGTCCTTAACTAACAACAACAACAAAAAAATGCTCTAATTACTAACTCGACATTTAACTTAATACCTGCATTTATGCTATATGCATCAACATCATGTGCATTTCATACTCAATTCAACACATATTCAACATTCAGTAGTTGTACATCACAAAAGAATGAATAACCTTGCTGTAAAAATGTATGCTAGAAGGGATGTCGAAACACAACATGAGTGTTTTAATCATACACGGAAATCCCACATCTTCATCAACAGACTAAGGGCAACATAACTTTGGCAATGAACACCCCGAGCACTATAGTTCTTGTTTCATGTCTGTCCAAACTAGCAGCAAGTGCCTGTTTAAAGACGGAAGGGATTGTGTCTGTGTGCAGCTTCGGGCTCACCTGCACCTCACTTTGTGCGCACCGCACGCTATATATTCCCAGGTGATGTCAGCGTAAATAAATAATCAAACATCGATGTATTGTCGTGGAATATTGGAGTCTTTTCCCTCTTAGTAAGAAAACTTTCGAAGTCCAGGGGTTCTAGGTGTCATAGCTTAGACTTTATTGAGCAAAACAACCAGTGGCGATTTTAGGGAGTGGCCTGTGGTGGCCTGGGCCACCCCTGATATCTCATTGCCCACTCTGTGGCCACCTCAGGACTGATTGGTAGTTCATCATGTTCATCAGCACACGAACGAAGAACCAATACCTGTCAATCAAAGATGACATCTCAGGTCATTTGTTGATTTAGAGCCACACTAACCCAGGGTCAGTTTTATATTTCTGACCATTATAGTAGTGGGGGGACTGAAGCTGTGTGATCTGATCTTTGATCAGTGGGGGGAGGGGCAGGCCACGGGTGGCCAGGCAGGTGTCGCAGGTCGCGGGCAGCAGGCGCCAGGTCTGGAGTATAATGGTCAGTCAGAAGCACGAAACTGACACGAGCTAGCGTCTTCCTCCAACTTCCAATGAGTTGACGACGTCGATTTGTGGTCAAAAAGAAAGCTGTTATTTGAGAGGACTGTTCATCTAATCTAACGTTTAATTTATCCCGAATTTCCATGTGAATGTGAAAACTTTTTTCATTGTTACTAGGTTAAAGAGTAAGCTAGACCCTACACCACATTCAACATGTTATCTTTATATTGACATGAAATATTAAATGCCATGTTTTCTGATTTAATGACGGAGGTGTGTAAAGCGTTTTACAGATGTATATGTTCAATAGCTGAAGTTATATATGGCTAACCTGTGTTTGTGCTGTGACTGTACTTTGTCTGTACATGAGTTATTTATGAGCTCTTTATGTGTATTATTGGTCAGTTAGACCAATAAAATCTTCAAAATTCTTACACCTTATTTGACATTTTAAAGTAGTAGTGGAAGGGCAAATTGCACTTAAATGATGCAAATGATTTGACTAACTATTTTATTTGGTAATATTCAAAGTAATTGAAGCTATCAGAACATGTGGAAAATAACCTGAGTAGATACTGTAAGTTTATTTTTTTACTGGATTCAGAGCTCAATCTGCAATTTTGGGGTTTCCAGACAGACACCTATAAGCCCTCGTAGCCAATTTCACACACTGATTTGTACCCAATTTAACAATATTTCTGCTGGACAGTGCAGTTATAGCTAATGAATGAATGATTGATTGAATTGCGCCTCAATCAGTTATCACCTGTACTTTTGACATGTATCTTTTTATGATTATACAGTATACCTAATGTTATACGCAGATTCATTCTCTACAATGAGAATAGCTCTTAAAAATGTGTAACTGACTTTTCCTAACAATTACTGAATTAAAAATGGATGTTATGTTAAAATAACCAGAGATTCCCAGAAACTGTAATAGGTTGAAATAGAACAGGAATAGAAAACTGTCAAATGTCAAAAACAACAGTCTGTTATTGAATACAAACAATTCAGTGAATGCTAACATGAGTTTAAGAATTCATTTATTCTACATGTGTAGATGTTGAAGCAAAGCAATGCTATATTTACACATTTTGATCATGTGCCATTCAAAAGTTCTCCCGGTATTGCCACCCCACACTAGGTCTGTGTCCCATCTTGGCCACCCCAGTAAAAATGTCCTGGATACGCCACTGATAACAACAAAGCCGAGACGCCAGCTGTATCGTCTGATGTTTCATTCAAAGCTTACATCTTATACTCTTCTGTTATCACACATTACCTCATAAGCACAACTCTCTTGCGATTTTAGCCAAAAAGCATGCTTCTCCACTTTTTTTGTTCGCCACCATTATTTCACAGACTCTCTGGCTTCTTTTTAATGGTTGATTCTTAACAATTAGCTTATTTAAAAAAATAAGTTTTAAATGTATTTATTATGAAAGTATACATTCTAAGTAAATAGAAAATAACAATCTAATAAGATTACTTGACTATTGGCCATGCCATTCAGTGCTTTGAGGAGTATTCTCTCGCTGGTACTTTTCTGTCATGGCTGAGTGCCCAGGTTTCTCTCAGCAAGGTCATGTAGATCTTATAGTCTCATACTTATTTTCCTGGATTAAAATAATGCTCAAACTATTCTATATAAGTAATGTTTTCTATGTATATATATATATATATATATATATATATATATATATATATATATATATATATATATAAATATACTATAATATATAAAAATATATTATATATTCCACCCTTTTAGACTCCCTAAAGTCTCACCTCTATTGCCCTTACCCAGAGAGCAACCTCACAAGTCAGTCTCCATTTCTATCAAGTGACCAATGTAAGTCACACATTCCTCTAACAATTACTGTAGTTATGAAATAAGACCAAACATCTCCCCCCACATTTGGCTAGGAGGGAGTAAAAGATCTCATCTCCCTAACTAAGTTCTTTCTTGGGTGTGATATCAATCAAAAACAAATCAACTTCTTGTATAAAATCATGTGCGTGCAGATTTAGCCTTGCGTTATGTAGAGTACTTCAGTGATTAAACAATATCAGCAAATTACTCAGCATATGATACGACCTATAGTGCCACAGAAACTCACAGACATTTCCGGTAGCCTGGAGTGCTATCTGTTGATGTTGGAGCAGACAGCGGGTTTTTAAACCACCAGTAGAATCTTGCTCTTGCTGCAAAGCACTGAGGTGCTCGTCGATCCTTTCTTCATTTTGTGATGTCTTATCCTCTGGCCCTCCAGTGGTACTTCCAGTGTTTTTAAAGTTTAAACATGCAGATTTTATTTCATTTAAAAGTAATGTACTTGGTTAATAGTACCTTCAGAAATTATTCAAAAAAATAAATGATATTCAAGGAGTACATAACTTGATTAACCCTCAGAGGTCGACGGACGTGCTGGTGCATCCTGCTGGATTTTTTCCTCATAACAGCGAAAAATACTCTGTCATTTTTGGGCATACAGATAAGTATAAGACATCATTAGAAACTATAAAGGGTCTACTTTTATTTGTATACACTCACAATAACAACAAAACCATGTGCTTTTGTAAAATAAAGAAAATAAACAGGGTGCGCTTTCAGCTGTCTCTGTCTCCGCGAGCATCTTTCTGAAACACGTCACAAAAATGAACTGAAACTCCGCGAATACTTATTAGACAAACATGAAACGTCCTGGTTACTTGTGTAACCTCTGTTCCCTGATGGAGGGAACGAGACGTTGTGTTGATGTAGTGACCTTGGGTCACTCTTGGGAGCCCGAAACACCTCTGGTCTTTGATAAAAGGCCAATGAAAATTGGTGAGTGGTATTTTCATGCCACTCCCCTGGAAATACAGGTATAAAAGGAGCTGGTATGCAACCACTCATTCAGGTTTTATGCTGAGGATCCGAGACAAGGTCCGGCCATTTCAGCGGGTAGTTCAGCATTGTGGTAGGAGGGACACAATGTCTCATTCCCTCCATCAGGGAACGGAGGTTACGTAAGTAACCAGGACGTTCCCTATCTGTCACTCACTCGACGTTGTGGTGATGTAGTGACACTAGTGGTCCCTATACAAAACACTGCAACTGGCTGAACTGTGTTATATGAACTGGCGGTGTGTGACTGTGTGCCTCGTAGCCAGCGCACCAGGCCAACACGTAACCTTCCCCAACATAGTTATGAATGTCGAACGGCCCTTTGGGGACTAGTCGACTACCCAAAATATAGAGACAGGCTTACCCAGTCGTGGCCTCTTTTCCCCTTCTTTTTTTTCCACTCCCTAAAAAAACAAGGGGGATTATCCGACTGGGCCACCAGGTCTAGTCGGGGGGGCTGTCCCTCCCAACGGGAGGGCACTGCGGAGACCACACCTCGCCCAAAGAGAGGGGGGATATTTAAGTGGAAAATACATCACAGGGTCTTGCCGACCATGTGGAGAGTCTCATGGTAGATCCTACCCAACGGGGGAGGAGTTGCTACAAACATGGAGACTGTGGCAGAGGGGGCTCTGCCCAAGGAAGATGCAGTTTGCCAACAGGGAAACGAATTAGCGGAAGATATACATCGCATGGGGTTACCTTACAGGGAACCGCCACATGCGGAGCACCTACCCCAGAACAGGGCTCTTAGTTAGCAAGTGTTATGTTAGGCCTGCAGTGAGTCTCTCCGAAAACTCGACTGCCACAGGGCTTGGAGGAAGTCAACCAGGGAACATAGTTTGTGAACACTACTGGGAATTAATGACGCACGTCTTCAGCTCAGAGGAGGTGAAAGGCACTATGTGCAAGCAATACACCCGGACGGCTATCCCGGGCTTAACCACTTGTATTGCGTGCCACTACCTGGGACGAAACCGGTTCCACCCGGAGGTTGTAGAACCTTGCAAAGGTGTTGGGTGTTGCCCAGCCTGCTGCTCTGCAAATGCCTGTTAGAGAGGCACCCCTGGCCAGGGCCCAGGAGGCCGCTACACCCCTGGTAGAATGGGCTCGTAGCCCTACCGGGGGCGGCACGTCCTGGGCGTGATATGCCCAGTCATGGTGTCAATGAGCCAGTGGGCGATCCTTTGCTTGGAGACAGCGCTTCCTTTCCGCTGTGCACCAAAGCAGACAAAGAGCTGTTCGGAGATCCTAAAGCTCTGCGTGTGATCCAAATAGATGCGTAAAGCGCGCACCCTCCTCCTGGGGCAGCGCTCGCAGGTTCACCACCTGGTCCCTAAAAGGGGTCGTGGGAACCTTGGGCACATAGCCCAGTCGGGGTCTCAAGATCATGTGAGAGTAGCCCGGACCGAACTCTAAGCACGTTTCGCTGACAGACAACACTTGCAGGTCTCCTTGCCTCTTGATGGAAGTGAGTGCAGTCGGGAGGGCAGTCTTCAAGGAGAGTGCCTTAAGCTCAGCTGACTGCAATGGCACAAAAGGGACTCTCTTTAGACCCTGAAGAACTACAGAGAGGTCCCATGAGGGAACAAGGCGCGGTCTGGAGGGGTTCAGCCTCTTGGTGCCTCTCAGGAACTTGATGATCAGGTTGTGCTTCCCTAAGGACTTACTGTCCACTGTGTCGTGGTGTGCTGCTATAGCAGCAACGTACACCTTCAAGGAGGAAGGGGACAGCCGCCCTTCCAACCTCTCCTGCAGAAAGGAAAGCACCAATCTGACTGCGCATCCTGGGGGTCTTCCTATCGGGAAGAACACCACTTTGTGAACAGATGCCACTTAAAGGCATACAGGCGCCTCGTAGAGGGGGCCCTAGCCTGAGTGATCGTGTCTACCACTGCGGGTGGTAGACGGCTTAGGTCTTCCGCGTCCCGTCCAGGGGCCAGACATGGAGATTCCAGAGGTCTGGTCGTGGGTGCCAGATGGTGTCCCGTCCCTGAAAAAGAAGGTCCTTCCTCAGGGGAATTCACCGGGGTGGGCGGGGGGATGGGGGGGGGGAGCTGTCGCGAGGATTGTGAGGTCCGAGAACCATGTCTGGGTGGGCCAATAGGGTGCTACCAGGACGACCTGCTCCTCATCCCCCCTGACCTTGCACAGAGTCTGTGCATGTAGGCTCACTGGCAGAAAGGCATATATGCGTAGGCCAGGAGGCCAGCTGTATGCCAGCGCGTCTATGCCGAGGGGTGCCAGTGCGGGCAGTGGGAGGATTCTTGGGAGGCGAACAGGTCTACCTGTGCCTGTCCGAATCAACTCCAAATCAGCTGGACCACCTAAGGGTGAAGTCTCCACTCTCCCCTGAGGGTAACCTGCCGTGACAGCACGTACGCTGTAGTGTTGAGGTTGCCCGGGATGTGAGTGGCTCGCAGTGACTTGAAGTGCTGCTGACTCCAGAGGAGGAGACGGCGGGTGAGTTGTGACATACAACAAGAGCGCAGACTGCCTCGGCCGTTGACATATGATACCATTGCTGTGTTGTCTGTCCGAACTAACACGTGCTTGCCCTGGATCAACGGCCGGAACCTCTGCAGGGCGAGCAGAATTGCCAACAACTTGAGGCAGTTGATGTGCCGAGGCCCGTCCGTAAGCTGGCGACTGCATGCCCATTGCAAACAGTGCCCCAGCCCGTTTTGGAGGCGTCTGTTGTGACCACGACGTGCCTGGAGACCTGCTTTAGGGGAACACCTGCCCGTAGAAAGGAGAGGTCGGCCCAAGGGCTGAAGAGATGGTGACAGACCGGCGTGATGTCCACACGATGTGTCCCGCGGTGCCATGCCCATCTAGGGACTCGAGTCTGAAGCCAGTGCTGAAGCGGTCTCATATGCATCAACCCGAGCGGGGTGGCCACCGCTGAGGATGCCATATGCCCCAGGAGCCTCTGAAAGAGTTTCAGTGGAACCGCTGTTTTCTGTTTGAACGCCTTCAAACAGGCCAGCACCAACTCTGCGCGCTCGCTCGTGAGGCGCGCTGTCAAAGAGACTGAGTACTCTCTTTTTTCTGCAACTCCAAACCAAGAAAAGAAATGCTCTGAACCGGGAGGAGCTTGCTCTTTTCCCAGTTGACCCGAAGCCCTAATCAGCTGAGGTGCGAGAGCACCAAGTCTCTGTGTGCACACAACATGTCCCGAGAGTGAGCTAGGATTAGCCAATCGTCAAGATAGTAGAGAATGCGAATGCCCACTTTCCTTAACGGGGCAAGAGTGCTAGCCGCGCTGGCCTCAAACCCGTAGGTAGAAGGACCGAGGCGGGGAGCCGCTGCGCAACCGCAACGTTGCCATGGTCATGTTCTCGCAGTGAGAACATGAACCATCCACGAACGCTGCCTCCGTATGGATCGCGCCCAGACACGAAAGACAGTGATCGTGACCGTCTGAAGTTGAGAGGTAACAACGGCAACGAGGAATAACACAATCGGGAAGGCATCTTTAAAAAGACGCGTCTTTAAAAAGACGTTCCGTGTATGCCGCTCTTTTAGAGAAATATACTCTTTCAGGAAAATATACTCTCTTTTTTCTGCTGAAGCGCCCAGGGGCATTCTATGCAGTGCACCAGTGGAGAGGAGGGAGAAGCCACTGAAATGCGCCATCAGATCCAGCAGAGGTGAATGAACAGTCGTGAGAATTCAGCTCAGTGAACATGACCGTTCGGCTCCGAAGAGAAAATCTGAATGAGTGGTTGCATACCAGCTCTTTTATACTCGTATGTCCGGAGAGTGGCATGCAATTACCACTCGCCAATTTTCATTGGCCTTTTATCAATGACCAGAGGTGTTTCGGGTTCCCAAGAGTGACCAGTAGTGTCACTACATCGACACAACGTCGAGTGAGTGACAAATAGGGAGCATATGTCTAAAGAAAGCTTAAAATGTCTACTTTTAAATAAAACAATTCAAATTTAAAACAAATACTCTCCTGCAATGTAATCTGTATGAAACAAAGCGATGTACAGTTCCTCCTGGCTCAGCTAATTATCGCTAATGTGATCACACCCACGGGCAGACGGCGCTATTCATATGGTAATGTGCTGAGGCGATCAATGCAAATGGTAAACGCCCCCAACAATGCCTTAAAAAACATCAAGTTCATTCACTTTTCTGTGTGTTTGGAAGATGGCACGTTACACAGATGAAGAAGCTCCTGGATAGTGACGAAGAGTTCAAATTTTCCTCAGAAGAAGAGCAGAAATCCGACGATGAACGTTTGCATTTTGAAGAGCGACTTGATCCAGCCGATGATACAATTTCGGATGAGCAAGTCATTTAGTTTTACTTACATATTAGTTGACATGCTATTTTATATAAACACGGACATATTTTACTAGTTATAAAATATATTTTACCACGTATAAACATTATTGTCTCAAAAATACAAACAGAAAAATTCAAAAAAGTAAAAGAGTAATAACTTCAGAAAGTTCAAATACATCATTGCAGCATGTTGGCAGGCATTATTAGGGCTAAATAGTAATTTTCATGGCGGAATGTGAATGTCAACATATAAATGTGCGCACTTCATGAAACAGCTCTAAACAGCCCAAAAGCATTTTTTTAAGCTCAGAAAGCTGTTTGTAGACATTATTAATCAGAAATCACTTTCTTTTCACTGAAACATGACATTTTACTAATGTCACTAGAAGGCAGCTATGCACTGCCAAAGAAAGCAGTACCATTCAAAATGCAGCATTGCAACATGTTTGAATGTATTATAAGAGCTTAACAATCATTTTAATGAAAGCAACTGATTATCAATTCAGAACTGTGCACATAATATGAAACAGCTCTCAAAGGCCCAAAATCAACTTTTTAAGCCGAGTAAGCTTTTTGGACTTGTTTTTCATCAGAATTCACTCATTTTCATTTTTAAATGAAACATGACCATTTCACTAAAGTCATTCATTATCAGCTATGGAAATAAATATTAGGTCAAAATGCAACATGTTGTTTGCTTTCATTATGAGAGATAAACAGTCATTTGTTTTGGAGGAATCTTGAATGTCAGCACAAAACTCTGCAAACTTCATGAATCAGCTTTCAAAAGTCAAAATCAATTTTTTAAGCTCGTTGTTTGGAGTCATTATTCATCAGAATTCACTTCCTTTTCACTGAAACATGACATTTCAATAATGCTTAGGGTTAGGGTTAGGGTTAGGGTTAGATTAGGGTTAGGTAGGGTTAGGGTTAGGGATATAGGCATAAAAAACCACCATGCTCATGCCAGATTGCCATAATTTTTTCCGAGTAGGTGGCAGAGGCACGAAACCTAGTCTTACCCTCCCATTTTCGAGGGCTCTCTTTCCAATGGCGACACCGTCTAGTCTCTTCGTGGTCGGCAATTGCCTCAACCTGATTGGCCCTCTTAAGAAGCGCCTTTTACGTCTTAGAGACTTTGCACCAAGTCAAACCCAGCTTCGCCCTGCTACTACCCCGTCAAGTGGAAGCTATTGACTCGCGGAGTGCGTTTTCTGGCAGATGTTCAGGCTTGCAAATATTTGTCATCCCAGTAGATCTCTGGGCTGTCTGTGTCCTGTAAGCCATACAGAGGACCTATTATAAATAAATAAAATATAAAATGCTATGCATGAGAAATTGAAAGGGGTAAAAAATGTACAGCTCTGCAAAATAAAAATAAAAAATAAAATAAAAAAATAAAAAATGAAGAGACCATTGATCAGTTTTTCTGGATTTTCTCTTCATAGGTATGCGTTTGAGTAAAATGATTTTTATATGAAATACTTCAAACGTCATAAGTTTTTTGCATTTTGAAATGAAATCTGCAAAATCCCATAAAGTCCCATTAATGGTTAAATAACTGACTCATCGATTACAATAATAATACAAAAACTACATAGTAAAGTTTGAAGACAAACTTTATGTTGGCTTGACAAAGATTTGTCTGAATGTTTAAAATAGTTTGAAGAGTTGGAAGTTTGAAAGTCTTACAGTCAGACAGACAGAAGAAACATCATACAGATGGACAGCCAGCTGCAAGAAGTCCTATGCATCCCTACCCCTTGCTTGTTTTTCTGAATGGCAAATTTGTTGCTAGGGTAACCCCATTTGGTTGCTAGGCAGTTACCAAGGTGATACTGAAAAGCCTCCTTTCTATCCTAAGTGAAATAAGTCAACCCGGAAGTCTCTACGATGTTCTGGTGCAGAGATAAGTTATTTGTTACTTGGTTGCTAGGGTAAGCTCATGTGGTTGCTAGGCAGTTGCCAGTGTGATACCAATAAGGCTGCTTGCTGTTCTGAGTCATACAAGCCAACAATGAAGTCTCTATGACATTTTGAACCTGAGATAACCATCTAAGCGATTTTAAATGGACGTCAGTGGGAATTGGTTGCTAGGGTGCTCTAAATGGTTGCTAGGGCATGGCTTAGTTTCTATGGAGACTGATTGCTCACCCAATTCAAACAAGCCGACTCTCATGTCTGTAGGACATTCTGATTAGGAGATATCACACTCAGCCTATTTGAAAGGAAGTCAAAGGGGTTTGGTTTCTAGGGATTGCTCACCCAATTCAAACAAGCCGACTCTCATGTCTGTAGGACATTCGGATTAGGAGCTATCACACTCAGCCTTTTTGAATGGAAGTCAAAGGGGTTTGGTTTCTAGGGTGCTCTAAATGGTTGCTAGGGTGTGGGTAAGTAGTTTCTATGATGATACTTGAATACTGATGGCTCACCCAATTCAAACAAGCCAACTCTCGTGTCTGTAGGACGTTCTGATCTGAAGATATTCATCTAAGCCATTTTGAATGGCAGTCAATGGGTTTTGGTTGCTAGGGTGCGCAAATGGTTGGTTGTATGCAGTTGCTACGGTGTTAAAGTGATGGAGTGAAATAAATTATAAAATGAGTGGAGTGATGGAAAGTATGGGCTTAAATAGTAGATCAGTATGTTGGCTTTGTCTTTGTCCTAACCCTAACCCTAACCTAACCCTAACCCATATTTTTACCATAATAAAATAGGTTCCCTTGGGGCTAGGCACACAAAGCTGTAATATGTTTCTCGTGGGAAGACCCCGATAGCGTGGCAAAGTTTGGGAATGATCGCTCGTTCGTAGCCAATAAGGCGGCCAAAAACATACTATACAATGCGAGTCTATGGAAAAATGTTTGTCTGTGTGTGGCTGCTATTCCGAAGGCGCTGGCGGTCTGAGAGTCAGGGCTTCCTGGGGGTTTTCAGGGTTGCTGAGAACGCCAGCGTTGGCCCCGTGACTCTGGGAGGTACGCTTGCGGATATACGGGGCTTCGCTATGGCCTGCATCATATGTGATGCTCTAAGTCCAGCGAGGGTGGGTTTCCCGGTGGCGCCCTAGGGGACTGTGATAGGAGCACGTTTCGGGGACTGTGAAAGGAGCACGTTTCGGGGCGTTTGGAGTAGATTGGTTTAGGTGTGTGGGGAGCGATTTTGGGGGCCCGTGGCAGGCTCAAGGTCAAGCCTTAGGGTTAGGGTAGGTTAGAATATAGGGATAAAAACAACCGCGCTCATGCCGGATTGCCATAACTTTTGCCGGGAAGGTGGCAGAGGCATGAAACCGAGTCCTACCCTCCCATTTTCAAGGGCGCTCTGTCCAATGAGTCTCTCTGAGGTTGGCAAGTGCCTCAATCTGACTGGCCCTCCTAAGAAATGCCGTTTACGTCTTAGAGACTTGGCACCAAGTCCAAACCCTCCGTTT
The DNA here is from genome assembly GCF_019703515.2 of Myxocyprinus asiaticus. Classification (NCBI taxonomy): domain Eukaryota; kingdom Metazoa; phylum Chordata; class Actinopteri; order Cypriniformes; family Catostomidae; genus Myxocyprinus; species Myxocyprinus asiaticus. The sequence goes on along the minus strand of NC_059391.1, from coordinate 158,253 downwards.
GATGGCGGGCCGGATTGATTGGTACCCGATTCGCCCTGCTACGGCTCCTGCAAGTGGTAGCAATGGACTCGCGGCGTGAGTTTTCTGGGGCTGGCTTCTTGAGGGGCATCACCTCTGGCGAGCGGATGCGGCCCGTGACCCTGGACGCCTGGCCGCAGGTTTAAGTTCAGAAGGCTGTTTGGAGTCATTTATCATCAGAATTCACTTCCTTTTCACTGAAGCTTGCCATTTCACAATTGCAACTAGAAGGCAGCTATGCATTGCAAAAGGGAGTCAAAATGCGTCATTTCAGCATGTTTGCATGCACTATGAGATCTAAACAATCATTTTAATGGAGGAATCTGAATGTCAGTAGAGAACTATGCAAACGTCATCAAACAGCTCTCAAAAGCCCAAATGCAAACTTTAATTTCAGAAAGATGTTTGGAGTCGTTTTTCATCGTAATTCACTGAAACAAGACATTTCACTATTGTAAAATGTGGCAGCTATGCATTGCTAAAGAAGTCGAAATGAGTCATTTCAGCATGTTTGCATGCACTATGAGATCTAAACAATCATTTTAATGGAGGAATCTGAAAGTCATTACAAAACTATGCAAATTTCAAACAGCGCTCAAAAGCACAAAAGCAAATTTTAAGTTCACAAAGATGTTTGGAGTCGTTTTTCATAAGAATTCCCTTCCTTTCACTGAAACAAGACATTTCACTAAAGTCAATAGAAGGCAGCTATGCATTGCTAAAGAAGTCGAAATGAGTCATTTCAGCATGTTTGCATGCACTATGAGATCTAAACAATCATTTTAATTGAGGAATCTGAATTTCAGTACAGAACTGTGCAAATTTCATAAAACAGCTTTCAAAAACCCAAAAGCAAACTTTAATTTCAGAAAGATGTTTGGAGTCGTTTTTCATCGTAAGTCACTGAAACAAGACATTTCACTAATGTAAAATGTGGCAGCTATGCATTGCAAAAGGAAGTCAAAATGAGTCATTGCAGCATGTTTGCATGCACTATGAGATCTAAACAATCATTTTAATGGAGGAATCTGAATGTCATTACAGAACTATGCAAACTTCATCAAACAGCTCTCAAATGCCCAAAAGCAAATTTTAAGTTCAGAAAGATGTTTGGAGTCGTTTTTCATCGTAATTCACTTCTTATTCACTGAAACAAGACATTTCACTAATGTAAAATGTGGCAGCTATGCATTGTAAAAGGAAGTCAAAATGAGTCGTTGTAGCATGTTTGCGTGCATTAAGAGATCTAAACAGTAATTTTAATGGAGTTATCTGAAAGTCATTACAAAACTATGCAAATTTCAAACAGCGCTCAAAAGCACAAAAGCAAATTTTAAGTTCACAAAGATGTTTGGAGTCGTTTTCATAAGAATTCCCTTCCTTTCACTGAAACAAGACATTTCACTAAAGTCAATAGAAGGCAGCTATGCATTGCTAAAGAAGTCGAAATGAGTCATTTCAGCATGTTTGCATGCACTATGAGATCTAAACACTCATTTTAATTGAGGAATCTGAATTTCAGTACAGAACTGTGCAAATTTCATAAAACAGCTTTCAAAAACCCAAAAGCAAACTTTAATTTCAGAAAGATGTTTGGAGTCGTTTTTCATCGTAATTCACTGAAACAAGACATTTCACTAATGTAAAATGTGGCAGCTATGCATTGCAAAAGAAAGTCAAAATGAGTCGTTGTAGCATGTTTGCATGCATTATGAGAGCTACACAATAATTTTAGTGGAGGAATCTGAATGTCAGTATAGAAATGTACAAACTTCATGAAACATCTCTCTAAAGTCCAAAATCATCTTTTTAAGCTCAGAAAGATGTTTGTAGTAGTTTTTCATCAGAATTCACATCCATTTCACTGAATCAAGACATTACGCTAATGTAAAAAGATGGCAGCTATGCATTGCAAAAGGAAGTCAGAATTTGTCATTTCTGCATGTTTGCATGCATTAAGAGAGCCAAACAGTCATTTTAATGGAGGAATCTGAATGTCATTACAGAACTATGCAAACTTCATCAAACAGCTCTCAAATGCCCAAAAGCAAATTTTAAGTTCAGAAAGATGTTTGGAGTCGTTTTTCATCGTAATTCACTTCTTATTCACTGAAACAAGACATTTCATTAATGTAAAATGTGACAGCTATGCATTGCAAAGGAAAGTCAAAATGAGTCGATGTAGCATGTTTGCATGCATTATGAGAGCTCCCCAATAATTTTAGTGGAGGAATCTGAATGTCAGTATAGAAATGTACAAACTTCATGAAACATCTCTCTAAAGTCCAAAATCATCTTTTTAAGCTCAGAAAGATGTTTGTAGTAGTTTTTCATCAGAATTCACATCCATTTCACTGAATCAAGACATTACTCTAATGTAAAAAGATGGCAGCTATGCATTGCAAAAGGAAGTCAAAATTACTCATATCAGCATGTTTTGCATGCATTATGAGAGCCAAACAGTCATTTTAATTAAGGAATCTTAATTTCAGTACAGAACTGTGCAAACTTCATGAAACAGTCCTCAAAAGTCCAAAAGTACATTTTTAAGCTCTGAAAAATGTTTGGAGTCGTTCTTCATAAGAATTCACTTCCTTTCACTGAAGCAAGACATTTCACTAATGTCAATAGAAGGCAGCTATGCATTGCAAAAGAAGTCAAAATGAGTCATTTCAGCATGTTTGCATGCACTATGAGATCTAAACAGTCATTTTAATGGAGTTATCTGAAAGTCATTACAAAACTATGCAAATTTCAAACAGCGCTCAAAAGCAAATTTTAAGTTCACAAAGATGTTTGGAGTCGTTTTTCATAAGAATTCACTTCCTTTCACTGAAACAAGACATTTCGCTAATGTAAAAAGAAGGCAGCTATGCATTGCAAAAGGAAGTCAAAAAGAGTCATTTCAGCATGTTTGCATGCATTAAGAGAGCCAAACAGTCATTTTAATTTAGGAATTTTAATTTCAGTACAGAACTGTGCAAACTTCATCAAACAGCTCTCAAACGTCCAAAAGAAAAATTTTAAGCTCAGAAAGATGTTTGGAGTAGTTTTCCATCAGAATTATCTTCTTATTCACTGATACAAGACATTTCACTAATGTAAATAGCAGCTATGCATTGCAAAAGGAAGTCAAAATGAGTCATTGCAGCATGTTTGCATGCACTATGAGATCTAAACAATCATTTTAATGGAGGAATCTGAATGTCATTACAGAACTATGCAAACTTCATCAAACAGCTCTCAAATGCCCAAAAGCAAATTTTAAGTTCAGAAAGATGTTTGGAGTCGTTTTTCATCGTAATTCACTTCTTATTCACTGAAACAAGACATTTCACTAATGTAAAATGTGGCAGCTATGCATTGCAAAAGGAAGTCAAAATGAGTCATTTCAGCATGTTTGCATGCACTATGAGATCTAAACAATCATTTTAATGGAGGAATCTGAATGTCATTACAGAACTATGCAAACTTCATCAAACAGCTCTCAAATGCCCAAAAGCAAATTTTAATTTCAGAAAGATGTTTGGAGTCGTTTTTCATCGTAATTCACTTCTTATTCACTGAAACAAGACATTTCACTAATGTAAAATGTGGCAGCTATGCATTGTAAAAGGAAGTCAAAATTACTCATATCAGCATGTTTGCGTGCATTAAGAGATCTAAACAGTAATTTTAATGGAGTTATCTGAAAGTCATTACAAAACTATGCAAATTTCAAACAGCGCTCAAAAGCACAAAAGCAAATTTTAAGTTCACAAAGATGTTTGGAGTCGTTTTTCATAAGAATTCCCTTCCTTTCACTGAAACAAGACATTTCACTATTGTAAAATGTGGCAGCTATGCATTGCAAAAGGAAGTCAAAATGAGTCATTTCAGCATGTTTGCATGCACTATGAGATCTAAACAATCATTTTAATGGAGGAATCTTAATGTCATTACAGAACTATGCAAACTTCATCAAACAGCTCTCAAATGCCCAAAAGCAAATTTTAATTTCAGAAAGATGTTTGGAGTCGTTTTTCATCGTAATTCACTTCTTATTCACTGAAACAAGACATTTCACTAATGTAAAATGTGGCAGCTATGCATTGTAAAAGGAAGTCAAAATTACTCATATCAGCATGTTTGCGTGCATTAAGAGATCTAAACAGTAATTTTAATGGAGTTATCTGAAAGTCATTACAAAACTATGCAAATTTCAAACAGCGCTCAAAAGCACAAAAGCAAATTTTAAGTTCACAAAGATGTTTGGAGTCGTTTTTCATAAGAATTCACTTCCTTTCACTGAAACAAGACATTTCGCTAATGTAAAAAGAAGGCAGCTATGCATTGCAAAAGGAAGTCAAAATTAGTCATTTCAGCATGTTTGCATGCATTAAGAGAGCCAAACAGTCATTTTAATTTAGGAATTTTAATTTCAGTACAGAACTGTGCAAACTTCATCAAACAGCTCTCAAACGTCCAAAAGAAAAATTTTAAGCTCAGAAAGATGTTTGGAGTAGTTTTCCATCAGAATTATCTTCTTATTCACTGATACAAGACATTTCACTAATGTAAATAGCAGCTATGCATTGCAAAAGGAAGTCAAAATGAGTCATTGCAGCATGTTTGCATGCACTATGAGATCTAAACAATCATTTTAATGGAGGAATCTGAATGTCATTACAGAACTATGCAAACTTCATCAAACAGCTCTCAAATGCCCAAAAGCAAATTTTAAGTTCAGAAAGATGTTTGGAGTCGTTTTTCATCGTAATTCACTTCTTATTCACTGAAACAAGACATTTCACTAATGTAAAATGTGGCAGCTATGCATTGCAAAAGGAAGTCAAAATGAGTCATTTCAGCATGTTTGCATGCACTATGAGATCTAAACAATCATTTTAATGGAGGAATCTGAATGTCATTACAGAACTATGCAAACTTCATCAAACAGCTCTCAAATGCCCAAAAGCAAATTTTAAGTTCAGAAAGATGTTTGGAGTCGTTTTTCATCGTAATTCACTTCTTATTCACTGAAACAAGACATTTCACTAATGTAAAATGTGGCAGCTATGCATTGTAAAAGGAAGTCAAAATGAGTCGTTGTAGCATGTTTGCGTGCATTAAGAGATCTAAACAGTAATTTTAATGGAGTTATCTGAAAGTCATTACAAAACTATGCAAATTTCAAACAGCGCTCAAAAGCACAAAAGCAAATTTTAAGTTCACAAAGATGTTTGGAGTCGTTTTCATAAGAATTCCCTTCCTTTCACTGAAACAAGACATTTCACTAAAGTCAATAGAAGGCAGCTATGCATTGCTAAAGAAGTCGAAATGAGTCATTTCAGCATGTTTGCATGCACTATGAGATCTAAACAATCATTTTAATTGAGGAATCTGAATTTCAGTACAGAACTGTGCAAATTTCATAAAACAGCTTTCAAAAACCCAAAAGCAAACTTTAATTTCAGAAAGATGTTTGGAGTCGTTTTTCATCGTAATTCACTGAAACAAGACATTTCACTAATGTAAAATGTGGCAGCTATGCAATGCAAAAGAAAGTCAAAATGAGTCGTTGTAGCATGTTTGCATGCATTATGAGAGCTACACAATAATTTTAGTGGAGGAATCTGAATGTCAGTATAGAAATGTACAAACTTCATGAAACATCTCTCTAAAGTCCAAAATCATCTTTTTAAGCTCAGAAAGATGTTTGTAGTAGTTTTTCATCAGAATTCACATCCATTTCACTGAATCAAGACATTACGCTAATGTAAAAAGATGGCAGCTATGCATTGCAAAAGGAAGTCAGAATTTGTCATTTCTGCATGTTTGCATGCATTAAGAGAGCCAAACAGTCATATTAATGGAGGAATCTGAATGTCATTACAAAACTATGCAAATTTCAAACAGCGCTCAAAAGCACAAAAGCAAATTTTAAGTTCACAAAGATGTTTGGAGTCGTTTTTCATAAGAATTCCCTTCCTTTCACTGAAACAAGACATTTCACTAAAGTCAATAGAAGGCAGCTATGCATTGCTAAAGAAGTCGAAATGAGTCATTTCAGCATGTTTGCATGCACTATGAGATCTAAACACTCATTTTAATTGAGGAATCTGAATTTCAGTACAGAACTGTGCAAATTTCATAAAACAGCTTTCAAAAACCCAAAAGCAAACTTTAATTTCAGAAAGATGTTTGGAGTCGTTTTTCATCGTAATTCACTGAAACAAGACATTTCACTAATGTAAAATGTGGCAGCTATGCATTGCAAAAGGAAGTCAAAATGAGTCATTGCAGCATGTTTGCATGCACTATGAGATCTAAACAATCATTTTAATGGAGGAATCTGAATGTCATTACAGAACTATGCAAACTTCATCAAACAGCTCTCAAATGCCCAAAAGCAAATTTTAAGTTCAGAAAGATGTTTGGAGTCGTTTTTCATCGTAATTCACTTCTTATTCACTGAAACAAGACATTTCATTAATGTAAAATGTGGCAGCTATGCATTGCAAAGGAAAGTCAAAATGAGTCGATGTAGCATGTTTGCATGCATTATGAGAGCTCCCCAATAATTTTAGTGGAGGAATCTGAATGTCAGTATAGAAATGTACAAACTTCATGAAACATCTCTCTAAAGTCCAAAATCATCTTTTTAAGCTCAGAAAGATGTTTGTAGTAGTTTTTCATCAGAATTCACATCCATTTCACTGAATCAAGACATTACTCTAATGTAAAAAGATGGCAGCTATGCATTGCAAAAGGAAGTCAAAATTACTCATATCAGCATGTTTGCATGCATTATGAGAGCCAAACAGTCATTTTAATTAAGGAATCTTAATTTCAGTACAGAACTGTGCAAACTTCATGAAACAGTCCTCAAAAGTCCAAAAGTACATTTTTAAGCTCTGAAAAATGTTTGGAGTCGTTCTTCATAAGAATTCACTTCCTTTCACTGAAGCAAGACATTTCACTAATGTCAATAGAAGGCAGCTATGCATTGCAAAAGAAGTCAAAATGAGTCATTTCAGCATGTTTGCATGCACTATGAGATCTAAACAGTCATTTTAATGGAGTTATCTGAAAGTCATTACAGAACTATGCAAACTTCATCAAACAGCTCTCAAATGCACAAAAGCAAATTTTAAGTTCAGAAAGATGTTTGGAGTCGTTTTTCATCGTAATTCACTTCTTATTCACTGAAACAAGACATTTCACTAATGTAAAATGTGGCAGCTATGCATTGCAAAAGGAAGTCAAAATGAGTCATTTCAGCATGTTTGCATGCACTATGAGATCTAAACAATCATTTTAATGGAGGAATCTGAATGTCATTACAGAACTATGCAAACTTCATCAAACAGCTCTCAAATGCCCAAAAGCAAATTTTAATTTCAGAAAGATGTTTGGAGTCGTTTTTCATCGTAATTCACTTCTTATTCACTGAAACAAGACATTTCACTAATGTAAAATGTGGCAGCTATGCATTGTAAAAGGAAGTCAAAATTACTCATATCAGCATGTTTGCGTGCATTAAGAGATCTAAACAGTAATTTTAATGGAGTTATCTGAAAGTCATTACAAAACTATGCAAATTTCAAACAGCGCTCAAAAGCACAAAAGCAAATTTTAAGTTCACAAAGATGATTGGAGTCGTTTTTCATAAGAATTCCCTTCCTTTCACTGAAACAAGACATTTCACTATTGTAAAATGTGGCAGCTATGCATTGCAAAAGGAAGTCAAAATGAGTCATTTCAGCATGTTTGCATGCACTATGAGATCTAAACAATCATTTTAATGGAGGAATCTGAATGTCATTACAGAACTATGCAAACTTCATCAAACAGCTCTCAAATGCCCAAAAGCAAATTTTAAGTTCAGAAAGATGTTTGGAGTCGTTTTTCATCAGAATTCACATCCATTTCACTGAATCAAGACATTACTCTAATGTAAAAAGATGGCAGCTATGCATTGCAAAGGAAAGTCAAAATGAGTCGATGTAGCATGTTTGCATGCATTATGAGAGCTCCCCAATAATTTTAGTGGAGGAATCTGAATGTCAGTATAGAAATGTACAAACTTCATGAAACATCTCTCTAAAGTCCAAAATCATCTTTTTAAGCTCAGAAAGATGTTTGTAGTAGTTTTTCATCAGAATTCACATCCATTTCACTGAATCAAGACATTACTCTAATGTAAAAAGATGGCAGCTATGCATTGCAAAAGGAAGTCAAAATTAGTCATTTCAGCATGTTTGCATGCACTATGAGATCTAAACAATCATTTTAATTGAGGAATCTGAATTTCAGTACAGAACTATGCAAATTTCATAAAACAGCTTTCAAAAACCCAAACGCAAACTTTAAGTTCAGAAAGATGTTTGGAGGCGTTTTTCATCGTAATTCACTTCTTATTCACTGAAACAAGACATTTCACTATTGTAAAATGTGGCAGCTATGCATTGCAAAGGAAAGTCAAAATGAGTCGTTGTAGCATGTTTGCATGCATTATGAGAGCCAAACAGTCATTTTAATTTTTATGAATTTTAATTTCAGTCAAACAGTTCGCAAATGCCCAAAAGCAAATTCTAAGTTCAGAAAGATGTTTGGAGTCGTTTTTCATAAGAATTCACTTCCTTTCACTGATACAAGACATTTCACTAATGTCAATATAAGGCAGCTATGCATTGCAAAAGAAGTCAAAATGAGTCATTCCAGCATGTTTGCATGCACTATGAGAAATATTTTTGGAGTAATTTTCAATTAGAATTAATTTCTGAATTTCATGTTTTCACTGAAACATGACAATTTTACTATTCTTTTTAAAAGGTGCTTTTGGACTTTTGAGAGCTGTTTCATGAAGTTTGCTCAGTTCTGTACTGACATTCAGCTTCCTCCATTAAAATGATTGTTTAGATATCATAATGCATGCAAACATGCTGCAACGACTCATTTTGACTTCCTTTTGCAATGCTTAGCTGCCTTCTACTTGCAATAATGAAATGTCACGTTTCAGTCAAAAAGACGTGAATTCTGATGAAAAACTAAACCAAACAAATTTTTGAGTTTAAAAAGTTGCATTTGGACGTTTGAGAGCTGTTTCATGAAGTTTGAACAGTTCTATGTTGACATTCAGGTTCTTTCATTAAAATGATGGTTTAGCTCTCATAATGCATGCAAACATGCTGCAATTACGCATTTTGACTTCCTTTTGCAATGCATAGCTGCCTTCTAATTGCAATAGTGAAATGAAATGTTCCCTATCTGTCACTCACTCGACGTTGGTGTCGATGTAGTAACACTAGGGGTTACTCTTGGGAGCCCGAGACACCTCTGGTAAAAGGCCAATGAAAATTGGCGAGTGGTATTTGCATGCCACTCTCCCAGACATACGGTTATAAAAGGAGCTGGTATGCAACCACTCTTTCAGATTTTCTCTTCGGAGCCGAACGGTCATGCTCATTGAGCTGAATACTACTGTTTATTCAGCTCTGCTGGATCTGACGGTGCATTTCAGCGGCCTCTCCCTCCCTCTGCACTGGTGCACTGCAGAGAACGCCCCTGGGTGCTTCGGCAGAAAAACTATAGAGTATATTTTCTGAAAGCGCATTTTTCCCCTCTAAAAGAGTATATTTTTCTCTAAAAGAGTGCACACACGTAACGTCTTTTTAAAGACGCATCTTTTGAAAGATGCTTTTCCGATTGTGTGTTATTCCTGATTGTACTCGTTATCTCTCGCCTTCTAACGGTCACGATCACTGTATTTCGTGTCTGGGCACTGCTCACGCGGAGACAGCTTTCGTGGATGGTCATGTTCTCATTGCGAGAATATGTCCATGGCAACGTTGCGGTCACGGCTCGCCTTCGTATGAAAGCGAGCCTCCCCAGAGGCTCCCGCCTCGGTCCTTTTACCCACAGGTATGAGGCTAGCGCGGCTAGCACTGGGGGCGATATGGGGACCTCAAATGGGACTGCCTCTTGCTGGGTATCCCCCCGCGGACCTCCCATTCCCCAGCACGCTCCTCTTCCCCGATCGGGCTTCCGGGTGAGTCCGCCGGCTCGTCTCACGGCGAGTTCGACCTCTTATTCTGAGCCCTCGAAAGTGATGAGCTCTCGAGCGCAGCATCGGAGAGCGGGCTCGTCCAGACGGAAGCATCAGCTGGGCTCCTCCCTTCGGGGTCGATTGCCAGTCAAAGGCTGACGCGGAGATGATGACATGCTTTCCCGGACAGCCGCGAAATTCGGTTAGAGTGAACCCTTTCGGCTCGGTGATTGGTTCCTGGGCTCGCGGCGCCCCTCATAGCCACACCCCGCCCCCTTTCCTTTCTTCCCGGAAGTGCATGAAGAGCTGACAAGTTCGGGGGAGGCACTTTTTTACTGCCCTGTCCCGATCTTTTCAGCTTCCCCGCCCTCACTACCCTCGATGGTAGGGCGGCGAAGGGCTATTCATCAATCCCCCGGTGGATGAAGGCGCTCGCGGTGCACCTATGCCCGCAGAGTGCCGCCACCGGGTGCGGGTGCCCAAAGCCCCCGTCCAAGGCCTGTAGGTTTACGTCGTCTCTGATGGCAAAGGCCTACGGTGCCGCTGGACAAGCCGCCTCCGCCCTGCACGCCATGGCTCTCCTGCAAGTCTGCCAAGGCGCTAAAGGAACTGCACGAGGGTAGTTCCGTCCCGGGACTGATGCAGGAACTGCGCTCGTCGACCGACCTCGCTCTTCGAGTGACGGAGGTCACGGCGCGGTCTCTCAGGCGGACGATGGCCACACTAGTGGTTCAGGAGCGCTACCTTTGGCTCAACCTGTTCGAGATGGGTGAGGCCGACAAGACACGATTCCTTGCTGCCCCCATTTCCCAGGCGGGCCTATTCGGCGACACCGTCGAGGACTTTGCCCAGCAGTTTTCGATGGTAGAGCAGTAGATGGATGCTAGCCGGCATATCCTGCCCCGGCGCGGCCAAGATCCCGCACCCTGTCTACTCATCGCCAAGGGCGTCCCCCTGCGGTGACTGCACCGGCTCCGCCGCAGCCCGCCCCTTTGGCCCAGCCCCGGCGTGGAGCCCACCGCAGGAAGCAGACGCCGCCCGTCTCGCAGCCGCCCAGAACCCGTGAAAGGCTTCAAAGCGCCCTTGAGACGGGCGACTCAGGGACAACGAAACCCGCTGCTCTGGAGCTGGTAAGCAGATCACCATCTTTTTGTTACCTTTTGCATTTAATTGCGCTGAATGCCCAAGTGGCAGCAGTACTCAAGAGCTCAGCAAGAGCGGTTTCCTTGTTCCCTGGGTCACGTATCCGGTGTGTACGGCAGTCATCACGACCACCGTGCACCACTCTATTTGGCAGGTTTGGTGCTCCAGCGGCGGTCTTCCAGCCCTGAGCGCCTGACTGTGGCACAAATCCGCCCCCGATGTGACAGTCTCCATGGGTCACGAGGACAAGCCTCTTTCTCCCCCGTCTCAGGCTGTTCCGGGGTGGTCACGATGTCCTTAGACTAAGCACGGCCACGACATGTTGTAGCACCTCGAGCTCCGCCCCGCCGCGAGGCCCCACCTGCTGGTATGTCCGATGACGTTGTCCTTTGGTCCCCCTGCGCGGAACTTGGACGCATGGCTTTTGCTTTCCAATCCGTCACGAGGGCTGGTCCGGACCGTCCGACTCGGCTGTGTGATTCACTTCGCCGGGCATCCGCCCAGGTTCAGCGGTGTCCACTTCACCTTGATGAAAGACGAAAACGCTGCTACCTTAAGCGGAGATCGGTGCTCTCCTACGGAAGGGCGCGATAGAACCTGTCCCTCCAGCCGAGATGAAGAAGGGGTTTTTCAGCCCCTACTTCATCGTACCGAAAAAAGGCGGTGGGTTGAGGCCAATCTTGGACCTGTGAGTTCTGATCTAGGTTTTACACAGACTCCCGTTCAAGATGCATTCTGGCGAGCGACCGGCATCAAGATTCTTTAGCGGCGGTAGATCTGAAGGATGCGTACTTCCATGCCTTGATCCTTCCTCTACACATACCTCCCTTTCGGCTTGTCCCTGTTCCCTCGCATCTTTACGAAGGTCGCAGAGGCTGTCCTTTCCCCGTTAAGGGAGATGGGCATTCGCGTTCTCAACTATCTCGACGACTGGCTAATCCTAGCTCAGTCTCGACATGTTGTGCGCACACAAGGACCTGGTGCTCTCACACCTCAGCCGACTAGGGTTTTGGGTCATCTGGGAAAAGAGTAATCTCCTCCCAGTTTAGAGCATCTCTTTTCTCGGTTTGGAGTTGGACTCAGTCTCCTTGACGGCGCGCCTTACGAACGAGCGCGCCCAGTCGGTGCTGGCCTGTTTGAAGGCATTCAAACAGGGAACAGCGGTTCCACTGAAACTTTTTCAGAGGCTCCTGGGGCATATGGCATCCTCGGCGGTGGCCACCCCGCTCGGGTTGATGCATATGAGGCCGCTTCAGCACTGGCTCCAGACTCGAGTCCCGAGATGGCCATGACGCCACCGGACACAACGCGTGGCCATTACGTTGGTCTTTCACCGACTTTTCAGCCCTCGGACCGACCTCTCATTACTACGGGCAGGTGGTTCCCAGGCGCGTTGTAGTCATACGTATGCCTCATTCATCAAAAATCCAAAGCACGAGAACTCGTGGAGTTGGAAAGAAATATTAAAAGTGCAGAGGCAGAGCTGAAGCACCGTATGTCAGCTGATGGCCTCAGAGAATTGACCCATTTAAATATAGATATAATATTATTTTGTTGCGGAAAGTGAAGTTTTGGTTATTCGGGGAAAAACAGTCATACTTTGAGTTGGGGGACAAAGCAGGGAAGCTTTTGGCTAGATATATAAAGCAGAGAGTCTTTTTCTACCTTTTCCTCAGTGAAATCTGCTGGTTGTGATATTTTTACCTCAGCCATTGATATGAATAAAGCCTTTAAAAAGTTCTATCTTGATCTTTATAGTTCCACGTCTTTGTCTACTGATGAAGATATTAGAAACTTTGTGGAACCATTAGATCTTCCTAAACTGAAGACTGAGCAAAAAAACGCTCTTGATTCTGAGATAACCTTGGAGAAGCTTAACGAGGCAATTAAGTCCCTACCTAATGGCAAGGATCCGGGGCCAGATGGTTTTGCCTCAGAATTTTTCCTAACTCTTCCAGCCGGGTGCCTTCCAGTGGCCCAAACAGGGAATTAAGTATTTGGGAATTTTATTCCCAGCAAATTTGTCTGATTTAGTCAGAGTTAATTTTGATCCCTTAATAAAAAGGTTTTTGAATGATGTGGACAGGTGGGCTTCATTACACTTATCGATGATTGGGAAGATTATTATAATTAAAATGAATTGTATTCCAAAAATCAACTACCTGTTCCAATCTCTCCCTGTTGATGTCCCCCTCGCTTATTTCAAACAATTTGATAGCATAGCAAAGTCTTTCAATTGGAATGGTAAGCGTGCCAGTTTAAATTTCAATGTTATATAGGCCGATTGACAGTGGTGGGTTAGGCCTACCCAAGTTTTTTTTATTATTATGCATTCGGTCACAGACATTTGGCATAGCATTTCGTTCAAATTAATCGGTGAAGTTGTCACACCCCGTTATTTTGCATTTACACTCGATATGGACAAAAATGTCCAGAGTGTTTAATTCTGATATTTATTTAAACGTAGCCTCGAGCATATGGCACAACCCTAAACTATGTATTAATAAGTCCCCTTTCTGTTGGTCAGATTGGATTGTGAGGGGGTTTAATACACTCGGTGATCTATATGAGAGTGGTGTATTGCGACCTTTTGAAAATTTGGTTCAAAATTTTGGGATTCCCTGATCTCAATTTTTTAAGTATTTACAGCTTCGCCACCTCCTCTGCATTGTTTTTGGGAGTGGCACGCCCCCCCCCCCCCCCCCAGTGCGGCAGATCCTCTGGGAGTGGTGACTACTGCTTTTGGAAAAGGGTCATGAGGCATCAGTGCATTACTCCCTGCTAATTCAGAGTCTGGGGGACGGAGCTTTAAATTACCTCAAAAGATGATGGGAGGAAGATTTAAATTTGTTTTTGGAGGAGGGAACGGGGGCTAGGATTCTTAAAAATATCAAGTCTGCATCTAGAGATGCAAGAGTGAGCATAATGCAATTTAAGATTCTACATAGATTTTATTGGACCTCTTCTAAATTGTATAGGCTTGGTCTTCAGGACACACCCACCTGCTGGCGATGCCATTTAGAATAACAAATCAAATCAAATCAAATAACTTTATTGTCACACAGCCTTATACACAAGTGCAATGGCGTGTGAACTTCTTGGGTGCAGTTCCGATCAACATAGCAGTCGTGACAGTGATGAGACAGTAACAATTTACAATATCATCAAATTAACACAGCACAATTTAAACATCTGATATACACATAATTCACACTCAACAATATACAAATAATAACATACACTGTACAGTATACAATACAGAAGAAACACATTATTCAATAAAAATAAAAATAAAAATATATAAAAAAGTATATATAGAATGTACAGTATTGTACTGTATTGACATTCAGGCTGTCGGTTGATAATCAGATGTTAAGAGAGAATATATATAATAATAATATTATTTATGACAGTCCTGTGTGAGATATAAGAGTAAGGGTAATAAAGTGCAGTGCTGAAGAAGTTTGATCGTGGGAGATCAAGAGTTCAGAAGTCTGATTGCTTGAGGGAAGAAGCTATCATGGAGTCGGCTGGTGCGGGTCCTGATGCTGCGATACCGCCTACCTGATTATAGCAGTGAGAACAGCCCATGGCTCGGGTGGCTGGAGTCTCTGAATGATCTTCCGAGCTTTTGTCACACACCACCCTTTGCAGTGCTTTGCGGTTGTGGGCAGTGCTATTGCCATACCAGGCGGAGATGCAGCCAGTCAGGATGCTCTCTACAGTGCAGGTGTAGAACCGTGTGAGGATGTGGCGGTGCATTCCAAACTTCCTCAGCCATCTCAGGAAGAAGAGGCGCTGATGAGCCTTCTGCACAACGACTTCAGTGTGGACGGACCATGTGAGTTCCTCAGTGATGTGGACACCCAGGAACTTGAAGCTGCTGACTCTCTCCACCGGTGCTCCCTCATTTCCTTTAAAGTCCGTGATGATGTTAATTCCCTGCCACATGCTTCTAGAGTTGGTGGTGTTAAACTGTCCATCAATCTTGCTCCTGTACTGGCGTTTTGCGGTTCTGATAGTTTTTCGGAGGGCATAACTGGCTTGTTTATGCTCCTCCGCGTTCCCGGAATTAAAAGCGGAGGTCCGCACATTAAGTGCAGCGCGAACATCGTTATTTATCCATGGTTTCTGATTCACATAGATCCGTATTGTTCTGGTCAGATCCACGTTCTCTACACACGTTCTGATGAAACATATTACGCTATCGATAGCGCGATGTCGTCATCAGAGGCGGACCGGAACATCTTCCAATCCGTGTGATCAAAACAGTCCTGTAGCGTAGAATCTGATTGGTCCGACCAGCACTAGATCGTTCTGAGGGTGGGTGCTTCCTGTTTCAGTTTCTGCCTGTAAGTGGGCAGAAGCGGAATGGAAGAGTGGTCCGATTTGCCAAATGGTGGGCGGGGGAGGGATTTGTAGCCATCCCGGAAAGGAGAGTAGCAATGGTCCAAAACCCGGTCCCCTCGTGTGTTGAATCTAATGTTCTGGTGGTATTTTGGTGCGACTGATTTTAAACTGGCTTTATTAAAGTCCCTGGTCACAATGAATGCGGCTTCAGGGTGCGCGGTTTCCTGCTCACTTATACTCCCATACAGTTCCTTGAGTGCCCGGTCTGTGTCGGCTTGTGGGGGGATGTACACATTAGTGATAATGACCGCAGTGAATTCCCTCGGTAGCCAGAATGGTCGACATAGAAGCATAAGAAATTCCAGATCAGGAGAGCAGAAAGACTTGATAGAATGTACGTTCCTCTGATCACACCAGGATTTGTTGATCATAAAACATACACCACCTCCTCTGCTTTTACCTGAGAGGTCTTTCGCTCAGTCCGCTCGGTGCACGGAGAACCCCGCGGGTTCAGTGGCTGAGTCTGGAATCTCCGCAGACATCCAAGTTTCTGTGAGGCAGCTAATGCAGCAGTCCCTTGTATCTCGTTGGAAAGAGATCCGCGCTTTCAGCTCGCAGAGCTTGTTATCCAGAGACTGAACATTTGCCAGTAGAATACTGGGTAGTGGGGGTCGATTTGCGCGGCGTCTTACTCTGATGAGAACGCCGACTCTGTTCCCCCTTTTCCTTTTGCGTTTCTACGGCCGTGCTGCCCAGACAAAGGGCTCCGCTTGCGTGTTTGAAAACAGCGGGTCGGCATTGAGAAATTTGAAGTTTACGGTATGAAATTGCTGAACCAATGTCCAAAAGTGTTTGTCTGTCGTAGACAATAAGGCAGACAATATCCAAGACAAAAAAACATAATTGTGAACAAAACAAACAAAACACTACTATGCAGAGCTCGCAACGCAGCAGCCATAATTTATTAAGAAATTAACAGCTAAGTTCCCAGCATGCACTGCGGCATGAATAAATTACTTTGTTTTAATATTTACTGGGGTTTTTTAATATTGTTTTTGTTGGTCTAAACTACTTGTATTTTAATGTTCAGCTTTTACGTAAAAGTATGTTTGTTAATTGTCACCATTGTTACGTATTGAATGCCGATAGTTAATTTCTTTGTTTCTTGCTAACAACTCGACTTATGCTGTAAAAACATCAAATTTGTTGATGTAATTTTTTCTGAAATATCCTTTACTGTTTTTGCTTTTATGTGTAATGCATCACTATTGCCACATATAGTGCCGTTTGGAAGGTAGAATCAGACATTCAGTCTGACCTTAGGTTTTGTCTTCCAAGTAGCACAGTGCAACAAATTGTGGTAATACTAATTGACTGGCTGGAAGAACATAATATAATAATAAAGAATGTCCAAGGTGCCAGCTCAAGAGAACACTAATCACCATAATGGGGAATTCAAACAAAACACAACTATTCAGAACCAGAATCAGCTTTTTTGCCAAGTATGCTTACACATACAAGGAATTTGTCTTGGAGACAGGAGCTTCCAGTGTACAACAATACAAAAACAGTAGCAAGACATAGATAATAATAAAAAATAAAAAATAAACCTAATTATACACAAACGTACAGACTCACACATACATAGATACACACATACACATGGCTAGTGCAAATCTAATACAATCTGTTATGCACAGTAGAAATACAAATCTGTTATGTACATTGCAAATACAAATCTGTTATTTACAGTGCAAATGTTTTTTTTTTTTTTTCCAGAGGAATGAAATGGCCGAAGAGGTTGGATAAATATAAAAAAGACTAAACTATGTATTGCACATAGTTATTGCTCAATGGTGCAATTTAACTGTTCATGAGATGGATAGCCTGAGAGAAAAAAAAAAAAACTGTCCCTGTGCCTAATGGTTCTGGTGCTCAGAACTCTAAAGCATCGGCCAGAAGGCAACAGTTCAAAAAGGTAGCGGGCAGGGTGAGTGGGGTCCAGAGTGATTTTTCCAGCCTTTTTCCTCACTCTGGAAGTGTATAGTTCTTGAAAGGGGGGCAGGGGGCAACCAATCCTTCTGGCCGAAGCTACAGAGTACTGAGCACCAGAACCGTCAGGCACAGGAACAGTTTTTTGTTCCTACCTCTTTCTGCCATTACATTCCCTTGCACTGTATATAACAGATTTGAATTTATATATGTGAATGTGTGTATATATATATATATATATATATATACACACACACACACTATATTGCCAAAAGTTTTCGCTCACCCATCCAAATAATTGAATTCAGGTGTTCCAGTCACTTTCATGGCCACAGGTGTATAAAATGAAGCACCTAGGCATGCAGACTGCTTCTACAAACATTTGTGAAAGAATGGGCCACTCTCAGGAGCTCAGTGAATTCCAGCCTGGTTCTGTGATAGGATGCCACCTGTGCAACAAGTCCAGTCGTGAAATTTCCTCGCTACTAAATATTCCACAGTCAACTGTCAGTGGTATTATAACAAAGTGGAAGCGATTGCGAATGACAGCAACTTAGCCACGAAGTGGTAGGCCACGTAAAATGACAGCGGGGTCAGCGGATGCTGAGGCGCATAGTGCGCAGAGGTCGCCAACATTCTGCAGAGTCAATCGCTACAGACCTCCAAAGTTCATGTGGCCTTCAGATTAGCTCAAGAACAGTGCGTAGGGAGCTTCATGGAACGGGTTTCCATGGCCGAGCAGCTGCATCCAAACCTTACATGCAATGTAAGGCTTAAGTGCAATGCAAAGCGTCAGATGCAGTGGTGTAAACCACGCCGCCACTGTACTCTTGAGCAGTGGAGACGCGTTCTCTGGAGTGACGAATCACGCTTCTCCATCTGGTAATCTGGTGGACGAGTCTGGGTTTGGCGGTTGCCAGGAGAACGGTACTTGTCTGACTGCATAGTGCCAACTGTGAAGTTTGTTGGAGGGGAGATTATGGTGTAGGGTTGTTTTTCAGGAGCTGGGCTTGGCCCCTTAGTGCCAAAGGAACTCTGAATGCTTCAGCATTCCAAGAAATTTTGTACAATTCCATGCTCCCAACTTTGTGGGAACAGTTTGGGAATGGCCCCTTCCTATTCCAACATGACTGCGCACCAGTGCACAAAGCAAGGTCCATAAAGACATGGATGAGCGAGTTTGGTGTGGAAGAACTTGACTGGCCTGCACAGAGTCCTGACCTCAACCCGATAGAGCACCTTTGGGATGAATTAGAGCGAAGACTGCGAGCCAGGCCTTCTCGTCCAACATCAGTGTCTGACCTCACAAATGCGCTTCTGGAAGAATGGTCAAAAATTCCCAAAAACACATTCCTAAACCTTGTGGAAAGCCTTCCCAGAAGAGTTGAAGCTGTTATAGCTGCAAAGGGTGGGCCGACGTCATATTAAACCCTATGGATTAAGAATGGGATGTCACTTAAGTTCATATGTGTCTAAAGGCAGATGTGCGAATACTTTTGGCAATATAGTGTATATATATATATTAGTCTTATTGTGTATTCTATATATATACTTTATTTTCTTCAATTTTTATTTTATTCTATTTATTGTTTTATTATTTTTTATTATTATCTCTGTCTTGTTACTGTATTGTATTGTTGTGCACTGGAAGCTCCTGTCACCAAGACAAATTCCTTGTATGTGTAAGCATATCTGGCAATAAAGCTGATTATGATTAAACTAAATGACTTTACTGCTTTAAGCCAGGTTTCAGTCAAACAGAGAGCATCCAAACTATGATCTGTAATAATTTCATTTACAATTAGTGCTTTGGTTGAAAGAGTCCTAATGTTTATTAATCTTACATTTATATGGTGATTATTTTTAAATGTTTTTTTTTTTTTTTTTTTTTTCAAGTTTACTTTAATTAATTTTTTTCTAAATGATTTAGTGAGGGGTTTGTGTTTGGTAGTTCGGGGAACAGACACTATCAGAATGAGCTTTATTGCCAAGTATGCTTACACACAAAAGGAATTTGTCATGGTGACAGAAGCTTCCAGTGCAAGAGAATGCAACAAACATATACATTTAAACATATACATTGTAAGGATTACCCGGGCGACCACCAGGGGTCGATATGTATGTTTATTGTTCATTTGTGTCTTTTGTTTGTTTATGGGTTTTGAAGTTCTTTTTCATGATCTTTGTTCATTGGTCCTTATGTTCATTAGTGTCAGGTGTCCCTCGTTTCACTATTAGTTCGCTGTGTATTTAATCCCTGTGTTTTCCTCTGTTCATTGTCAGTTCTTGTTCTGTTAATTCAGTCTGTAATGTGCTTTGTGGTCTAGTTTTGCATAGTCTCTAGTGTTTTTTTTTTCTGACTTTTTATTAGAAACTGCAATTAGATCCAGTCTGTCAGCATTACAGATTGAATTAAAAGAACAAGAACCGACAATAAACAGAGGAAAACATAGGGTTTAAATACACAGAAAACTAATAATGAAACAAGGGACGCCTAAAACTAAAAACGAAGAACTACAAAACCCATAAACAAATGAAAGGCATTAAATTAACAATAAACATACACCGCGATACATGGTGGTCGCCTGTGTAATCCTTACATACATATATTGTCATAAAGAAATAATAAAAAAATACAATATAACAGATAAAAAAAGAGAAATATACAATAATGTTGTTAGACTATAGGTCATTCAGTGTTTCAGTAAAAAAAAAAAAAAAAAAAAACTAACAATAAAGAATTCAAAGATTTAAAACTTGTTAAAAGTTGCCAAAATGTATAATGCTTTCATCTGTTTAACAATATTAACTTGCAATAGTCAAAGATGACTTCTCTGTTTTTTCAATTCTTGGTAGATTGCCTAGCTGGCTTTTGTAATTAATATTAATTACATTGTCTGTGTTCACTCAAACTGATTTGCTGAACGTGGACTGTGACGTGAGCGCTAACCAATGGGATTAGCATTTTGAGTTATTTCCACCCACTCCGGAAGCAACCAGCTGGCAGAGGCTTCCCCTGGGTCTTAAAGGCTTTGTTTTAGGTGAACACAACAATGTGATTATATGTGCCAAAGGGTTAAATAATATCAATCAATGAGTAAATGTTTCTACATTACAAGATAATAAAACGGTTAATCAAATGTACGCATAGACCATTGGTCAAAATATGGTAAATTATAGTATTTTTCTAATATAAGACTGACACAGAATTGTTTGCATCACTTCCGGAAAAGTCAAAGAATTCTGCGAGAACCAATGTCACAAAACTCTCACACAGGATCATCTCCACCTGAGAAAACACACCCTACTGATTGGGGACCATAAAATGCAAATCACACTCTCATCTGCTCTCTCTCTCTCTCTCTTTCGCTCTCTCTCTCTCACCTCAGGTCACTTTAAGGACACTAAAAACGAAGTTATGACTTATCCTGTTCTGTAATGTAAAAGGTTTTCTGATCATACATGTTTGATATCATTCAAGAGGTCTCAGTGCAACTGGTAAAACAGTCTCATTCCCTTTCAGCAAAGTCAAATCACAAGTAAGATTTAAGAACTTAATAAGATACAGTATTCTATCCAGGGCATGCCCCTCCTTAGTCTCACACAGAGACCAGATGCTGTATGCAGATTAGGTGTATTCTTTGTAAACATCAAACAACCTACTCAATCAAAGGTCGACTTACAACTCCCTAAATTGGAAACCAAATCCTAAATAACATCAAACACACACATCTGAAATAACAATGGAATCATTTGGTACTTAAGGAAGGATGGCAGAGAAGCTCTGGGAACCTGTAAGCCAGATCTCCCATGCTTCATCATTTGCATGTAGTTATTTCTCTACCAGATATTTCTTATTATTGATAAATGTTTGAAGGAATCTGTAAGCAGATCTCCCATGCTGTACCGCTGCATGTAGTTTATATTTATCAAAGTCTCTCTGTAGCCAGAAGATCCACATAGTAAACATTGTGTGTAGTTTTTTTTCTCTACCAGGTAATTACAATTTGTATTTCTTATGTTTGATAAATGTTTAAATGGAATACAACTTTAATTATATTATTATGCTTGGTTCACTGATAGCTTTGAGTTTGATTTATTATTTTAATTGGATTGTTTGAATGTATTACTATTTCCTGGTAAATAAATTGTTATTATGATTCATTCTGAAGGACTGTTTTCTAGTATATTTCTTGTTAACTACAAATCTATGGTCAGAGTTGGCTTAAGCTACTTCAGAAGTAACCCATTAGTTAAGTATGTAAAAGGCTAAACAGTAAACCGACAATCTATAATAGAACTTAGCCAAGTAGAATTAAACGGGAATACTAAGGGTAGGACCGAGAATCTGCAAAACAGAACTTATTTGACTGGGGTTAACCAGTAAACCGAGAATCTAAAATAGAACTTAGCCAAATAAGACTAAACGGATAAAGCCGAGAACCTATAAGGACTTCGTCTAAAACTTACTAATATTTGAAACTGATGAGTTTGTAGTTAAAGGACCTGTGTCCGGCCGGCACAGGACCCAAATAACATATGCAGTCTAGAAGAGAGAATTACTAAAATTCAGAGCATAGATACATCAACGAGGTTTTTCATAATTGGAGTCAGATGAAATAATGAAAATAATTAATGATAAGATTAATAAAACATGGAACTCAAATCAAATAAAGTATTATTTAATGTTGCGCACGACAAGACAGAACACGCAGGAGACCTTCAGCCACGCCATTGGATACCGTCCTTGGACCAGTGGGTGACTTCCCCCTTACACTAATCTTACACCCATACAACACATACTAGTATTGCAGCATCATGTATCAATTAGGTTACTATGAGACATCTTAGGTGACAATCGAACACCTGCTAACCTTAACGGGAGCATTGCAGTTTTGTTTGTTAAACCGTTGTCTTCCAAGCATCGTGCACTGGAATATAAAGACCACATTAAGAAGCTTCAAAACAACATTTATTGTTTGAATTTGGTGATAACATTTACATGGTTTACAAGCTGAACAATAAAAATTAAATATAACACAAAACAGTCAAAAACGTGTTTTGGTCTAAAATTACATTTCTATGTAAACAGACAATTGCTACCTCTGTCTCAACATGATAGAATGTGTAACATATTGAAAGAACCATGTAAATTCATTAAACATCTTAGCTTTAAGGATTTAAGACAACTGTGAGTTTTTCCTAACTTTAAGATGTTATTTACTGTAAAGACCATTTTTTCCCCCGAGAATTTGAAGAACAATCTTAAGAAAAAAGGTAAGAACTTTTTTAATAAGTTTTTCGGGAATACAAAATATTCTTAACTTTTTTCCTTAAGTTAGAAATTAAGAAGAAAATGGTAGTTAAGAAGAATTTTTTACTTAAGAATGTTTCATGAATCCAACCCCAGGTTTAAATAATCAATTTGTTTCACCTTTTTGATTGGGCAGGACTTCATTGCTCCCATCAGACCGGCCAATCACAGCAGTGCTCTTACATTTATAAAAGCTGGAATCACACCTGTAGTTTGGGCATGCTCAAGCAGCAACTGGGTGAGTTGTTCCAAAAAAATACTTTTTTTTTTTTAAACAATAAAATCTTTTTGCTTCATGTATATAATAACTTCATAGTTACTTCTACATTTTAACTGCTCAGTGAGGACTGCTTTGAAAAGATGTGTTTTAAAAAGTGCTATACAAATAAAATTTTTACTGATAAAAATCATGCCAAAATCAAACAAAGGGAGTCCAAAAGAGACTACAAATCCCATGAAGCCTTGCTCACTAAAGGATGGAACTCTCAGCTCCTATTGGATGAGGCACATGACAGAATGCACCTCAATCATGACATCAACAGGAGTAGAAATACATCTGAAATGCTTCCAGGATTTGCGTCCAGCAACTCTGCTTGCCGTGTGTAGATGCAGCTCATCGCGCTCTCAGGTGCAGCCTCGTGGCACAAGGAAGTAACGTCCAACTTGAAACTGTGGCCATACAATCTCCATCTCACTGGATGAGTTGAGATTACTCTGTGTTCCACCAAACACTCTAACGGATCCGAAGGAGACCGCTGAGCAATCCACATCTTCATCCGTTTTGCCTGCAGAAGTGAAGAGATAAAAGATTTATCTTCCATCTTCAATCAAGTCGACGTCGCTGATTTCTCCGCCAGCCCGCCGAGAATCAGCAGCTGTACTGCCCGCTGACAGAGCGAGGAAACGGCCCTTCATCACCCGAGCCTCGAGGAACCGAGTCGGAGTTAAAGGACGGATGAACACACATTCTGCATCCTCATGCGATTCAAGAGGTTTACGTCTGGGCAGAGATAGAATATTATAGTGTGTTATTCTTGTGTATCAAGGTTATTGCTTGTACAGTTTACGGACCACCGAGTCTGCTCATTGCGATTAACACTCAGGGTATTAATTATCACGAATGAGATTTGCTGTATTGTAGTCCAACCACATTGGACTGTTGTGCATTTCCGCCATCGCGGGTGAGACCGGCAAACTGAGTTTATTCTTTAAAGAATCAAAGACGGTTTACGAGTCGTCCACTGCGTCTCTGAGTGATAAAATAACAGCTGCTTTCTCTCCCACGATCGCGAAGCTGGCTTTGGGGCCGTCACTTTATTCTCTCTCGTACTAACCTCACACACACACGCGACCCCTCACAAACATTCTCGCACACATTTTTGGCTTAGATAAAGCTCAGCTTTGTCCCTAAGCTATCATACAAGCGGATAAACGCGGTAACTGGTAGACGCCATTGACTGGTTTCTCTCCGCCCACATTCGCAGCCATATTCCCTGGACAGAAGTCTAGCGTGACATACTCTCCACCAGAGTCACGTCCGCCATTTTGTGCGTGTCCCTCCTTACACACACTCGCGCACACTCACTCTCCCGCGCACACATACACACCCTCATGTTTTATAGGATAATTTTGATTTCCATATCTAAGCATATCACTGTTTAGTTTGTAGTTGTAAGTCGGAAGTTTACTGACTGCATTGTATTAATTTTTAATTGATATTACTGCATAAATTAACTTTGTTATATTACAAAGAGAAGTGTTTTGGTTTGTTTTGCATACACCTGTGTCATGCTGACGGGATGTCAGTGCTCGGATTTTTTTTTTTTCCCAAAAAATCGATATTCTTCGAATGTCAATTTTCCTAAGAAAACAATCTAATATTGAGACTATTATACTATCTGGTTATTAGTCCCTGATTCCAGGGTGGTGCCCCATCAATGTTAGTCCTTATTAATATTCTGTTGATTTTTGATAATTGATAATTATCTTTGATGATTGTTGAATTTGAATGATCAATAAGCTAGTGTTAATTTTCATCGATGTTAATGATTAGTTATTATCTTTGATAATTGTTGATTTAAAGGATTAGAAAAAGCTAACATTGATTCTCATCAATGTTCTATTGATTTTAATAATTTAATTATTAATTATTGCTAATAACCAAACCCGCTCCTAAACGTAGCACACTACATTTACTGGAGTCCCATATGAGGTTTTAATGAGTTAGATTCAATTAATTAATTTAAATATTAATTAATAACTAAAGAAATAATTATCAATTATTTCTGATAGTATCACTGATCTAACCAACCATAAAGCCCTACATGTATATGTGTCTTCTGTTTTAAATCCATGTCATGGGTGGACAAACATTGATTGTTCCTGCTATCCCAGTGTTTGGACAAAGTCACTAGAATATTTGTCTTGCCTTTGATCAATAGCAGCAGTACATCGGGCTCTGGAAACATAAGCCCTCTGGGGTCTGAGGGTGTTTTGGGCCCTGGAGTAATTTTGACATGCCTTGACATTTGTGCTTTTTTCAGTTGCTTAAAAACATATTGATGGCTAATGTCTGATAACACTGTATTCAGCACAAACTGGGCTACAATAATATGTAAGCAACATATATGTACATGTTTGTATTTTTGAGAAAATAACGTTTATGTATGGTTTTTGAAAAAAACAAAAATTTTAAGTCACTAAAATAAGGCCTTTTAACACATACTAAACATTTGTTCACAAGACTTTTGATGACTGGATCTTGTAGCCTAGCGTTTTTGCTACAAAAATGTGAAACCCATCCTGATCACTCATTCATACAAAACAATATAGTCATTTAACTTTTAGTAAGACAATTTTAATGTTAGAAAGGTCATATGCGAGGAGGCGTGAATGATCATGAATATTGATGTCATTTACACGAGGAGACAAAGACCCCTCCCCTGAGAGAGAATGAATGTTTGTAGCTTATCCACAAAATCAAGTTTAAGTTAAAAAGTAATTTAACTATATATTTTCTTTACATAAAGACTTAAACTTTAGACCTACACTACCGTTTAGTAGTTTTAGATCAGTAAGTTTTATTTTTTATTTTTTTATAAATGTTTTTAAAAAGTCACCAAAGCTGCATTTATATGATCCAAAATACAGCAAAAACAGTGATATTGTGAAATATTTTTACAATTTAAAATAACTGTTTTCTATTTGAATATATTGTAAAATGCAATTTATTCCTGTGATCAAAGCTGAATTTTCAGCATCATTACTGCAGTCTTCAGTGTCACATGATCCTTCAGAAATCATTCTAATATGCTGATTTTCCAATATGGGCATATTTACAGCACATTTTAATCATTTGCACCCAAACAGATATTTGCAAGCACAAGCTTCATTGATGATAATGAGGCAGCATAAACACTAGTTAAAATATAATCTAAACATTCATATTATTTTTATGTCATATTACATATCATATTTATATCATAGAGCATACAATTTAAATACCTGCTTTAGCCGAAACAACATTTAAATGTAACTAAAACTTGCCTATTAGGACATATTTCAAATTTCAGTACTCTGAATACTGGCTGGCAAGTCTGGAAATAGTCCAGCTAGTAAAATATGTCCTTGTTTATATAAAATAGCATGCCAAATAATATGAAATTAAAACTAAATGACTTTCTCATCCGAAATTGTATCCTCGGCTGGATCAAGACACACTTCAAAATGCAAACGTTCCTCGTCGGATTCCCGCTCTTCTTCTGAGGAAAATGTGAATTCCTCACCTGTGTAGCATGCCATCTTCCAAACGCGCAGGAAAGTGAATGAATCTGATGATGAACTTGATGCTTTTTAAGGCACTGTTGGGGATGTTTAGCATTTGCATTGATCGCATCAGCACATTACCATATGAATAGTGCGCTATGCTGTTGGGTGTGATCACATTAGGGATAATTAGCTGAGCCAGGAGAAACTGTACATCGCTTTGTTTCATACAGATTACATTGCAGGAGAATATTTGTTTTCAATTTGAATTGTTTTATTTAAAAGTAGACATATGTTTCATGTTTGTGTGATAAATATTCGCAGAGTTTCAGTTCATTTTTGTGACCTGTTTCAGAAAGATGCTCACGGGGACAGAGACTGCTGAAAGCTCACCCTGTTTATTTTCTTTACAAAAGCACAAGGTTTTGTTATTGTGAGTGTACACAAATAAAAGTAGACCCTTTATAGTTTCTAATGATGTCTTATCTGTATGCCCAAAAACGACGGAGTATTTTACGTTTTTTCCGCTGTTATGCGGAAAAAATCCAGCAGGATGTGCCGGCGCGTCCGTCGACCCAGGAGGGTTAAAAGACTTTAATGTTCAAGCTGATACCCCAGACAGGGCCGCAGACCAGGGACTCCGTTTGGGTTGTGGGAGAGATTCAGCGTTAACTGAAAGGTCATTGCTGACCTGGAGGATCTTGCTGTAATATGTCGATTGATCACTGCAGACTAAATTCACTGAGATGGTTAGAGTGTCGGATGTCGAGAAACGGATTGATTTATCTGGAGTCATCGGAGAGGGAATTAGCTGCTAACCCACTAACGACCAAGACTGACTTGGAATGCATTTAGGAAATGTTGGAAGACCTTGAGAATCGTAGCCAGCAGAACAACGTCCAAATTGTTGGAATTCCTGAGAACGAAGAAGGCCGAGATATGGTGAAATTCCTAGACAAGCTCTTCCTGAATCTGCTCAACATAACAGGCCATAAGCTGGAAATCGAGCGAGCTCACAGGGTTCGGGCTTGTAGATCCGCGGAGAGAGACAGGTCCCGATCAATTCTGGCCAAATTTATGAGATCGTCCTATAAAGTTCTTGTTACGCGAGGAGTAAAGGAAGGCTTTCTTGGAAGAACCACAGCATTTTCTTGTTCCCAGACTTTGCGAATTCGATGAGAAAAACGTGATCGATTCGCATTTGCACGGCCAAATTGAGAATGGATACTAAGGATGGCCGCAAAATATTTACAATGTCCACAGCAAGCATTGTCCTTCATAAAGTCAATGAAATGAGTACGTTATTGTGTGATACTGTCTATTACAGCTGAGTGAATCACTGATTTACTTGACCGTCTGAGGAACCGAGCGCCGCCTTTGTTACTTTTTGTGTTGGTTCTGCCTAGTGGTTGGAGTTTGTTTTGTGGAATAACACTCCTTCGGGACAGTTTGTGGATGAATCTGCATGTTTTTTTGTGCTTACACCTCCTATTGGTTGGAGTTTGTTCTGTGAAATATTTCTTGCAAAACATTGGAGTGATTAGGGCATTTTCATATCATATCCCTTTATTGTCAGTCAACCTTATACACAAGTGCAACAGTGGGAGAAATTCATAGCAGTATGACAATTACAATAAACATCTGATTTGCAGGGGGGAGGGGTGACGCCATGCGAACGGCAGACATGTGAGAGACAGTTCTGTGTACTTTGCTAATTTTTTGTCATTTTCATGATATAATCCGGTGAAATTCGATACACCCAGTTACACATTTACTGTTTGAGGTAAACAAACAGAAGAAGTCAAAATCCTCGGGCACCTGGAGACAGTAAAAGACACTTACGGGTTCCAGATGAAAGCCCAGACAAGCCTGTGGACCGGGGACTCGATTTGGATGGCGTGGTGGGAGAAGGAATCCAGCGTCAACTGTCCAACATGTCGGTGATGTTGATGAAGGTACTTGCGGACTTGGAGGATCTTGCTGTAATATGTCGATCGATTATGGCGATGGAAAAAAAATTCTCTGAGCTAGTCACAAGAGTGACAGATGTTGAAAAACGAATCGATTATTTGGAGTCATCAGACAGGGAATTAGCCGCTAATCTGCCCGCAACCAAAGTTGATTTGGAACGTGTTCTTGAAAAGCTTTAAGATCTTGAGAATAGAAGCCGCAGGAATAACATTCTAATTGTTGGAATTCCTGAGCATGAGGAGGGCAGAGATATGGTGAAATTCCTAGACAAGCTTTTCCCGAGTCTGTTCAACAGGCCACAAGCTGGAAATCGAGCAAGCTTACAGAGTCCCAGCTCACAGATCTGCTGAGGGAGGAAGGCCCCAATTCTGGCCAAATTTTTGAGATCATTCGATAAAGATCTCGTGTTGCGCCTGGCGAGGAGCAAAGGAAAGCTTTCTTGGAAGAATTACAATATTTTCTTGTTCCCGGACTTTGTGAACTCGACGAGAGAAACGCGATCTGTTTAAGGAATGCAAGAAACTCTTACATCAGCGGAAGATCACTTTTGCTCTGATGTTTCTGGCCAGACTGAGAATAAACACCAGGGACAGCAGCAAAGTATTTACATGTCCCAATCAGGCAATGTCTTTTATTGAAACAATGGGTGAGTAACCATTGAGTGTTTTTCTTGTGAGTGGATTGACTCACTGTACATACTCTGGCTTTTGGAGGAAGCTGGGAGCCATTTTTGTTTCCTTTTGCGTTGGCTCCACCGAGCGGCTGGAGTTTTTGTTTTGTGGATTAACACCTTTTCCTTAAAGAAGCTTTTGCATTGACGGAAAATCACTTTTACAATGAACAGATGACCACAAAATATCTACACGCCCACACAAAGGATGTGTGAGCGTGTATTGACTTTTGTGAATACACGCCCACGAGTGAATTGACTCTTGACCTTCCGAGGAACCGGGATGCGTGTTTCCTTTTGTGCGGGTTCCGCCTAGCGGTTGGAGCTTGTTTTGTTAAATAACATTACTTTGGGACAGTTATGGATGAATCTGTCAATTCCTTGTGCTTATGCCTCCTGTTGGCTGGAGTATGATTTGTGGAGTATTTTTGTGGGACATTGGAATGATTGTCATCCACTGCACTCATCAGCTGGCTCACTGAAGAATCATTTGTCTGACCGAGGAAACTGAACGGCTTTATATTGACTGGAACTTGTTTTGTGAAGGAACACACCTTTTTGAGACAGTTCTGTGAATGATTCTACACATTCTTTGTGTTTATTCTGCCTACTGGCTGGGGTTTGTTTTACAAAATATTTGATGTTATGTAATTTTACCCGTTGTCACAGGGGCTCTCATAGGAGTTCATGGACTCTTTGAGTTTAAAGGGACTGACGCCAGTTGGCGCTTTCCTGAGTGGGGTTAATGTGCACGTTTTTCTTTTTTCTGTTTGTTTTGTTTGGGGGGAAGTTCGGGGTTTTATTGTTGCATTGATGTTGAAATGTGGTCTTCATAATTTTGTTTTTGGCAAAATTTATTTTTTCTATTATATCAATTTCGAATGTTGGTATGCGTATGCTATCTCTCTCCACGTAGAATGTGAATGGGTTGGGGCACCCCATAAAAAGAAGGAAGGTTATTTATTTTCTTAAACGTAAGATATATGATTTAGTGTTTCTACAAGAAACACATCTTTCCCTGCAGGAAGCTGGAAAATTTGGGAAGATATGGGGTGGACAGGTTTTCCTTAGTGCTGGCTCAAGTAAGAGCAAGGGAGTCATTATATTGGTAAATAAACATTTACAATTCAAATTTCTCAAACAGATTAAAGATAAATTAGGGAGAATCATTATTGTTTTAGCACAAATTCAGGGGCAAAGTCTGATTTTGGCTAATATTTACGCACCTAATGCTGATGATCAGGGCTTTTTTATAGATCTTGAAGGGATGTTGCAAGCCACTGGCACCCCTCATGATATACTTTTGAACTCATCTGGTAGAGACTATAAATATTTTTTTTTTCAGTCCATAAGATTTATTCTAGAATGTTTTTTTATTTTTATATCCAAATCCCTCATTTCATCTGTTGTTGTTTGCGCAGTTGGAAACATTTTAGTCTCGGATCACGCCCTGGTGAGATTAGAGGTGTTGCCATATATAGAGAAAAATAAATTATATAGTTGGCACCTTAATGTATCCCTTTTGAAAAATCCTGATTTCCAACAAATGTTAAAGACTGAAATCAGTGTTTATATGGAGTCCAACTGGTCCTCTGTATCCTCTGTGGGCGTAGCTTGGGAGGCACTTAAGGTGGTTCTTAGGGGGTCTGTTCATACAGTATGCCTCATTCATCAAAAAAAATCCAAAGCACGAGAACTCGGAGTTGGAAGGAAATATTAAAAGTGCAGAGGCAGAGCTGAAGCACTGTATGTCATCTGATGGCCTCAGAAAATTGACCTGATTGAAGTATAGATAGAATACTATTTTGTCGCAGAAAGTAGAGTTTTGGTTATTCAGGGCAAGACAGTTATAATTTAAGTCAGGGAACAAAGCAGGAAAACTTTTGGCTAGATATATAAAGCAGAGAGAGAGTCTCTTTCTATCATTCCCTCAGTGAAATCTGCTGGTGGTGAAATTTTTACCTCAGCCATTGATCTTTATAATGCTTTTAAAGGATTCTATCTTGATCTTTATAGTTCCATGTCTTCATCTACTGATGAAGATATTAGAAACTTTGTGGAACCATTAGATCATCCTAAACTGAAGACTGAGCAAAAAAAAAAAACGCTCTTGATTCTGAGATAACCTTGGAGGAGCTTGACGAGGTAATTAAGTCCCTACCTACTGGCAAGGCTCCGGGGCCAGATGGTTTTGCAGCAGAATTTTTTAGATCCTATCCTACAGAACTGGCTCCACTTTTGTCAGAAGTTTATACTGAATCATTCAAATATAAACAATGACACAAGCCCGGATCAGTCTGATTCTTAAAAAGGACAAAGATCCAAGTGAGGGTAAGAGTTACCGTCCAATCTCCCTGATCCAACTAGATGTAAAAATGTTGTCAGAAATGATGGCTAACCGATTAAGGTTATGACATCTCTTATACATATACAGTAGATCAGGTGGGGTTTATTCGGGACCGCAGCTCTTCTGATAACATCAGGCATCTCATCAATATCATGTGGTCAGTAGCGAATGATCAGTCTCTGGTCGCTGCCATCTCACTTGACACCGAAAAGGCATTTGATATGGTAGAGTCCTTCATTTGGAATGGTAAACGTCCCAGATTGCATTTTAATAAGTTACATAGGCCGACAAAGGTGCGCTAGGCCTACCCAAGATTTTGTTTTATTACTATGCATTCAGTCTCAGACATTTGGCTCATTAGTCACTTCCACCTGAGAGAGCCCCTCCCTGGTTTGTTATTGAACAGTGCCCCTATTTCACCTTTACAAAGCATCTCTATCAAACTAATCGGAAAAGTTGTCACACCCTGTTATTTCGCATTTACACTCGGTATGGACTAAAGTGTCCAGATTGTTTAAATTGGACACTTATTTAAATGTTGCCTCGAGCGTATGGAAGAACCCAAGATTGTGTATTGGCAATTCCCCTTTCTGCTGGCCAGAGTGGATTGTGAGGGGGGTTGCTACACTTGGTGACCTATATGAAAATGGAGTGTTGAGATCGTTTGAAACCTTGGTCCAACATTTTGAGATCCCCAGACCTCAGTTTTATAGGTATTTACAACTGCGCCACCTGCTTTGTTCTATTTTTGGGAGTAGCACACCCCCACTGGGTTCTGACCTGTGTGATGATTGCCAGGCAGGTTATTTTGAGGGGTTGGAGGTCAGCTGGTGTGCCCCTATATCTGGAGTGGTGCACGGAGGTGGGGAGGGTGGTAGCTTATGAGGAGGTGTCATGGATATGTTTATACGGAAATGGGGCAGGTATTTGGAGTTTTTGGAGGGCTCTCGGGTGGGGTGTGGAGAGAGTAGTGTAATATAGTTAGTATGATTATTTTGTGTGTTTGTATATGTATATTTTTTTATATATGTGTGTCTGTTTGATTTTTATTTCTATATATTTACTTATGTTTGACCACAGGGTTGGTTTTTTTTTTGGGGGGGGGGGGGGGTGTTAAATGTTGTTGTTTTTCATATATATATATATATATATATATATGTGTGTGTGTGTGTGTGTGTTGCATTTCATTGTTATAGTATGGTTTAATAAAAAATGTTAATTAAAAAAAAAAATACAGTTACAACAGTTACAATTCTGAAGCAGTTACAATTCAGAAACACTGGGCAACAAGGGAAAACAAAACCGGATGAGGGAAACAAACTGGGCAATAAAACAAGGGAAACAAAACTGGGCAGCACAGGAAATCAAAAATTGGTCAAATAAACTGGGCAGACACAAACTGGCCAACAACACAAGGGGAAAAAACAAAAAAGAAACAAATAAACTGGGCAAGGAAAAAATAAAACCAGGCAAATAAAACTGAGAGAAAAAAAATTAACTGGACAAGGAAAACTAGGCAAAAAAACTGGGCAAAAAAACAAGGGAAAAAAAAAACTGGTCCCCACACACACACATACTCTTTCCAAAAATTTTTTGCTTAAATAAACTGGCTTAGGAAAACAAAAACTGGGCAAACAAACTGGCCAAAGGAACAAAATGAGAGAAATAAAAAGGCAAATAAACTAGGGGAAAAAAAATGAGAAACAAGGGAATCAAAAAGCATTTACAAAAAACAAACTGGGGAAAACACATTTACAAAGAAACAAGGGAAAAAAAAAAATTCGGAATGAACTTCAACGAATATAAAAACACAACTTTTGATGTGCATTTTCAGGATTTACAAATGAAAATAATTTGACATTGAGCTATTTTTTTATTTTCAGGGTCACACCAAAAAAGGTAATATTAAGAAAGAAATAACACACATCACCAGAATTGCAAACCAAAATTTACCACAGGATGCTACCAAACCAAAATTCCAACAATCACTTCCAGCATCTGAAGATGAATCCAAATTTGTTTTGTGAATTTGTTAAAGCATTTTGCTATAAAGTGCAAAGAAACAGAGTTCCTACATAAAAACCCCTTTAAAGAATGTGAAACGGTCTTCTACAATAGCACATACAAGAACAGAACACTAATCATAACCCTGGTCCTACAGGGTATGAACTTTAAAACCACCATAACTATAGATGTTGCAATCAAGGGATGTTTATTAGGCATATTGGGAAACAAAGTTTACACAAAAGTGCTGGCCAGCAGGAACAAATTGAAAAGAAACTTAACCCTCAGTTAAACATTTCTTTAACAGTTACAAACTCATAAACAAAGAATAGTTACAACAAAATTGAAAAGATTCAAATAAATAAAATCTCTACAGGTCCCAACTAGAGGTAGGTGGCACTGACATAGTTGATCTAATCCCATTTTGATAGTAAACGGTATCTGAAAAGCTGTTTAAAAGCTATAAGACATGCAAAAATCAGAACACACTGGGCTATGAATTCTTAAAATGATGAGAAACGAGTCAATGTTTAGGAGTAGGGTTGCACTTCTGAAGATAGTGATGCACCTGGTCACATTGCAGCTGTTATGGAATGAAGTCATTATTATTTGTATAGCACTTTTCACAATGCACTTTGTTTCAAAGCAGCTCCGCAGAAAATCATAAATGTAATGATTTAATTAAATTAATAAAGTATGGGGCGTGCAGAATACATGAAGTTTTTAAACTCCTGAAACCAAAGCCATTAGGAATAGATGTAATAAATGAACAGTTACCTCGGGTTCTTATAAATTACAAGAGTATTATTTGAACTTTTACAACGTTAATCAACTTATACCAAATTAACAAATTGCTACAAGTACTACGTTTTGAAAAGAGAAAATAGGAACTGTATAAAATCAGTTTAATCACAAGACTGAACATGAATCTGTGTGTTGTGCATTTTGATATCATAAAACCACAATAAATAAATGTAAACCTTAACTGTGCTTTCCTTAGAAGCACACAGTGCTATATACTGTATATTGGAAACATTGTCAAGATAAATGCTCCATAATTTACATATGCACAAACATAAACCAGTTAATACATACATTTCTGTACAGCTACATAAGGGTAAGGGCCCATAGAGCAGTTACTATGGTTTCAAGCTGTAGTACCACTACCATGCTCCAGGGGACTCTCTAGACTACCACTTCTCTGGATAAAAGACAGAAGTAGAGCAAGAAATGTTTGGTTAGAGAGAAGCCTGGCCTCCTCTTGTGCTAACCTTGTGTGTAGAGTCCGGGTTGAGAAACTGTTGTTTTTAAGCTCATCCAAAAGGACTCCTTGTTCATCCCTCATTCACAATGTTGATCTTTCTTATTCTACTGGGTTGAGACAACTTCCACTACACATGCAGTACTGCTTCTTGTGAGAATTTTAATGCTTCATGCCAATGTTATCATTGGATAAATTGGATCTACTGATAAATCTACTGTTTGAGTGCTACAAGGATACAGTTATTGCAACATACCCTAAACTGAAGCCTGAATTCCTTTAAAACACATGTATGTTGGGAGCTATTACTTGAAATTTCCTACTGGACTGCTTGCTGGTCCCTTGTTTAATATCTCCACCTACACCCATGCTCTTGGACAATGAACAGGTAAGCTCATTTTCTTGGTATATATTTATTCATCCTGACAACAATAAAAACATACATGCAACATTCTTTGTGTTGACCCTCTGTTTTTGTATTAATGATGGTTTTTGTGTGGTATATTTGATATAAACTTTTCTGCAATTATTTCTGTGTTTGGACTTATGGTTTGAGTGTTTCTGAGTCTGGTTAAAACAATTATAATTGGCAGAGTCCTCCCTTATAAATTTATGTGTGATTTGCCCTACTGGGAGTTCTCCGCTGGATGGTTACATAACCATATAGTAGAATGAACATAACAGTAACAATAGCAGCTGAAATATAGAGAAAAGTAAAATACATACAATAAATCACCCATTTCCTAAGTAAAGAAGCAAAAGGAAAAATATGTTCAAAGAAAATAGCACACACAAAAAAAAAGGATGGAATTTACTATTTTATCTGAACATCGCTTTTCACAACACAAATAGCTTAAGCAGCATTAAAGAAAATAAAAGCAAAACAAAATATTACAAACTCTGAGCAACATATACTTTGTTGCTTTTCAACAAAATTATTTTGATTCAAACATCAAAAAACAAAAGACTACATTCAGTTCACTTTACATTCCACTCTCTCCAAAGACTGGAAGAGACTGCCTTAAATGGACTAAATACCCACCAGTTGGATCACTGAATAAACAAAGTTATACAGCAGAATTTAAATAACAATGAAAATGCATTAATTCAATATAAAGAAATTAACTCTAAAATTAAATTTAATAAATGGCAGAAACAAAATTATACAGAAAGGATTTAAATAAAATTACATTGTTTTATCCAGACCTTTTAATGTGTAATTCCAGAGTGCGTATACAACCCAGGGGAAAACACGCAGCCCAACCAGAAGCGGGCGAGAGCAGAAGAGCCACGACAGACAACTGTGAGACAATAGGTAACTGCATTTATGAAAAATGAATATAAAATGGCAAACTGTATACAGTTAGTGTAATGTTCTTATTTCATAGTAAATGGATGAAAAATGGCAAGTAGAAAATGCATTATGATTTTCACGGATATGTGTACCTATCCATGAATATACACAGCATCTTCATCTGGTTGTTATGGCCATAAAACTACGGGAGATAACCCTTAACTTTAAAATGTGACCAAAGAAAATTCTGATATAAACTGGCATATTGTCCAGGTATAGATAACAAACTGATTTCATGAAATAAAAAAAACAACAACAATTGAGCTGCTTTGCTGAGTGTGAGAAACACTGACACGTCAGCAGCTAATCATCACACATGCCTTTCTCCTAGAGGCCACACAGGCCTTAAAATGAAAACAAACCAGACCTGTACCAGAGACCATGTGACCTGACCAGTACCGTCAGATATTAAGCTTGAACCAGACCTCAAAATCACTCTTTATAATTTCTTTTCCAAGCAAAATATTTTATTCACACATAACAGGCAACATTTGTAACATAACTGGAACCATAAAACGTTATTACAAGGCATGGTGGCCATTCAGTTCATCACAGAAGTGAAAAAAATTGGCTTAACATTTATAAAGGGCAAAAACTTTTTTTGCAGAACAATCTGGAATCATGTGTAACAATTGAAGCCAAATTAAGTCCTCTTTGCAGCCTAAACTTTTTCAGAACGTCTTATCTTTGGCACACCTGCTTTAAAAACAAGCTAGAGGCAGCGAATGAAACGAATGAAATAAAACACAGGTGTCTTGACATGTCTTTAAAAGTTTTTTTTTGTGATTAACCCACACTATTCCCCTCCACCCCAACAACACCCCAGTGGTCACATGATTATAGATAAACCAAAAACTAAAATATAATAAAAATCACACATTATCCACACCTCCCTGAGAGCCCTCCAAAAACACCAGATATTTGCCCCATTTCCCCACAAAACAAGTCTAAATTTCACAGTTTTCTGGATGACCCCTCTTCAAAAGCTGCCACCTGGCCCACCTCCGAACACCACTCCTGAAATGGGGGCTCTCCAGCCGACTTCCATCCCCTTAAAACTATCTGTCTCGATCATAACGCTAGTTAGGACCAAGTTTTTTTTCATGTGCTTATTCTCTATATTGATGACCACTCTATATTGATGACAATACCAAGTTTAAATCTTTCTCCCATAATCTCTTGATAGAAGTTAAAGCTCCATCCCCCAGACTCCGGTTAGTTTGATAGAAAGGCTTTGCAATAGCGAAATAGGGGCAAGAACTTACTGTTCAATACAAAACCAGGGAGGGGCTTTCTCAAGTGGAAGTGACCAATGAGCCAAATGTCTGAGACTGAATGCATAAAACAAAATCTTGGGTAGGCCTAGCCCACATGTCAATCGGCCTATGCAACTTATTGAAATGTAATCTAGGATGCTTACCATTTCAAATGAAGGACTTCGCTATGCTATCAAATTGCTTGAAATAAGAGAGGGGGGACATCTACAAGGAGAGACTGCAGCAGGTAGTTACATTTTGGAATACAATTCATTTTAATAACATTAACCATCCCAATCATATATAAATGTAATGAAGCCCACCTGCCCAAATCGCTCAAAACGTTTTATTAAGGGGTCAAAATTAACTAACTAAATCACACAAAATTTCCAGGGAATAAAATGCCCATATACTTAATGCCCTGTTTGGGCCACTGGAAGGCGCCCGGCTGAAAAGCCGTTACTGGGAAGTACACTGTCAGAGCCAAATCTTGGATTTAGACCAATTCACTCTGTATCCTGAGAATTTAGAAAAGGAGTTAATAATTCTATGGAGGCAAGGCATAGATCTAGTAGGGTCGGAGACGAATAATAAAATATAATCTGCGTAAAGCAAAAGCTTATGCGCCACACCTCCCGCCACCACCCCTGGAAAATCAGCCTCCTTTCTTATCGTGGCTGCTAATGGTTCCAGGGCAAGACAGAACAATAAGGGGGAAAGAGCACAACCCTGCCGGGTGCCCCTATCCAGAGTAAAATAATCTGAAATTAATCCATTTGTTTTAACCACTGCTACCGGGTACCTATAAAGTAATTTAATCCACACAAAAGTATTCTTTAACCCGTACATTTCCAAAATCTTAAAAAGATAATCCCATTCTACCATATCAAATGCCTTTTCGGCATCAAGTGAGATGGCAGCGACCGGAGTCTGATCATTCGCCACTGCCCACATGACAATTAATAAAATGCCTAATGTTATCAGAAGAGTTACAGCCCTGAATAAACCCTACCTGATCTATATGTATAAGAGATGTCATAACTTTACTTAATCGATTAGCCAAATTGTTGACAATATTTTAACGTCTAGCTGGATCAGGGAAATTGGACGGTAACTCTTACACTCGCTTGGATCATTGTCCTTTTTAAGAATCAGACTGATTCGGGCTTGTGTTATGGTTGGCGGAAGCATTCCATTCTTTAATGATTCTGTATCAATTTCTAGAAAAAGTGGAGCCAGTTCTGTAGCAGAAGATCTAAAAAATTCAGCGGCAAAGCCATCTGGCCCTGGAGCCTTGCCTGTAGGCAAAGCCTTAATTACCTCACCAAGCTCCATGTATGCCTGCAATAGTCCCCGCAACAACTTTGCTGTTGGATTGCTCAAGTCTGGTGCTTCTGTACAAATTTTGTGAGGCATAATTACATAACAGAAAATACTCTGTAAAACAAACTCCAGCCAATAGGAGGCATAAACACAAAAAATTTGCAGATTCATCCACAAACTATCCCGAAGGAGTGTTATTCCACAAAACAAACTCCAGCCGCTAGGTGGAACCAGCA
The DNA here is from genome assembly GCF_019703515.2 of Myxocyprinus asiaticus. NCBI lineage: Eukaryota > Metazoa > Chordata > Actinopteri > Cypriniformes > Catostomidae > Myxocyprinus > Myxocyprinus asiaticus. The sequence continues at coordinate 119,219 of NC_059391.1, read as the reverse complement.
CAAATTAGAAACAAAACGGGTGCCCAGCTTCCTCGGACGGTCAAGTGTATGTTCAGCGAGACAAGCTCACTTGGAGGCAACGTGAGAAACACACCATGGCTTCCTCAGTCCATCAATTTTATGAAAGACATTGCTTGCTGTGGGCATGCAAATACCCTGTGGCCATCCTTAGTATCCATTCTCAAATTGGCCGGTGACATCAATGCAAAAGCGATCCTCCGTCAATGCAAAAATTTCTTGCAGGAGTGTTGTTCCACAAAACAAACTCCAGTCGCTAAGCGAAACAAACACAGAAAGAAACAAAAAAGGCGCCCAGCTTCCTCAGACAGTCAAGACACTCATTATCTCGAGCAGACTCAGGAAGAGCTCGTCTAGGAATTTCACCATATCTCGGCCTTCTTCATGCTCAGGGATTCCAACAATTCGGACGTTGTTTCACCAATTACGATTCTCAAGGTCTTCCAACTTTTCCCAAATGCGTTGCAAATCTGTCTTGGCTGCTAGCAGATTAGCAGCTAATTCCCTCTCCGATGACTCCAGATAATCGATCCGCCTCTCGACGTCCGTCAATCTTGTAACCAACTCAGTGAATTTCGCCTCCATCGCCATAATCGATCAACGTATTATAGCCAAATCCTCCAAGTCAGCAACAACCTTTGTCAGCATCACAGACATGCTAGACAGTTGCCATTGAATTTCTCCCACCGCACCGTCCAAACCGAGTCCTTGGTCTGCAGCCCTGTCAGAGGTATCAGCTTGAGCACGTAAGTGTCTTTTAATATCTCCAGAGCCTGAGGATTTTGAATTCTTTGCCATGTTGACTTCATAGAACAGTTATGTAGCAGGGTGTATCGAATCTCACTGGTTTATGACATAAAAATAATTAAAAACTAGCAAAGAGCGCAGAGCTCGCCGTTTACACGTCCGACTCCCGCATGGTGCCATGCGACTCTCCCATGTCATATGTCTTTTCAATATCAAAGTATACTACCACCAGTACCTCTTTCATTGCTAAGGCTTTCTTTACATTCGTCTCAGCTTTATCAGAATCAGAATCAGAATGAGCTTTATTGCCAAGTATGCTTACACATACAAGGAATTTGTCTTGGTGACAGAAGCTTCCAGTGCACAAACAATAAAACAACAAAACAGAGATAATAAAAACAAAAACAGAATAAAAATAGAAAACGAGTGCATCCAAAGTAGATCGGACAAAGTAGATCGGACAGAATGCAATCCATACTGATAGGATGCTGTTAATCCTCTACACACCAATATATAATATAGACAGTTTACTATCATTTTTTCCATCAGTTTGCATAGGTTATAAATGAGGGCAATTGGTCTATAATTCCCTGCTACTGTAGGCTCTTTCCGTGGTTTAGCAATAGGAATTATAACAGCTTGTTTCCAGGTCCTAGGCAACTGTTCTTCTAACCACACTTTATTAAAAAGTAAAAAACTGCTTTAAGCACCACTTCATCTGCATGTTTATGCATAATATATCAAATCCTATCTTTTCCAGGAGCAGTTTGTTGAACCCTTATCAGTACACTTTTTTTTTTTTTGTTCCCACATTTCAAAAGTGGCATCTAAAGCTGCCTTATCACTTGATTTTTGATTATATAACTGCTGATGTTGCTCTAACAATCTTTTTTCTATACTCTTCATCTAAATTATTTGAATTATGTGCCCTTTGAAACATGCAGACTAACAGTTCTGCTTTTTCTTCTTCAGTTACCGCCACTCTCCCTTCTCATGTTAATACTGGGATATTGATAGATCGGTAAACTCCAATTATCCTCTATAAAACACTCCACACTTCTCCTAGCTGTCTCCCTTCCTACTGTAGAGCAAAATTTTTGCCAATATTTCCTTTTAGCTTGTTTAAAAACCTTCCTGGCCTGTGCTCTTTTCCTTTGAAAAATTATTAGGTTTGCTGGTACTAATGTTCTCCTTGACACCCTGAGTGCCTCATTTCTGTCTTTAACTGCTTTAGAATATTCATCATTCCACCAACGTTCCTCCTACCCTTGCCCTTTGATTTAGGAATAGACTCTTCCGCTGAACTTATTAATGAACTTAATCTATCTGCACATATATCCATCTCATCATCCACATTAAAATCTTTCACTCTCTCAGAACAAATTGTGTTAAATTTGATCTAGTCAGCTTTATCAGACCTCCATTTGTGTTGTATCACTGTGGATCTCCTATGAATTTCCATTCCTATAGAACATATTATTGGGAAGTGATCACTCCCTATTGCTGACTGATCTAGAACTTCCCACTGACACTTTAATGCCATTGATACTGGTACTAAAGTGAGATCTAAGCAAGACATTGATAAATCCCTCATATTTAGTCTGGTTCCCTTACCTCCCTTTATACACACTAAAGCATGCTCCTCCATATATTCTTCAACTGCTATTCAGATTTCTATCTGTACGAGAACTTCCCCAAAGAACATTATATGGCTAAAATCTTCACACCTTATTCCCTTCATCATTACGTTCTACTTTATTCAATAGTTCTAATGATAATTTATTGCATGGATTATAAAAATTAACTACTTTTACACTGCCTAAAGATGTCTACACCACGACAACACATTCACACTGTGATTATATAATTATCTCTCTAAAGGCTACACCATCCTTCACCACAATCCATTCCAGTTCTGTTCCTTCCTCATCAGTGTGTACCCAGGAATTATGAAATTCAACTGCGGTTAAAGCCAAGTTTCCTGAACACGTACTCTACTGGCCAGAAGTTTGGAATAATGTACAGATTTTGCTGTTTCGGAAGGAAATTGGTACTTTAATTCACCAAAGTGACATTCAACTGATCACAAAGTATAGTCAGGACATTACTGATGTAAAAAAACAGCACCATCACTATTTGAAAAAAGTCATTTTTGATCAAATCTAGACAGGCCCCATTTCCAGCAGCCATCACTCCAACACCTTATCCCTGAGCAATCATGCTAAATTGGTAATTTGGTACTAGAAAATCACTTGCTATTATATCAAACACAGCTGAAAGCTATTTGGTTCGTTAAATGAAGCTTAACATTGTCTTAGTTTGTTTTTGAGTTGCCACAGTATGCAATAGCATGTCTTAAGGTCAATATTAGGTCAAAAATGCCAAAAAAGAAACAGCTTTCTCTAGAAACTCATCAATCAATCATTGTTTTGAGGAATGAAGGCTAAAAAATGTTTGAAATTGCCAAAAAACTGAAGATTTCATACAAAGGTGTACACTACAGTCTTCAAAGACAAAGGACAGCTGGCTCTAACAAGGACAGAAAGAGATCTGGAAGGCCCAAATGTACAACTAAACAAGAGGATAAGTACATCAGAGTCTCTAGTTTGAGAAATAGATGCCTCACATGTCCTCAACTGACAGCTTCATTGAATTCTACCCGTTGAACACCAGTTTCATGTACAACAGTAAAGAGAAGACTCAGGGGTGCAGGCCTTATGGGAAGAACTGCAAAGAAAAAGCCACTTTTGAAACAGAAAAACAAAAAGAAAAGGTTAGAGTGGGCAAAGAAATAGACATTGGACAACAGATAATTGGAAAAGTGTGTTATGGATCTTAAACCCATTGTGCTTTTGTGGGATCAGCTAGACTGTAAGGTATGTGAGAAGTGCCCGACAAGACATATATGGCAAGTGCTACAGGAAGTGTGGGGTGAAATATCACCTGAGTATCTGGACAAACTGACAGCTAGAATGCCAAGGATCTGCAAAGCTGTCATTGCTGCGCATGGAGGATTTTTTGATGAGAACTCTTTAAAGTAGTTTAAGAAGTTCTGAATATGGCCTGGGTAGCTCAGCAAGTAAAGACACTGACTACCACACCTGGATTCGCAAGTTCAAATCCAGGGCATGCTGAGTGGCTCCAGTCAGGCTAAGCAACCAAATGGCCCGGTTTCTAGGGTGGGTAGAGTCATGTTGGGTTAACCTCCTCGTGGTCGCTATAATGTGGTTCTCGCTCTCAGTGGGGCACGTGGTGAGGTGTATGTGTGGATGCCACGTAGAATAGCATGAGCCTCCACATGTGCTAGGTCTCTACTGTAACACGCTCAACAAGCCACGCGATAAGATGCACGGACTGACGGTCTCAGACGTGGATGCAACTGAGATTCGTCCTCCGCCAGCTGGATTGAGGTGAGTCACTATGCCACCACGAGGACTTAAGAGCACATTGGGAATTGGGCAGTCCAAATTAGGGGAAAAAGGGAAGAACCCCCCCCCCCCCCCCCAAAAAGAAAAAAGTTCTGAACATTTGTTTCAAATTGTAATTGTAATTTTTCATGTTATTAATGTCCTGACTATACATTGTGATCAGTTGAATGCCACTTTGGTGAATAAAAGTAACAATTTCTTTCTATAAGCGCAAAATCTGTACATTATTCAAAATTTTGGCCACCAGTGTATATCAACAGGTAACACTGTTAATTTATGTATACATTTTTTAAACTCTTGATGGTTTACAATTAAACTTCAAGCATTCCATAATATTGTAAATTTCATTTCATAATTGTACCTCTTTGACTGCCTGAAGAATCATGAATCATTACAGATCCTACAGATTGCCCAAGAAGTACAACTCTGTTCAACTGAAATTTCAGTAATACCCAGGAGTCGAGCAGCTTTAGATATTATGATTTTCAGTTTTTCAGTTCTTTTAGCTGTTTGGGCTGCGCAATTAATAACTTCAGCAATGAATGCAACAAAATTAATCTTACGCACCACCAACGTGTCTACACCTCAAGGACAGTTGTGACTGCAAGATCCCCTAGACTGAGATAGGTTTTCCCCTCAACATCTCCACGAACATCCTAAACTTGCTTCACAGCTTGTGCATATGATACATTGTGTAATGTTTTATATTTCATTGCTTCAGTAGCTTGTTTTTGTACCTTACATCCTAGAAAAGCTGTACTGTGAGGCCCACCACAATTGCAGCATTTGGGTTCAACCCCCTCTCCACACTGCCCATATTCATAATCTCCACCACATTTCTAACATTTCCTTTTCCCTATACACACTACAGCAACATGACCTAATCTTTGGCAATTGAAGAATCTCAGCGCTGGATGAATATTGTCATACTGGATAGCATACATATCCAATTTTGATATGCTCAGGTAAACTTTTGCATTTAAATGCTATCACCACAGTGGTACTCGCTTCTCTTTTACCATTTCTACTGGTTGACAAATGCCTAACCTCTGTCACCATTTCACTCATTATTTGTGTTTTTAGCACATCATCTCATAAAGACAGCAGTACCCCCATGATAACTCACGGTATGTGACATTTTATAGCAACACCACCCAACTCCTTCAACTTCAGTGCAGCATCCTGTTGTTTTTTAGCCACACAAAAAATGTTTGTCACAAATGACACAATTGTTTGTCATATACCATGGAACTTGCTCACCCTAGTCTGGCGTGAGTATGGCTTGTAGCTCTGTTTTAATGAGTGGTTGATGAGCTTCAGGTGTCCCTGGTTAGGCCACTCCCTGGTTGTGGGCATGGAGAGAGCCATTGCTGCCAGGCGAGATGCTGAATATGTGGTTGCCTCGCCACATCATCTATACACCAATCATACTTTTACTGGCAAAAAAACACATTAAAGCAAATTTGTTCTGCATTATTCAATGTGTTTTCTTGTAAAATAATTTATTGTTGTTATAGTAAATTATACGATGCTTTGTTCATTTTACTACAATTATCAGTATTTTCATGTTTCTTGCATACTTGTTTTTCAATGTACATAGTATGGTTTTTGTCCGTTTTGTAAAATGCTGTTTTTTACTGTAGCATTTTTACAGCATAGACAATGATTAGAAATAATAATTATATAATCAGAAAACTAAGGCTTTATTTTTTTTATTCAGTACATGAAGTTCAAAATGTGTTTGTAGGTCAAAGTGACTCAAAATGATGGAACAGGTCACAATTACAAAATTATTACATTTTTATGTAAATATTTTTGAGTTCACAATGTAGCCTAATAAGCATACATTTTGCACAATATATATATATATATATATATATTATGTAGGTTCTACTGGTTGTTTAGATCAGTGTTACTATCAGAAATAATTAATAATTATTTATTTAGTTATTAATATTTAAATTAATAGAATCTAACTCATTAAAGCCTCATACGGGGCTACAGTAAATGTAGTGCGCTACGTTCAGTTTGGTTTGGTTATTAGCAATAATTAATAATTATGAAAGATAATTATCAGTTATTAAAATCAATAGAACATTGATCTGAATCAGTGTTAGCTCTTTTAATCCTTCACATCAACAATCAAAGATAACCATCAAATTCAATAGAATATCAATTATTATCAAAGACAATCATTAATTATTAAAATCAATGGAACATTGATTAGAATTAACACTAGCTTATTGATCCTTCAAATTCAACAATCATCAAAGGTAATTATCAATTATCAAAAATCAATAGAATATTAATAAGGATTAATTTCGACGGGGCACCACCCTGGAATCAGGGACTAATAACCAGACAGTATAACAGTCTCAATATTAGATTGTCGATTTTCTTAAGAGAACATTCAAAAGGAAACAATGAAGGCTTGAATCTGAGCACTGACATCCCCTGCCAGCATTTGACACAGGTGTATGCTAAACAAACCAAAACACTTCTCTTTGAAATATAACAAAGTTTATTTTTGCAGTAATATCAATTAATAATCAATACAATGCAGTCAATAAACTTCCGACTTACAACTACAAACTAAACAGTGACATGATTAGATATGGTAACCAAAATAATCCTATAACACATGAGAGGAAGGTGTGTGTTTGAATGGGTGTGTGTGTGTAAGGAGTGACGCACACAAAATGGCGGACGTGACTCTCGCTTGGTGCAGGTCCTGATGCTGCGATACCGCCTGGCTGATGGTAGCAGTGAGAGCAGCCCATGGTTGGGTGGCTGGAGTTTCTGATGATCCTCTGAGCTTTTTTCACACACCACCTGGTATAGATGTCCTGGAGGGAGGGAAGCTCACCTCCAATGATGTGTCTGGCAGTTTTCACCACCCTTTGCAGGGCTTGGCCCAGCCACCAACCGCAAAGCAGTTATTAGCCCATCCACTGGTCACCTAGCCATTAGTGACCCATCCACCAGCTGCCCAGCCACCAATCGCAAAGCTTCTATCAGCCCATCCACCGACTGCCCAGCTGCTATTAGCGCATAACTTAAAGGAATAGTTAACCCAAAAATGAAAATTTTGCTGATAATTTACTCACCCTCAGGCCATCCAAGATATATCTGAGTTTCTTTCTTCATCAAATCAGAATTTAAGATTTTTAGGATTTCATTTCAGGCCTCCTCCTTTAAACAATGCTAGTGAATGTACTCCATTTTTTGACGGTCCAAAATGCATATTTAGGGTGCATCAAAATAATCCACAGAACTCCAGTCGACAAATAAAGTTCTTCTGAACCTAAACGGTTGATTATTTTTAGAAACAAAACAATACTTATATACTTTTTAACTACAAATATTCACTTCCGTACATCTCTGTGATGCACGTTCATGAGAAGGATGACGTAAGCTTGTTGGTAAGGTCACGCGTCACGTGGAGGAGGAGGCAGGAAGCGCGTCTTTGTTTACAAGAGAAACTTGCACAGACCACAGACCAAGTGCCGTTCACAAACTATATCAGTCCAAAACAGTTTCAAAACAATATAAAACAATAAAAAAATTATTTCCAAATAATAATACAAAAAAACATTACTGCAGTAAATAACCTTCCTTTATTTCGGAGCAATGCCATTGCGTTATCTACTTGGGCCTATATATAGGCTATATGACTGTCAGGAATTCAAGCCACACAAGTTGTAGTTAGTGAAACCAAGTGCTAGAGCGTTTACTGAGATTCACAGGATTTACAGGGTTTACGCAGTGAGATCAATGGTACAGGTGATTTCACACAGAGGAGAAGATTCACAAACTGAAGAAGAGGTAACAGGCAAAACAGCAGAGTAAACACTAAATAGATATCGACGAAGATCAACGGCAAATACAGACAGGTAAGTAAACACTGCAAGTCCTTTGTGTGAGACTTGACAGTGAAGTATCATGAAGGTGAGTTATTTATGCAAGCAGTGATGAGCGAGTGAATTGAGTGCAGGTGCGGTGAATTAGAAATGAGGAGCGGAGCACTGAGGGAGGCGTGACAATGACATAGTTTTCACACATTCCTGAGTTAGCTGGAAAAACAGCACGGGCACAGTCGATGAAGTCAGATATCGACCCTTTGTTTCTTTCGATGGTCTAAAATACTCAGGGGTAAAATGTTCACTGCACACCCTCCAGTATTTGAGAGAATGCAGGGGTGTACTGATATCCAGGTTCAGCGCGATAAGCCAGAGCTTCAGTTGCTCATGATCATGTATACGCAATCGATGAAAAGTTAATATTTTTCCCAGCATGCATTTACTTTGGGTTTTCTGAAGGTTGAAGCATCCAGGATACACACACCAAACGACCATTTTGAACAATACACTTATACAAATACAAATCTACAACAAAGACAATTCAACTTTTTTACAGCGCTGCTCATCTTGTAAACAATGACGCGCTTCCTGCCTCCTCCTCCATGTGATGCGTGACCTTACCAACGACCTTACATCATACCTCTCATGAGCTGAGATGTTCGGAAGCGAATATTTGTAGTTAAAAAGTATATAAGTATTGTTTTGTTTCTAAAAATAATCAATCGTTTGGGTTCAGAAGAACTTTATTTGTCGACTGGAGTCGTGTGGATTATTTTGATGCACCCTAAATATGCATTTTGGACCGTCAAAAAATGGAGTACATTCACTAGCATTGTTTAAAGGAGGAGGCCTGAAATGAAATCCTAAAAATCTTAAATTCTGTTTTGATGAAGAAAGAAACTCAGATACATCTTGGATTGCCTGAGGGTGAGTAAATTATCAGAAAATTTTCATTTTTGGGTGAACTATTCCTTTAAAATTGTTCAGATTTAATTAACAATACTTTTACATCATTTGTTAATCTTGGTTAATGCTAATGTGTACATGTATTTCATTTATTTATGAGACATGTTATACATTTGTGTATGCTAATGTGGGCTATATAACCTTATTATAACACTTTAATGTTGTAAAAGCTGAAACCTTTGACCAGATTTTATTTTTTTCAGATTTCAACACTATAGCTTTGAGGTAGAGAGAAGAAGCTGGGTGTAAGATAGCAGCAGTTCTTCAAAACCAGACTTCTTTATTCTTGTAAAACAAACATCTTTATCATGTTTCATTTTTTTTTCTTTTTTTATTATTGTGTTGTAAAACATTGGTAGCATTACAAAACTTGTGGCAAAGATAATGTTTTATCTAAGGCAACATTATGACATACCATGGCATGTTATCTACCTTCCATCATAACTATCTTAACTGTAAGACTGTCACAGAACTGTTTGCATCACTTCCGGGAAAGTCAAAGAATTCTGTGCGTACCAACGTCACAAAAGCACACAGAGGCGCATCTCCACCTGAGAAAACACACCCTACTGATTGGGGACCATAAAATGCAAATCACACTCACATCTGCTCTCTCTCCCTCTCTCTCACCTCAGGTCACTTTAAGGACACTAAAAACTAGTTATGACTTATCCTGTTCTGTAATGTAAAAGGTTTTCTGATCATACATGTTTGGTATCATTCAAGAGGTCTCAGTGCAACTGGTAGAATGGTTTCATTCCCTTTCAGCAAAGTCAAATCACAAGTAAGATTTAAGAACTTAATAAAATACAGTATTCTATTTGGGGCATGCCCCTCCCAAGTCTCACACAGAGACCAGATGCTGTATGCAGATTAGGTGTATTCTTTGTAAACATCAAACAACCTACTCAATCAAAGGTCGACTTACAACTCCCTAAATTGGAAACCAAATCCTAAAAAACATCAAACACACACATCTGAAATAACAATGGAATTGTTTGGTACTTAAGGAAGGATGGCAGAGAAGCTCGGGGAATCTGTAAATCAGATCTCCCATGCTTCGTTGTTTGCATGTAGTTTTTTCTCTACCAGGTATTTCTTATTATTGATAAATGTTTGAAGGAATGTGTAAATCAGATCTCCCATGCTTCGTCCTTTGCATGTAGTTTTTTCACTACCAGGTAATTGCAATTTGTATTTCTTATGTTTGGTAAATGTTTAAATGGAATACAACTTTAATTATATTATTATGCTTGGTTCACTGATAGCTTTGAGTTTGATTTATTGGATTAATTGGATTGTTTGAATGTATTACTATTACCTGGTAAATAAATTGTTATTATGATTCATTTTGAAGGACTGTTTTCTAGTATATTTCTTGTTAACTTCAAATCTATGGTCAGAGTTGGCTTAATTAAGCTACTTCAGAAGAAAACCATTAGTTAAGTATGTAAAAGTCTAAACGGCAAACCGAGAATCTATAATAGAACTTAGCCAAGTAGAATTAAATGGGAATACTAAGGGTAGGACCGAGAATCTGTAAAACAGAACTTAATTGACTGGGGCTAAATGGTAAACAGAGAATCTATAATAGAACTTAGCCATGTAGAATTAAACGGGAATACTAAGGGTAGGACCGAGAATCTGTAAAACAGAACTTAATTGACTGGGACTGGGGTAAACCGAGAATCTATAATAGAACTTAGCCAAATAAGACTAAATGGATAAAGCCGAGAACCTATAAGGACTTAGTCTAAAACTTACTAATATCTGAAACTGATGAATTTGTAGTTAAAGGACCTGTGTCCGGCCGGTACAGGACCCAAATAACATTGAAATAACAAATGCAGTCTAGAAGAGAGAATTACTAAAATTCAGAGCATAGGTACATCAACAAGGTTTTTCATAATTGGAGTCAGATGAAATAAAGAAAATAATTAATGATAAGATTAATAAAACATGGAACTCAGATCAAATAATCAAAGTATTATTTAATGTCGCACACGATAAGACAGAACACGCAGGAGACCTTCAGCCACGCCATTGGATACCGTCCTTGGACCAGTGGGTGACTTCCCCCTTACATGAACGAAATCTACACCTCTCTGTATAGTTCACATAGCTCCCCACCGCCCAGCAGCTATCAGCCATTTCACTGGCTGCCCAGCCACTGCTCCACTAGTGACATTACTGTGTGTCAGTTTAATGACTCTGGGCAGACACATTACAAAGATTCTACCCTTCACACCAGTGTTTATGCTGTATTAACGATAAATCTGTTAATTGTGATAAAGAAAAATATATGTGTTGAACATTTTTAATTAATTTATTGCATGCGTTAACGCTGATTCTGACAGCTCTACTAAATACAATTTCTGACAGGTCAGTTACACATGATTTAGATTTAGATTAGATTTAGATTAATTGCCATTTGCACAGGTACAAAGCAGTACAGGTACATTGGAATTCTTGTGCAAAACTCTTAGTCAAATTTTATAAGAATGACACAATAAACACAATATATATATATATATATATATATATATATATATATATATATATATATATATTTAAAAACTATATATACATATTAATCTGGACTCATTCAGATTTAACAAATAACACATTTTAAATAAATGATTATTTAAAAACTCTATCTGGCATAGCCAGTAAGATAAATAAAAATACAACCCATTTATGGACCGTTGAGTGTGTGAATTAAATGTCCCTGCTATGAGTAAGATGGGAGGTGTATTATTTCCCTCCAGCCTCAGTGTCTTTTGCAATCAGTCTGACAGTGGCTGGAAAAAACAATTATAAAAACATGCCTTATGAGTGGCGATCCTCATTGGTTCTTTGATGTCTTAAGTTCCCTATCTGTCACTCACTCAACATTGTGACACTAGGGGTCGCTCTTGGGAGCCCCAAACACCTCTGATCTTTGAGAAAAGGCCAATGGGAATTGGCGAGTGGAATTTAGCAGAATCCAGCAGGCTGATCCAGTCAAACGCGGAGGACTCGACTGGGTTCCCACCTTCGGGTGTGGTCACCCAGTCTGAGGCCGACGCGGAGCGGCCGCGAGCATCAGGCTTGAGTGGAACCCTCCACCCTGCCCTGAGCCCTCGCGGCTTGATGATTGGTTCCTGGGCGCGCCCTGCCCTGGTCCCGTTCTTCCCGGAGGTGTACGAGGAGCTCACAAAATCGTGGCAGGCACCTTTTACTGCCCGAACCCAATCTCTGAGCTCCTCTGCTCTCACTACCCTCGATGGTGGGATGGCCAGGGGGTACATGAGGATTCCCCAGGTGGACAAGGTGGTTGCGGTGCACCTGTGCCCACAAAACACCGCCACCTGGCGGAATCGCCCAAGACTCCCGTCCAGGGCCTGTAAGTCCACGTCATACCTGGCGACCAAGGCATACAGTGCCGCTGGGCCAGCCGCCTCCACCTTGCAAGCCATGGCCCTCCTGCAAGTGCACCAGGCCAAGGCACTGAGAGAACTGCACGAGGGTAGTCCTGACTCGGGACTGATGCAGGACCGTTTCCTTGACACCCCCATCTCCCAGGCTGGCCTATTCGACGACACTATCGAGGACTTTGCCCAGCAGTTCTCAGCGGTTAAGAAGCAGATGGAGGCTATTCAACACATCCTTCCCCGGTGCGGATCAAGGTCCCGCACCCCGTCTGCTCGTCGTCAAGGGTGTCCCCCTGCGGTGAAGACACCGGCTCTGCCGCAGCCCGGGTTGATGGCCCGGCCCCGACGTAGAGCACCCCACAGGAAGCTCACGCCCACGACCCGGCACCAAGAACCCTAGGAAAGCTTTGAAGCACCCCTGAGACGGGCGACCCAGGGATGTGAAGACCAGCTGTAAGCTTAGAAGTGGTGGACAGACCACTCCATCCCCCAGTGGAGGGCCAGGGAGAGAATCCTTTGTTTCCTTTGATTTTGATTTCGCTGCACGCCCGAGGGGCTGCGGCACCCACATTTTCAAAGAAATAGCGTTTTCTTCATTCCCTTGGTCACACACCCAGTGTTTACAGCCACCGTTATTACGATCGGCGGACACCGAACATTCACGGCAGGGACGGCCCAGCAGAAGCGGGCCCTCCGCCTCCACGCACCCAGCTGCGGCACACACACACACCCATGCTCAGGTGGTTGTGATGAGTCATGAGGACGGTCCCCCTCCTCCCCCGTCGCTGACCGGTCCTATGGTGGGTACGCAGAGCAAGGTAAGTGCTTTGACATTTCCCTCAGCACAGTCAAAAGCTCGGCATGTGAGGCTCCTCAATGTGGCAACTCCTGCTTCACCCCGCTGTGAGGCCCCACCCGCAGGTACGTCAGATGCGATTGTCCCCCTGGTGCCCCTCGCTCGGAGCTTGGAGGCGTGGCTACTGCTCTCCAACCCGTCGCGATGGCTAGTCATGACCATCCGACTCGGCTATGCGATTCAGTTTGCCAGGTGCCCATCCAGGTTCAGCGGCGTCCGTTTCACCTTGGTGAGGGGCGAGATCGCCTCCGCCCTTGTGTGCGGAGATCGTGATTCTTCTGCAGAAGGACGCGATAGAGCCTGTCCCTCCAGCCGAGATGAAAAGTGGGTTCTACAGCCCCTACTTCATCGTGCCAAAGGAAGGCGGTGGGCTATGGCCAATCTTGGACCTGCAAGTGCTGAACCGGGCCTTCCACAGACTCCAGTTCAAGATGCTGACGCAGAAATGCATTCTGTCGAGCGGCAGACCTGAAGGACGTGTACTTCCATGTCTCGGTTTTACCTCGGCACAGACCCTTTCTGCAGTTCGCCTTCGAGGGCCGGCCATATCAGTACAAGGTCCTCCCCTTCAGTCTGTCCCTGTCGCCTCGCATCTTTACGAAAGTCGCAGAGGCAGACCTTGCCCCATTAAGGGAAGTGGGCATTTGCATCCTCAACTAACTCGATGACTGGCTGATTCTAGCTCACTCTCGAGACCTGCTGTCTGCGCACAGGGACCTGATGCTCAGGCACCTCAGCCGGTTGGGGCTTCGGGTCAACTGGGAAAAGAGCAAGCTCTCCCTGGTTCAGAGCATCTCTTTTCTCTAGATGGAGTTAGTCTCCATGATAGTGTGCCTCATGAGTCGGTGCTGAACTGCTTGAAGTTGTTCAGGTGGAGAACAGTGGTCCGACTGAAACAATTTCAGAGGCTCCTGGGGCATATGACATCCTTGGCGGCAGTCACACTGCTTGGGTTGATGCATATGAGACCGCTCCAGCACTGGCTTCAGACTTGAGTCCCGAGATGGGCATGGCACCACGGCACGCATCGTGTGGCCATCACGCCGATCTGTCGTGGCAGGTCATGCTCAGGGGAGAATGGAGACTCCACCCCCAGGTGGTCCTGTTTGCTTCCCGGGAATCCTCCCACTGCCCGCTCTGGTACACTGAGGCTCCCCTCAGCACAGATGTGCTGGCACACAGCTGGCCCCAGGGGCTGCGCAAGTATGCATTTCCCCCCGTGAGCCTGCTTGCACAGACTTTGTGCAAGGTCAGGGAGGACAAGGAACAGGTTGTCCTGGTGGCGGCCTACTTGCCCACCCAAACTTGGTTCTCGGAGCTCACACTCCTCACGACAGCCCCTCCCTGGTGAGTTACCCTGAGGAAGGACCTCCTTTCTCAGGGATGTGGCACCATCTGGCACTTGCGACCAGACCTCTGGAATCTCCATGTCTGGCCCTTGGACGGGACATGGAAGATCTAAGTGGCCTACCACCCCACTGATTGGGGACCATAAAACGCAAATCACACTCTCATCTGCTCTCTCTCTCCTCAGGTCACTTTAAGGACACTAAAAACTAAGTTATGACTTATCCTGTTCTGTAATGTAAAAGGTTTTCTGATCATACATGTTTGGTATCATTCAAGAGGTCTCAGTTCAACTGGTAAAACGGTCTCATTCCCTTTCAGCAAAGTCAAATCACAAGTAAGATTTCAGAACTTAGTAAAATACAATATTCTATCCAGGGCATGCCTCTCCCAAGTCTCACACAGAGACCAGATCCCGTATGCAGATTAGGTGAATTCATTGTAAACATCAAACAACCTAATCAATCAAAGGTCGACTTACAACTCCCTAAACTGTAAACCAAATCCTAAATAACATCAAACACACACATCTGAAATAACAATGGAATTGTTTGGTACTTAAGGAAGGATGGCAGAGAAGCTCGGGGAATCTGTAAATCAGATCTGGTTTCCTCTTTTGTAAGTCGCTTTGGATAAACGCATCTGCCAAATGAATAAATGTAAATGTAAATTCTGAAGGACTGTTTTCTAGTATATTTCTTATCAACAACAAATCTATGGTCAGAGTTGGCTTAATTAAGCTACTTCAGAAGTATCCCATTAGTTAAGTATGTAAAAGGTTAAACGGCAAACCGAGAATCTATAATAGAACTTAGCCAAGTAGAATTAAACGGGAATACTAAGGGTAGGACCGAGAATCTGTAAAACAGAACTTAATTGACTAGGGCTAAACAGCAAACCGAGAATCTATAATAGAACTTAGCCAAGTAGAATTAAACGGGAATACTAAGGGTAGGACCGAGAATCTGTAAAACAGAACATAATTGACTGGGGCTAAACAGCAAACCGAGAATCTATAATAGAACTTAGCCAAGTAGAATTAAACGGGAATACTAAGGGTAGGACCGAGAATCTGTAAAACAGAACTTAATTGACTGGGGCTAAACGGTGAGTCGAGAATCTATATGAACTTAGCCAAATAAGGCTAAATGGATAAAGCCGAGAACCTATAAGGTCTTAGTCTAAAACGTACTAATACCTGAAACTGATGAATTTGTAGTTAAAGGACCTGTGTCCAGCCGGCACAGGACCCAAATAACATTGAAATAACAAATGCAGTCTAGAAGAGAGAATTACTAAAATTCAGAGCATAGATACATCAACGAGGTTTTTCATAATTGGAGTCAGATGAAATAAAGAAAATAATTAATGATAAGATTAATAAAACACGGAACTCAAATCAAATAATCAAAGTATTATTTAATGTTGCGCATGATAAGACAGGACCCGCAGGAGACCTTCAGCCACGCCATTGGATACCGTCCTTGGACCAGTGGGTGACTTCCCCCTTACAAGACTATGTGCCCAAGGTTCCCACAACCCCTTTTAGGGATCAGGTGGTGAGCCTGCAAGCACTGCCTCAGGAGGAGGCAGACTCAGCCTTGTCCTTGCTGTGTCCGGTATGTGCTTTGCGCATCTACTTGGATCACACGCAGAGCTTTAGGCGCTCTGAGCAGCTCTTTGTCTGCTTTGGAGGACAGCAGAAAGGGAGGGCTGTCTCCAAACAGAGGATCGCCCACTGGGTTGTGGACGCCATTGCTTTGGCATACCAGGTCCAGGACGTGCCGCCCCCTTTGGGACTACAAGCACACTCTACTAGGAGTGTGGTGGCCTCCTGAGCCTTGACCAACAGCGCCTCTTTAGCAGACATCTGTAGAGCAGCAGGCTGGGCAACACCCAATACCTTCGCTAGATTTTATAATCTCCGAGTTGAGCCAGTTTCGTCCCGTGTGTTGTCAGGTACGACAGGTAAGAATGCGGGGCAACTGGCCGGGTGTACCGCTTGCATACAGCACCTTTCCCCTCCTGGATTGGAAGACGTGCGCTTTTCCCCCATGCGAGTTCACGAGACTGTGAACCCTGGATGTCCTTCCTCCTTAGCCCTGTGCCAGGCGAATTCGGTGGTGAAATTCCATGCCGGCCCAGTATGTACGCTAGTATGCCCTGTACTGGGGTAGGTGCTCCACATGTGCTGGTTGTCTGTGAGTAACCCCATGTGATGTATTTTCCATGGTACGGTTTCCCCATTGGTAAACTCGTGTCTTTCTTGGGCAGAGCTCCCTCTGCCACCGGTCGCCATGTTTGTAGAGCTCTGTCCCCTCCGGATAGGACCTACCATGGGGACTTCCTCCACATGCGATACCGCCGGTCGGTAAGTCCATGTGACATATTTCCACACGTTACCTCCCCTTCGGGCAGGGTGTGGTCTCCGCGGTGTCTTTCCCCTTGTCAGGTGTGAATGATTTTCCATTCTTGGGGAGAAAAAAAGAAGAGAAGAGGCCACGGCTGGTGCGGCCTATCCCCACTATGAGCAGTCTTGTCCCCAGGGTGCGGGGGACCGTACAACGCTCGTGGGGCACTGGGGGAGGTTACGTCAGGGCCAGGTGCACTTGCTACGAGGCACGCAGTGGCTTGCCCGCACCTGCACCGCCAATCCATGTAACACAGTTCAGCTAATTGTGGCATTTCGTATAGGGACCCCTAGTGTCACTACATCGACACAACGTTGAGTGAATGACTGATAGGGAACGTCTTGGTTACTGTCGTAACCTCCGTTCCCTGATGGAGGGAATGAGACGTTGTGTCCCTCTTGCCACAACGCTGAGCTATCCGCTGAAATGGCCGGGACCCTGTCTCGGCTCCTAAGCGCAAATCCTGAATGAATGGTTGCGAGCCAGCTCCTTTTATACCCGTATGTCCAGGGGAGTGGCATGCAAATTCCACTCACCAATTCCCATTGGCCTTTTCTCAAAGATCTGAGGTGTTTGGGGCTCCCAAGAGTGACCCCTAGTGTCACTACATTGACACAACGTCTCGTTCCCTCCATCAGGGAACGGAGGTTACGACAGTAACCAAGACGTTATATCCTGAGATATTCCACCTGAACAGAGAGTGAGCTGGGTGATTTTGATCACTAAGAATGCTCTGCGCTTTTCTCCTGCAACGTTGTGTGTATAATATTTCCATAGAGGGTAGCTCAGAGCCAATGATTCTCTCTGCAGTTTTAATGACCCGTTGAAGTGATCTTCTTTCAGTCTGGGTGGTATTTCCAAACCATACAGTAATGACGCTGGTGAGTCCTGAGTTCTTCAGCAGCCTGATGAAGTAAAGCCTCTGCTGTGCTTTCTTCACTATGGCCATGGTGTAATCAGCCCAGCTCAGTTTTACCATCATGTGAAGGCTTAAAAATTTGTGACTATCAACCTGCTCCACCTCAGACCCTTTAATGATAAGAGGCTGCAGAGGGGGAGCTTTCCTCCTAAAGTCAATAATTATTTATTTGGTTTTATCTATGTTAAGAACCAGGTCATTTTCCTCACCATAGACTATGATTCTGCTCACCAGTTCCCTGTACAATGACTCATCCCCACCTTTAATGAGTCCAAGTATGGTCATATCATCTGCATATTTAATGATGAGATTGTTATCCTGGGTAGAAACACAGTCATGCGTGTACAGGGCATAAAGTTTAGGGCTGAGGCAGCAGCCCTGCGGAGTTCCAGTACTGATAGTAAGCTCGGCAGAGACATTGTTTCCCATCCTCACCACCTGTGGTCTGTCTGTAAGGAAATCCAAAATCCAGTTACATGTGGATGTTGGCACTCCAAGGTCTGCCAGCTTCACAGTCAGTTTTGTTGGTCAGATAGTGTTAAAGGCAAAGCTGTAATCCAGAAAAAGCATGCATACATATGTTCTATTCATGCCCAGATGTTCCAGTGTGGAGTGAAGTACCAGTGCTACTGCATCATCCACTGATCTATTTCGGCAGTAGGCAAATTGTAGAGAATCCACTGTTTCTGGCACCGTAGAGTTTATGGACTGTAGAACCAGCTTTTCAAAACATTTCATGGCAATCGATGTAAGTGCCACTGGCCTAAAGCCATTCATTGTAGATGGGTTTGTTTGTTTTTGGAACCGGTACTACAATAGAGGACTTAAAAGATCATGGGACTATTGCTTGTGTGAGTGAAATGTTAAAAATGTCTGTATATACTCTTGCCAGCTGGTCAGAACAGGCCTTCAGGACTCTTGGCGACACACAATATGGTCCTACTGCTTTTTATGAGTTTACCTGCTTCAGGGCCCTGAGAACCTGTGTGTGTGTCACCTGCAGTGCTGTCTCCTCAAGGTTACACAGGGATTTTGAGGGGGTGTCTTCATTCAATCTGTCAAATCTGGCATAGAAACTGTTGAGATTGTCTGGTAGTGTGGTGTCTCTGGTCTCTATCCTACTTGTATTTCTCCTGTAGTTAGTAACAGATTGAATTCCCTGCCACATACTTCGTGTATTGTTGTCCTGGTAGCATTTCTCAAGTTTTTGGGAGTGTGCCCTTTTTGCAGCTTTGATAGAGTTTTGTAGCTTGTATCAGGTCCTTTTATACTCTACCACATCCCCTGACTTGAAAGCTGTACACCGTTTCCTGATCTTCATGCATATTTCCGAGTAGAACCAGGGCTTTTGGTTTGGAAAAACACAAAAAGTTCGGGAGGGGACACAAATGGAGGTACACCAGTTAATGTAACTACTAACAATTTCTGTGTAATCATGAATATTGTTTGTAGCCTCCTTAAAAATGTTCATATCTGTAGCCTCTAGGCAGCTCTGCAGGTCCATCAGAGCACTGTCAGTTCATGTCTTCACAGTTCTAACTGTGACTGGATTAGCTTTCAGCCTTGTGATGTAAGTAGTTTGTAACATAATTGCCAAATGGTAAGACTTACCAAAGTGAGGTTTAGGAGCAGCAATATATGCATTTTTTAAGTTACTGTAGCAATGGTCCAAAGTGTCTTACCCCTGGTGGGGAAAGTGACATACTGGTAGAACTTCGGAATGTTTTTCCGAAGATTATGACAGCAATGTGTAATGCAGTAGACACACACATCTCTGTGATTTTAACAGACATCACTGTTGGGCCTCATGTATTCAGATAGAAGACAAAGGCAGGCCTAACACAGTCGTAAAACCTAACTCAGGCCCCCACATACCAAGTCGTAAATCTTACTGATAAAAACCATGCCAAAATCAAACAAAGGGAGTCCAAAACAGACTACAAATCCCATGAAGCCTTGCTCACTAAAGGATCGAACTCTCAACTCCTATTGGATGAGGCACACAACAGAACGTCCCTCAAACCTGACATCATCAGGAGTAGAAATACCTCTGAAATGCTTCTGGCATTTGCTTCCAGCAACTTTGCTTGCAGTGGGTAGATGCAGCTCATCGCTGCTCTCAGGTGCAACCTCGTGGCACAAGGAAGTAACGTCCGACTTGAAACTGTGGCCATACAATCTCCATCTCGCTGGACGAGTTGAGATTACTCTGTGTTCCACCGAACACTCTAACGGATCCGAAGGAGACCGCCGAGCAATCCGCATCTTCATCTGTTTGCCTGCAGAAGTGAAGAGATTAAAGATATTTCTACCATACTCAATCAAGTCGACATTTCTGATTTCTCCGCCAGCCCGCCGAGAATCAGCAGCCGTACGCCCGCCGACAGAGCGAGGAAACGGCCTCCCATCATCACACGAGCCTCAAGGAACCGAGTCTGAGTTAAAGGACGGATGAACACACATTCTGCATCCTCATGCGATTCAAGTAAGAGGTTTATGTCTGGGCAGATATAGAATATTATAGTGTGTTATTCTCGTGTTTCAAGGTTTTTGCTTGTACAGTTTATGGACCGCCATGTCCGCTCATTATTAATACTCAGGGTATTAATTATCACAAATTTGATTTGCTGTATTGTGGTCCAACCAAATTGGACTGTTGTGCATTTCCGCCATCGCGGGTGAGACCGGTAAACTGACTTTATCCATTAAAGAATCAAAGAACACGGGACTGTTTACGAGCCGTCCACCGCGCCTCTGAGTGATAAACTAACAGCTGCTTTCTCTCCCACGATCGCGAAATCGGCTTTGAGGCCGTCACTTAATTCTCTCTCTCTCTCTCGTACTAACCACACACACACACACACACGACCCCTCACAAACATTTTGGCACATATTTTTGGCTCCTAGATAGTTTCACGCTAAAGCTCAGCTTTGTCCCTAAGCTATCATACAAGCAGATACACGTAGTAGACGCCATTGACTGGTTTCACTCCGCCCACATTCGCAGCCATATTCCCTGGCCGGAAGTCTCACGTGACATACTCTCCATGAAAGTCACGTCCGCCATTTTGTGCGCATCCCTCCTTACACACACACACACACACACACACACACACACACAAACACTCGCTCTCTCACACACACACACCCTCATGTGTTATAGGATTATTTTGATTTCCAGATCTAATCATATCACTGTTTAGTTTGTAGTTGTAAGTCGGAAGTTTATTGACTGCATTGTATTAATTATTAATTGATATTACTGCATAAATAAACTTAGCGAGAGGACAACAGACCTTCGACATTGTGCATATTCCTGAGCGAGAGGACAACAGAATGTGCTGGGGGCAAAAAGGTCGAACTACATAGACTATAGGATTATATAATCTAACAATAGTTGTTTGTGATACTGCATGTACACATAGGTAATGCAGTTTATTTCTGAAAACACTTGACTGTTTCTGCTGTAAGTGTTACAAGAAACACTTAGATTAGAGGTTGTAAATGCTTCGGGCATTCTAGACTTTTCGTCTTGTGTAAATTTGAAATAACTGTAATCATGTTTCTCTTGAAATTGTTCATCAGTTTCAAGCTGAATGTGTTACTATGTCGGATATGTTTGTCTCTGATATGGCACACTGTGCTATTTACCATATAGCTGCAGTTAAACCATACCAAGTACAAAATTCCAAGTGACTACCAGTAATTTTAAACAATTACCAAACTTTCAGTAGTTTTACACAATTAGCATTAACCTTCAGTAACTTTAAAAAGACTGAAGAACTTAATTAGGCCTTTAAAATTCAAGAACACTCTTTGCGCCTTGCATCACCTCTGATTCTACCCCGCCCCCTTTAATATTCAAATAGATTCACATGAGAATACACCTAGTGACATCTTAACTCAAGAAAATGAGAAAATTGCATTCAATTTCATATTGTAATCACAAAAGCTCCGCAGCTTGAGCAGAAATTTGACCCATGTAAATATGTACCTGCAGTAATTGGGTGTTTACAAGAGCATCTCCAAAGGCTTTCAGCCTGATCTGTTGCTGTGCACAGCACTGCGCATCTGATACAGGGCATGTCAAAGGCATGTATTCTCAAAAGAGCTGCGAGATGACAAATATCTCATTCCAGAAAACCTCCAGAAACCAGTAATAAAATTATTTTAATTGATACTATTTTAATATAATATAATTGTATTATAATCACATTATAATATGCATTATATTATAATGGCCAAGCATGGCCACAGACGGGGAAAGGTTATGCATGGCATGCAGATGGGTATATTATACATGTATATTTGTAATGACACTGCCAACCGAACAACCGTAAAGGCACTGAAAAATTCTTGCGATTGAATTTAATTGGTTATCAGTGCCAAGAGGGAGTGTATACGGTCGTTTTGCTGTGCATCAATGCTGTAAAGACAGTGGCACGTGATAACGACCAAATCATCTCTCGCTGAGAAGCACCAATTCAAATTAAATCTGATCAGGGGAACCGTTCTACTGTGTAGACAATGAAAAATGTGTGTGTAAAATGCTAAACATCAGGCAGAAATTTCACAACCCTGACAGACCACAGAGATCATAGAACATAGATGATCAAATGTGTGAATAGCACCCTTAAAAAAATGCTAAGCAGACAACACATCACCAAAAGAGGTGAATTGATTCTTTGACCACAGAGCTGTGTTGAGAACAATAAAAAAAAAAATAATAAAGCTATGGCCATCAGCTCATTTGAGCTAATGAGTGGAAGGGTGATTAAAATACTCAAAGTTCCCCAGCAGAACCGGTACCTCTGTGGCTGTTCACATATCAGGTTGCAATCTCGTGAGAGACAGATGCCAAAAAGTTTCTGTTCCCCCTGCATCAAGCCAGGACAAAGGATTGGCCATGCGGGAGATGGGTGTGAAGGCAATCTAAAGGGGCCATTTACACCTCACAGCACTACACAAACAAAAAATAGCTATATGGCCTCCCGGTTTAGAACCGGAACCAAATTGTGCAACACCAATTTGGCTCTAGAACAGGTTCCACCCATCTCCCAGACATGAACATACAGAGCACACACTTTCATCACTACACTCTCATGACATCTTGACCTGGTGCAGACAGTAAAACTAGCCACGCTCCACCACTACACATCATGGAACAAAATAATGGCTAGATTCCGAAATTATTATCCACTGAAGATCTGGTCTGCCTCTCACATACACATAGCCTCTCACATATATGACGTTACAAACCTGTTTCCATAAAACAGTCATAATTATGGCACACATGACAAGCACTATTTACAACTTTCTGACAACTTATTTGAAACATTGTAATGTACATGGGACATGTGCATGACTACAGTCACACATCGATTATTTAATTACTAATTACAAGCAAACTTGCCACCCAAATTTCAACATTTCCACCTACATATAAATTGAACCAATTGATTGTTGTTGGCATGGTTGCAGACCAGAGAGCCCCTGGTTTTCAACACATCACTAATAACAATGCAAAAGTAATAAGAAGTGGATGATATGAAGTGCAGCCACTTCTATCGATCCACTACACATTTTGAAAATAGACATGTATCATCGATTTTGACTTAACCAGCAAATCACACACATTGGATAATTTTGAATTAGCACTGTGATTATTATATATGTAACTGTGATTCTACAATCATAGAATTATTATTATAACTATATATTAATGATGTGTACTGGTGATGAATATCTTAGATTCTGTGCCAACTTTCCTTTAATCCATCCAGATCAAGCTTTTCCAAATTCCAATACTATGCGCCAGACTGGCGTGATAGTGAAAAGATCAGATAGTCAAATGGGATCACCTTACTGGCTACATGACGGTGAAAGGTACTGAGACTTTGTTTAACAGTTGCACATGTTGTCATGAAACGCATAACTATGTTATTTGCACATGTAACACATTACAACCTTTTTCTTCCAATGACACTAAGCTTATAAACGTTCAGTCATTACATGGTCATTCTGACGCAATCCAGGTGTCCCTTAGTGGTGTGTCGTCAGTGACATGAGTTCCTTCTCGTATGGAGGACTGACCTGTCCTGCCAATCAATCCTTTTGCCTGGAGGTAACAGAGGACTTTTCTATGGGTCAGATCAACATCCTAGGGAGGATACCCCTGGACACTGAATTTTCCCCATGGTGGGATGACACATTCTACGAGCACAGCGCACAAGCTGTGGCAGACACAATGGACTTGACACAAAGAATGATCCTGCAGACCCAGCAGACATTTTACAATGACCCCACCTGGATGTTACTGGAACTGTCCCCAGGGGACCAAGCGGAGGAACTGTAAGACTGGAACAAAATTGTCTGCATCACTTCCAGGAAAGTTAAGAACTTGTGAGATAACATTGTCATAAAACTCTCACAAAAAAAGGGACAGCTGCACTGAAGTGGCACCCCCTGAGAAGGCATCTCCACCTGAGACAACACACCCCACTGATTAGGGACCATAAAATGCAAATCACACTCACATCTGCTCTCTCTCTCACCTCAGGTCACTTTAAGGACACCAAAAATTAAGTTATGACTTATCCTGTTCTGTAATGAAAAAGGTTTTTTGATCATGTATATTTGGTCTCATTTGAAAGATCTCATTGCGACTGGTAACACCGTCTCATTCCCTTCCAGCAAAACCAAATCACTAGTAAGGTTTCAGAGTTTAGTAGAATTCTGTAAGTATCAGTATGTCCCTCCCACAGGAACCATATGGAATTCTTTGTAAACATAAAACCAGATCCTATATAACATCAAACACACACACATCTGAAATAACAATAGAATTGTTTGGTACTTAAGGAAGGATGGCAGAGGAGCTCACAGAAAACATTGTGTGTCGTTTTTCTCTACCAGGTAATTGCAATTTGAATTTTTTATGTTTGGTAAATGTTTGAATGGAATGCAACTTTAATTATTATTATTATGCTTGGTTCACTGATAGCTTTGAGTTTGATTTATTAGTTTAATTGGATTGTTTGAATGTATTACTATTACCTGGTAAAATAAATTATTATGATTCATTCCGAAGGACTGTTAGTATATTTCTTATTAACTATAGTCGAGAATCTATACTGAACTTAGCCAAATAAGACTAAACGGATAAAGCCGAGAACCTATAAGAATTTAGTCTAAAACGTACTAATATCTGAAACTGATGAGTTTGTAGTTAAAGGACCTGCGTCTGGCCGGCACAGGACCCAAATAACATTGAAAAAACAAATGCAGTCTAGAAGAGAGAATTACTAAAAATAATAAGATACAAAACTTAAATTCAGAGCATAGATATATCAATGAGGTTTTTCATAATTGGAGTCAGATGAAATAAAGAAAATAATTAATGATAAGATTAATAAAACATGGAACTCAAATAAAATAAAGTATTATTTAATGTGCACGATAAGACAGAACACGCAGGAGACCTTCAGCCATGCCATTGGATGCTGCTATTGGGCCAGTGGGTGGCCACCCTCTTACAATAGTAACACACTTCCCAATCCATTCTGTCCAGCAGAAAGGGGACTTGTTAATGCACAATTTAGGGTTTAACAAAATACTTGCGGCAACGTTCAGATAAATGTCCGAATTGAACGCACGAGAATCTTTTGTCCACACTAAATGCAAGTGCGAAATAAGGGGATGTGTCTTTACTTCTCTGAGCAGTTTGGTAGAAAGACTTTGCAATGGCAAGATAGGGACAAGGACCTCCTGTTCAATAAAGAGCCAGGGAGGAGCTCTCTCAGGTGGAAGCGTCCAATGCGCCAAATGTCTGAGGCCAAAAGCATAATAGTAAAACAAAATCTTGGGGAGACGAAACCCACCTTTGTCAAATGGCCTGTGTAACTTGTTAAAATGCATCCGAGGATGTTTACCATTCCAGATAAAGGATTTAGCTATACTATCAAATTGTTTAAAATAAAAGAGGGAAACTTCAATGGAGAGACTGTAGTAGGTAGATGAATTTTGTAATACAATTCATTTTAATGATATTAACCTTCCCAATCATAAATAAATGTAATGAAGCCCACCTGCTCACATCACTTGAAAACCTTTTTATTAAGGGGTCAAAATTAACTCAACTAAATCAAACAAATTTGCTGGGAATAAAATGCCAAAATACTTATTGCCCTGTTTGGGCCACTGGAAGGCGCCTGGCTGGAAAGCCATTACTGGGCAGTACGCTGTCAGAGCTGATAAAGATTCCAGGGCAAGACAGAACAATAATGGGGAAAGAGGGCAACCCTGCCGGGTGCCCCATCCAGACTTAAATAATCTGAAATTAATCAGTTTGTTTGTACAACCACTACCGGGTGTCTATAAAGTAACTTAATCCATCCAATAAAAGTATTCCCGAAACCGTATATTTCCAAAATCTTAAAAAGATAATCCCATTCTACCATATTAAATGCTTTTTCGGCATCAAGCGAGATGGCAGTGACCGGAGTCTGACCATTCGCCACTGACCACATGATACTGATGAAATGCATATATTTCCTATATTGCTCTCAACAGCAGACTCTGCAGGCTCAACTGCAAGAATAGCTTAAGGTGCTACACACTTCAAACTGCACAAAAATATCAGCAGTAATTCAAATCTCACCAAAGATGCTCAGTCTAATTTGATCTCTGAAACTAAATTTGCATTAGATTTTGTAATGCATTTACAAAATCATGTATGTTTTTGTAAAGCAAAATGCATCTTCCCCCTGATGGCACAAACCATACAGTATGAGACTAAAGCTGTCTGTAACAGTTTGGCTGTGACCATCAGAGGAAAATAAAGAAAGTACCACATGTCTAAATGCAAATTATTTAAAGGTTCAACATTAATTGTTTTCTTTCTGTGGCTGTTCCCATATCAGGTTGCAATCTTGTGAGGGACAGATGCCAAAAGGTTTCTGATCCCCCTGCATCAAGCCAGGACAATGGATTGGCCATGTGGGAGATGGGAGTGACCGGAGTCTGACCATTCACTACTGACCACATGATATTGATGAAATGCCTAATGTTATCAGAAGAGCTACAACCACGAATAAACCCCACCTGATCTATATGTATAAGAGAAGTCATAACATTATTCAATCGATTAGCCAACATTTTTGACAGTATTTTTACATCTAGCTGGATCAGGGAAATTGGACGGTAACTCTTACCCTCACTTGGATCTTTGTCCTTTTTAAGAATCAGACTGATCGGGCTTGTGTCATGGTTGGAGGAAGCTTTCCATTCTTTGATGATTCTGTATAAACTTCTAACAAAAGTGGAGCCAGTTCTGTAGCATAAGATCTAAAAAATTCAGCAGCAAAGCCGTCTGGCTCTGGAGCGTTGCCTGTGGGCAAGGCCTTAATTACCTCGCCAAGCTCCTCCTAGGTTATCTCAGAATCAAGATAATTTTTTTGCTCAGTCGTCAGTTTAGGGAGTTCTAATGGTTCGACAAAGTTTCTAATATCTTCATCGGTGGACAAAGATGTAGAACTATAAAGATCAAGATAGAATTCTTTAAAAGCATTATTAATATCAATGGCTGAGGTAAATTTTTCACCACCAGCAGATTTCACTGAGGGAATGGTAGAAAAAGACTCTCTCTGCTTTATATATCTAGCCAAAAGCTTCCCTGCTTTGTCCCCCGACTCAAAATACGACTGTCTTGCCCTGAATAGCCAAAACTCCACCTTCTGCAACAAAATAGTATTATATCTGTATTTAAATCGGGTCAATTCTCTGAGGCCATCAGATGACATTCGGCGCTTCAGCTCTGCCTCAGCACTTTTAATATTCCCTTCCAACTCCACGAGTTCTCGAGCTTTGGATTTTTTGATGAATGAGGCATACTGTATGATCCGACCCCTAAGAACCATCTTAAGTGCCTCCCAAGCCACGCCCACAGATGATACTGAGGACCAGTTGGTCTCCATATAAACGATTTCAGCCTTTTACATTTGTTGGAAATCAGGATTTTGCAAAAGGGTTACATTAAAGCACCAACTATATGATTTATTTTTCTCCGTATGTGGGAACACCTCCAAACTCACCAGGGTGTGATCTGAGACTAAGATGTTTCCAACTGAGCAATCAACAACAGATGAAATGAGGGACTTAGATATATAAAAATACATCTATTCTAGAATATATCTTATGAACTGATGAATAAAATGTATAGTCCCTACCAGATGGGTTCAAAAGTCTCCAAATATCTGTAAGACCAAGATTTTTACACATCCTGTGAAGCGTCAATGTAGCTCTAGGGGGCTTACACAATTTTGCTTCACTATGATCAAGGACTGAGTCCAACAAAAGATTAAAGTCTCCTCCCAATATTATATCACGAGGGGTGCCAGCGCTTTGCAACATCCCTTCAAGATTTATAAAAAAGCCCTGATCATCAGTGTTAGGTGTGTAAATATTAGCCAAAATCAACCTTTGCCCCTGAATGTCTGCTAAAACAATAATGACTCTTCCTAATTTATCTGTTTGAGACATTTGAATTGTAGATGTTTACTTATCAATGTAATGACTCCCCTGCTCTTACTCGAGCCAGTACTAAAGAAAACATATCCACTCCATACCTTCCCAAATTCTTCAGCTTCCTGCGGGGAAAGATGCATTTCTTGAAGAAACACTATATCATATTTCTTACGTTAAAGAAAATAAATAACCTTCCTTCTTTTTATGGGGTGCCCCAACCCATTCACATTCCACATGGTGAGAGACAATCCACTCATACTAATATCTGACATTTTGACATATGAGAAAAAAATAGATTGTGTGTCAAAAATTAAATTATAAAGACCACATTCCACATTGGTGCAACAATCAAACCCCGAACTTCCCCAGAATCAAACAAACAGAAAAAAGAAAAACGTGTGCATTAACCAGAAAAACATGCACATTAATCCCGTGCATGACAGCGCCAACCGGCGTCCATCCCTCTAAACTCAGACAGTCCATGTACGCCTACGAGAGCCCCTGTGACAACTTTGCCGTCGGATTGCTCAAGTCCGGTGCTTCTGTACAAATTTTGTGAGACAGATTACTTAGCAAAAAATTGTCTATAAAACAAACTCCAGCCCATAAGCAGAATAAACACAAAAAAATCATGTAGATTCATCCACTTAACTGTCTTGAAGGTGTGTGCCTCCACAAAACAGGTGTGTGGCTCCAGCCTCTAATGGAACCAGCACAATAAACTAAAAAAAACGGGCTGTTCAGTTCTTCGGGCAGTCAAACTCACTCCAGTGCTGTAGGGCTTTACTGGTTGTTTAGATCAGTGTTACTATCAGAAATAATTAATAATTATTTGTTTAGTTATTAATTAATATTTAAATTAATTAATTGAATCTAACTCATTAAAACCTCATATGGGGCTCCAGTAAATGTAGTGCGCTACATTTAGGAGTGGGTCTGGTTATTAGCAATAATTAATAATTATTAAAATCAACAGAACATTGATGAGAATCAATGTTAGCTTTCCTAATCCTTTAAATCAACAATTATCAAAGATAATTGTTAATTGTTAACATTGATGAAACATTAATTAAAATTAACACTAGCTTATTGATCATTAAAATTCAACAATCATCAAAGATAATTATCAATTATCAAAAATCAATAGAATATTAATAAGGATTAACATTGACGGGGCACCACCCTGGAATCAGGGACTAATAACCAGATAGTATAACAGTCTCAATATTAGATTGTTTTCTTAGGAAAATCGACATCCGAAGAATATCGATTTTCGGGGAAAAAACAATGAATGAAGGCTTGAATCCGAGCACTGACATCCCGTCAGCATGACACAGGTGTATGCAAAACAAACCAAAACACTTCTCTTTGTAATATAACAAAGTTTATTTATGCAGTAATATCAATTAATAATTAATACAATGCAGTCAATAAACTTCCGACTTACAATTACAAACTAAACAGTGATATGATTAGATATGGAAACTAAAATAATCCTATAACACATAAGGGGGTGTGTGTGTGAGAGCAAGTGTGTGTGTGTGTGTGTGTGTGTGTGAGAGTGAGTGTGTGTGTGTGTGTGTGTGTGTGTGTGTGTGTGTAGGAGGGATGCGCACAAAATGGCGGACGTGACTCTCGTGGAGAGTATGTCACGCAATATTTCCGGCCAGAGAATATGGCCGCGAATGTGGGCGGAGAGAAACCAGTCAATGGTGTCTACCAGTTACCGCGTGTATCCGCCTGTACGATAGCTTAGGGACAAAGCTGAGCTTTATCACGAAGCTATCTACTAGCCAAAAATGTGTCCGAGAATGTTTGTGAGGGATCGCTCGTACGTGTGTGGTTAGTACGAGAGAGTGAGAGAGAGAATAAAGTGATGGTCCCAAAGCCGGTTTTGTGATCGTGGGAGAGGAAGCAGCTGTTAGTTTATCACTCAGAGACGTGGTGGACGGCTTGTAAACCGTCCCGGTCTTTGATTCTTTAATGGATAAACTCAGTTTGCCGGTCTCACCCACGATGGTGGAAATGCACAACAGTCCAATGTGGTTGGACCACAATACAGCAAATCAAATTCGTGATAATTAATACCCTGAGTATTAATAATGAGCGGACATGGCGGTCCGTAAACTGTACAAGCAATAACCTTGGTACACAAGAATAACACACTATAATATTCTATCTCTGCCCAGATGTAAACCTCTTACTTGAATTGCATGAGGATGCAGAACGTGTGTTCATTCGTCCTTTAACTCAGACTCGGTTCCTTGAGGCTCGGGTGATGATGGGAGGCCGTTTCCTCGCTCTGTTGGCGGGCGGTACGGCTGCTGATTCTCGGCGGGCTGGCGGAGAAATCAGCGACGTTGACTTGATTGAAGAGGGAAGAGAAATTTTTCTCTTCACTTCTGCAGGCAAACGGATGAAGATGCGGAGTGTTCGGTGGAACACAGAGTAATCTCAACTCGTCCAGCGAGATAGAGATTGTATGGCCACAGTTTCAAGTCGGACGTTACTTCCTTGTGCCACGAGGCTGCACCTGAGAGCAGCGATGATCTGCGTCTACACACGGCGAGCAAAGTTGCTGGAAGCAAATCCCGGAAGCATTTCAGAGGTATTTCTACTCCTGATGATGTCATGGTTTGAGGTGCGTTCTGTTGTGTGCCTCATCCAATAGGAGTTGAGAGTTCGATCCTTTAGTGAGCAAGGCTTCATGGGATTTGTAGTCTGTTTTGGACTCCCTTTGTTTGATTTTGGCATGATTTTTATCAGTAAAATGTATGACTTGGTATGTGGGGGCCTGAGTTAGGTTTTACGACTGTGTTAGGCCTGCCTTTTGTCTTCCATCTGAATACATGAGGCCCAACAATGCCCTGCAAGAAGTATTTCACAAAACCAACTCCAGCCAACAGGAGGCATACGCACCCAAAACGAGCAGTTCATCCACAAGCTGTCCTGAAGAAATGATATTACACAAACAAACCTCAGCCGCTAGGTGGAACCAGCACAAAGAGAAATGAAAAAGGCGCCCAGCTTCCTTGGACAGTCGAGTGTATGTTTAATGAGACAGGTCCACAAGACAACAACATGAAAATCACCAAAAGGCTTACTCACTCCAATGTTTTTATGAAAGACAATGCTTGCTGTGGGCATGTAAATACTTTGCGGCCATCCAGAGCAAAAGCGATCTTCCATTGATGTAAGAGATTCTTGCATTCTTTGAATAGATCACATTTCTCTCTTGTCAAATTTGCAAAGTCTGGGAACAAGAAAATGCTGTGGTTTTTCCAAGAAAGCTTTCCTTTGCTCCTCGCCTCGTGCAACACGAGATCTTTATTGGATGATCTCAGGAATTTGGCCAGAATTGATCGTGTCCTGTCTCCCTCCGCGGATCTGCGAGCCGGGACCCTGTGAGCTCGCTCGATTTCCAGTTATGGCCTGTTATGTCGAGCAGACTCGGGAGGAACTCGTCTAGGAACTTCACCATATCTCTGCCTTCTTTGTGCTCAGGAATTCTAACAATTCGGACGTTGTTTCACATGCTACGATTCTCAAGATCTTCCCATTTTTCCCAAACACTCTGCAAATCTACTTTGGTCACTAGTGGATTAGCAGCTAATTCCCTCTCTGATGACTCCAGATAATCGATCCATCTCTCGATGTCCGAAAATCTTGTAACCATCTCTGAGAATTTTGCCTCCATTGCATTAATCAATGGATGTATTACAGCAAGATCCTCCAAATCTGCAACTACTTGCGTCAGCATTGCAGACACATTCATCAATTCATGGCGGATTTCTTTCAGTTCACCGTCCGAATTGAGTCCAGGGTTTTCGGCCTGTTTCTCAGGGATATCAGCCTGAGCATGTAAGTGTCTTTTAATATCTCCAGAGCCTGAGGATTTTGTATTTTTTTGACATATTGTCTTCCTAGAACAGTTAAGAATCAGGGTGTATCGAATCCCACAGGTTTATGACACAAATAGTAATACAATTAGCAAAGTGCGCAGAGCTCGCCACTCACACGTCTGCTCCTTGCATGGCAACATGTCTGTAAATTATTTTTTACATATATGAAAGTGAATATTTTGAAATATGTAAATGAATTAATTTTACACTTACATAGCACTTTTCTGACACTATACTCAAATTACTGCAGATTTGTCCCATACAGATACATTTTTATATCAGTGAAAACCATTAACATGCATATTGTGTTTTACATATATAGCCATATGTGAAATTTATCTTTGGAAAATGTTGTAACAAAGATATTCACTTGTAAATAATAAAATAACCCACCTTTTCTATGAGAAAACAAAGCCAATCCTGCGTTCCAAACAGCATAAATAATGCCTTCAGAGAGCACTTCGAAGGGAGAACAATTGTGACATGGAAGATCGTTTCAAACTGAATTTCCAATAAAAATGACTTTGAGCACCACAACTTCAAGGCTTTCAAAGCTCTCAAAGTGAATGGTGAAGTATTTGAAAGGAATAGGGCATAGGTGTGATAACTTTGAATAGAACACACCCCAGCTGCGGCAAAATCAATGACGTCGACAGTGCAAACTAACAATGAACTATGCTTCTAACCACAGGTAGAGAGCTGTAGTTCCAACTACACAACTTTGCGATGCAGTTTGCGAATGTTCGTTGGGACTACGGTTTTGGGAAACACCAAATCATTGAACTAAGTTGGTATCAATGGAACTTGTGACCATAGTCGGCTAACGATGCTTTTGGGAAACACACCCCAGAGCGGTTATCTGAGTTACCATAGACTTTGACAGTACGAACCAGTCTGGCCATTTGTTGTTGACCTCTCTCATCAATAAGGCATTTCCATCCACAGAACTGCCGCTCACTGGATGTTTTTTTTTTTTTTTTTTGGCACCATTCAGAGTAAATTCTAGAGACTGTTGTGCGTGAAAATCCCAGGAGATTAGCAGTTACTTAAATACTCAAACCAGCCTGTCTGGGGGGCCTGGGAAGCTCAGCGAGTAAAGACGCTGACTAACCACCCCTGGAGTCGTGAGTTCGAATCCACGGCATGCTAAGTGACTCCAGCCAGGTCTCCTAAGCAACCAAATTGTCCCGGTTGCTAGAGAGGGTAGAGTCATATGGGGTAACATTCTCGTGGTTGCTATAATGTGGTTCTCGCTCTCGGTGGGGCGCGTGGTGAGTTGTGAGTGGATACTGTGGAGAATAGCGTGGGCGTCCACACGTGCTATGTCTCTGTGGTAACGCGCTCAACAAGCCACGTGATAAAATGCGCAGATTGACAGTCTCAGACGCGGAGGCAACTGAGATTCATTCTCCGCCACCCGGATTGAGGCAAGTCAGTATACCAACACAAGGACTTAAGAGCGCATTGAGAATTGGGCATTCCAAATTGGGGAGAAAAAAAAAGCAGCCTGTCTGGCACCAACAATCATGCCACAGTCTAAATCACTGAGATCACATTTGTTCCACATTCTGTTGGTTGATGTGAACATTAACTGAAGCACCTGACCCATATCTGCATGATTTCATGCACTGCACTGCTGCCACACAATTGGCTGATTAGAGAATCTCATGGATGATAATAATAATAATAATAATAGAAAAGCTCCCCCTTTATGAAAGCACATCATTAAAAACATTAAACTACTAATATTTCTACAATTCTTACAATTAGAATTTTTCTAATTTTTACACACTTCTGTAGGGAGAGTGGGGCACAAACTAAAAAATAAGTTTGTGTAAATGTACTTGGGTTCAAAGTATTTTTTGTTTTTCACATTTATTTTACACATCTGGTACAAATATGTGGTCTTGTTTCATGAGTACAGCATATACTTTTTTTGCCATCTACCTGGAAAGAAGGAAAGAGATGGGACACGTCGTAACAGGTGAGGGGTACATTGTAACATGACATATGGAGCTATTCTTAAAATTAAGAATTTAATTTTAAATAATTTTATAAATAAAAAAATCCCATTCTATCAACATTCTCTGATCTAATTAAAATAAATACATAAAAGTAAAAGTCATTTATTAACTTTGTCATATATAATATAGCAATAATTTGGACACTTGACAATAAATACACAACAAATCCATAGGATTGGCCAAAATAATGCATGGATTGATGACACACACACACACACACACACACACACACACACCCACACACTTAAAGGGGAATTATGTAAATTACACATCTGACTGCATGGAATTAAATACAGTTTGTTCTAACAGATTTTGAGTTTACCTCGTTTTAAATAAACACTAAAAACAGAGATGAAAATCAACTTTCGTGAGAAATTTTACTTTAGCTTCTGTAAAATGAACATTTGGCCATATCTTGAAAATTTGTTACAATTTTTCTACACAGTTTTGTAATGGCAACAAGTAGGCAAAACAAATGAACAAATGAACCAGTATGTGTGGAAACGTTTGACCCATCCCAGCTAACAGGGAAAGTTCCCACAACTTTCACTAACGTTCTGTAAAGGTTATGCAAATGTTAGGATAAAATGTTCTTAAAATAATGTTCATGGAACGTTCTTATGACGTTATAAGTGTTTGATAAACATTCACATAACGTTCTAAAAAACATTCTTAGAACAATGTTCTTGGAACATCCTTTTGATGTTATTAACAACTGGTGAATGTTCTCATAATGTTGGGAGATTCTTAGAACAATGTTCTTGGAACGTTCTTTGGATGTTATTTACAACTGAAGATTGTTCTTATAAGGTTGCGAGAAAATGTTTTTAGAACAATGTTCTTTGAACGTACTGTTGATGTTATTAACAACTGAATAATGTTCTCATAATGTTGGGAGAAAATGTTCTTAGAACAACATTCTTGAAACATCCTTTTGATGTTATTAACAACAGAAGAATACGGAAAAATATACTTTAAACAGAATTCGTGGAACATCCTCAAGATGTTACTAATTACTGATAAACATTCTCATAATGTTTAGAGAACATTCTTAGAATCTTTTATCCATAGCAACTTACAAATGAGGAACATCACAAGCAATTTGAATGAATGAATGAACATTCATTCATTCAGCATCACAAGCAATTTGTCATAAGAGCTAACAATATTCATAGGACACATTGCCAAGCAGGGTGTAAGAGATTAGTACAGTGAAAGCTAGAGTAGAAGTGAAATGTGCAAAATGGAAAGAGAGGTTTTTTTTATTTTTTTTATTAATAGGACTTATAGTAAGTGCCTTTGATTATGGTTGTTGGTTAGTCAAGTGCATGCAGAAGAGTCTTGAGCTGTTTCTTGAAAGTTGTAATGTAGATCGGGTGGAGGTTGGCAGCTTGTTCCACCAAAGAGGGTGACGGTTTTGATAAGTGATTTTGTGCCTCATTGTGAAGGAACATCCAGGCAACGTTTGTTCATTGACCGTATCTGGCGTGAGGGAACATACACTTGCATATTGAGGTAGGGAGGTGCAGTCCTGAAGGCCAAAGTCAAAGCCTTGAATTTGATGTGGACGGCTAAGGTAGCCAGTGGACTGAGACTACGAGAGGTGTGACGTGTGCCCTCTTTGGCTGATTGAAGACCAGATGTGCTGCTGAGTTCTGGATAATCTGCAGAGGCTTTGTCGCACTGCCTGTAAGGCCGGCCAAGAGAGTGTTGCAGTAGTCCAGTCTTGAAATGACAAGAGCTTGAACCCGGAGCTTCGCAGCGTACTCAAGACAAGATGATGATGTTAAAAATAATTGAGTGTGTTTACATAGTTTCGGGGAAACCTTTGAACAATATTCTCGGAATGTCTTTTAATCATCAAATTATTTAAAAGGTCATGCAGTGACTTTGTACTAGTGATGGGTCGTTCATGAATGATTCGTTCATTTTGAACAAATCTTTTATGTGACTCAGAAGAACAAGTAGTTTCAGAGAGTGATTCGTTAATTTTGTGTTGGCCACGCAAGTGCATTGCGCAACCTCCGTTCATTTGTTACGTGAAAACCGCATAGGCACTGAACAGGAAACAGAAATGATTAGTTCACCTCTCGAGTCTTTTGGTCCGAGTCGTTCGTTCTTTTGTCACGTGACAGCCGTATACGCTATGCACGTCATGTGACAAAAGAACGAACGACTTCGACAAGAAGATTCCAGAGGTGAAATAATCATTTCTGTTTCTCAAAATTTGTCCTTGGCTGCATTATCAATTTTTCCTTATTGGGACTAAAATCAAAGTTTGCGTAAGTAGACATGTTGGGGGGATTTGGCTATTAAAAATGTAACATTTTAATTTAATTCTACTCAAATGTACGAAATGAACAAAATGACGAATAAATATTCGTTCATTTTGCTGAACGAGACTCAGAGATTCAAGTCAGTAAAATGATCTGATCTTCCCATCACTACTTTGTGCAAAATCTCTGACATGGTTTCATGAGACCTGACCTTGAGGTGATATCTTAACATGTTAACTTTCTTTCCAGGGACATTCTCTGCTTAAAACATTGTTGCTAGAAATTGTGTTATTATGTTTATGTTGAAAATGTATTACATTTTTGTTGAGCAATGGTACATTACATACACCGTGCATTCTAAAGTCTCCCCAGAATTGAGGCAACTCTGCAAAAAAGGAATTGAATTTTGTGACAATTAATGTACCAACAGGGTAATTACAAATATTATTTTACAGGCATGTTGCCAGAACCCTGTAAAATGGAAATATGTGCTTAAGGAATTTGGTGCTGTAGAGATTAAGAAAACAATGATTAAAGGTTAAAGAGGTGAACTTCTAAATTTTAAATAAGTCTTAACCAACAAATGAATTTATTTAAGATCAAGATTACATTTTTGATGTGATTGTATATTTTGTTAAACAGATATCAAAAATGTAGATCATGTTTTTTCATTGTGAATTGGTGCAACATTTTTGGAGAGATGTGCAGAGCTGGTTACAGACCAGAGAGATTGAACTTCCACCCCTGACAGTGAAGATAGTCAAATTTGGTATTTTCTTTTCTTTTAGAACAAAAACTATAACAAATGATTGAAACTTGTGTAAGTTTGGATAAGTTTAAGTTAATTTGTGAAATATATATATATATATATATATATATATATATATATATATATATATATATATATATATCCCTTTTTTGTTGTTGTTGACCTTCTATTTAATTCCTGGTTATGCTCAACTGGAGGCAGAGGATTTGTCGCTTTTTATTGTGACTTAACTATACTTAAACAATCATTTTTGAAGCATTGAAGAAAAAAAAAAATAGAAAAGAGGCAAAAAGGGTCATTTTACGACAGTTTGCCAATGCCATTTAAATGAATGGGGAGAGTCAAACTGACACCTGTCTAAATTCATCTGTGACTTCTCTTATAAAACAGCAGTTATATCTTAGTAAACTCCACAAATAGTTTACTTCAAAAGGATTGTTTAATGTAAATATATTAAATATTATCGGAAAGGTGTTCAGTTCATTAAGTGTCGAGCTGTTTCCTCACAAAAGCAGTTTATTCAGCATACTGAAGCATGTCATCCATACACATCCATTCAAAAAGAACAGCTCACTAATCTTAACTACTTCAGTCAGAAGCGGGCTGCATTTAATGCTTTTTGAGCACACAATTACGACTCACGCTTGCGCAGTTGCGGGTGAAGGCAACAGTCGTTCAGTCTGATCACCGCTTCAAACATTTCATCAACAGGTAAGTGTATAAGAGTGGCTAGTTTTCTTAATCATTATGAACTGTTTGTTTTGTGGATTACCAAGTTTACGTTTGTTTTATCTTACTGTGTATTTAATGTTTGAAAGTATATTTTACATGTTTTTAGCAGGATATTCTATTGTAAATCTAGCACACATACTTTGAATAGGTACATTTAATGTGAAGTGCACTAAATATAATAAAGATATAAAAAGAAACATGATAGTTTTAGTTGGAGAATGACCCAAATGATACAAAATAAATAAACTCATGTTGCAACGAGCCATAGACAGTAAGCATTTTTTTTTTTTTTTTTTGCTATTATGAATCCCCCCCCCCCACCTTTTCAGAACTGGTGGTATTTGGGCTGTATTTTATGTTGGTGGTTTGTGCAGTTGTTTTTGTAAAACTGATTTTGCTAGACATACTGCATATAGCAGATGTTTAGTTGATTTTTTAGATTTCAAAATTAAAAGTTCAGTCTCTTCATAAATACTGTAATACTAGTGAAATTACATTTATGAATGTGAAATGTACAGAAAAACAATAAGATTTCACACTTTTTTGAAAGAGAGAGAGAGAGAGAGAGAGAGGTGACAAAAGAGTTGATTTGATTTGTTCATCTTTATGGAATTGTTTTACAAATTCTCAAGTCCTGTACTCTTCAGTTAATTAACGTCAATATATGAGTTTTGGAATTCCCTGCATGCCTTTAAAGGTTAGGGCACAATAAGTGGGTCTCTACACTAATTTTTCATATTTCTATTTTTTCTCTACAGTGATCCAGCCAAAAAAGATATTATGGAATCTGATTTGGTATGTGGAAAAGATATGTCCCTTTTTAGTTCAAGAAGTTTTAGAGGGGGTGGTAATTGAAGACATGTCAGAACAACAAAAATACAACACAATTTGGAAGAGAGCTAAAAGAGACCAGCAGAAATCTGTTCAGACTCATATGGAAAACTTAGAAGTGCAGACAACCTCAAATAGTCTAGAGAGATTTAGTACACGGCCCTTTCAGAGAACACAGCCCCTTGAGGGAACATCCCTTGAATTTGAAACTGATGTTCAAGGGGCTCAAGGAAATTATGATTCAGATTCTTCTGATATGGCTGATGAAATTGTAAATGACACACCATCTTTACAAGTTAGGCTTGCACAGTGGGCCAATGAGTTTCAGGTCAAACACAATGCAGTTGATGGCCTTCTTAAGATTCTCGGAGAACATCACCCAGAACTTCCTAGAACTGCAAGAACATTGCTTGGCACTTGTGAGACTGTAACATTTGAGGTGAAATCTGGGATGCAGTACTTCTATTTTGGATGCAGAGAACAAATGCGCAGATACTTGAATTTGTACCCTAGTAATGTTATCACTCATTTAGATTGTCTGGACATTTCTTTGAATATGACACTGACTATCACCCCTGGAATCACAAGTTCAAGTTCAGGGTGTACTGAATGACTCCAGCCAGGCCTCCTAAGCAACCAAATTGGCCCGGTTGCTAGATAGGGTAGAGTCACATGTCACAGGTTACCCTCCTGGGGGTAGCGATATTGGTACTCGCTCTCAATGGGGTGCATGATAAGTTGTGAGCAGAGAATAGCACGGGCCTCCACACGCACCAAGCCTCGACGGTATCACACACAGTGAGCCACGTGAAAAGATGACCATCTCAGTAGCAGAGGCAACTGAGATAGCACCACCACAAGGACTTAGTGAGCACTGGGAATTGGACATGCCAAATTGGTTGAAAAAGGGAGAAAATGGCTAAAAAAAAAAAAAAAAACATATTGTCATATTTTATTTCCTTAATTTCAGTGATATAGGTGTGCATGGCATGTAATCAACTGAAATTAAGGAAATAAAATATGACAATAAGTATGTTTGAGTATGCATTGCCCTGCACTGCTTAACCATTCGATACATATTTTTGACTAATATTGATTCAGTGAATCCTTGACATTTTGATAGCCTAATATAAAATAAGCAGAAAAGCGAGTCCATTTTTTCCTGAAGCTTATAGTATCAGATTAGGCTACTAGAATAATAAAATTACGTTTTTTCAAATGGATTGCCTATGCACATAATGTTTTTGATTGTTTACTAAAAGGATTTTTAACTTTTAAACTTGTCCATTACAACATTTCTGTTTAAACAGCACTTAAATTAGTCATTGGCACATCCCTATTGATAAAATGAGCTACATTAACTTTTGTCAGTTTATTTTTCTGCGACTAAACCTGTTTTACCATAAAACAGGGATATCAATAAAAAATCTGTTTCAAACTGTCCTATGGACTTATGAACTGCAAATTTAAACCCTGCACTCAACCCAACCCTGCACCCTGCACTCTGACCCCAGCTTAGCTGGGATATGTGAAAAAAAAAAAAGAATTTCACTGTATATGTGCAAATGTATAATGTGTGATAAATAAATACAATTATAATTAATTATAATTATTAAATGTTTTATAATTTAATGAAATTTAGATGAGTCATTGTGAATGAAGATGTGAATTTTTCACAAATAACCATAAAGTGTCTTTCACTACTTTTAACCTTCTCTTTTGTGTTAACTTGTTAACAGCACAAATGTCAGAGAATTCAGAAGAACTGAAGAAACTGGAACAAGCCATATTTGTTCGACTGGACAAAGTGGACCAGAAACTTTCAGAAATCAAATCCATGCTTTTAGGTCTTATCCCACCAATTGACTCTTCTGATGAGTTTCTGTTAAATCCTTGCCAGAGCACAAATTAATTGGATGATTTGTGCTTGAAGTTAAAAGATGGCGAATATAAGAATAAAACTGTAAGATATTTAAATTTACCTGTAGATGATATGTCTGTTGATGTTTTGTTTAAATTTTGAATGCAGCATTTGTCATTCTTTTATTCTCATAAGTCCCAGAAACTTGCTTTTTACAACATGTTATCCTGTTTTAGTGGTCTGCACATAAGTCTATATGGAATTGAAATGGGAAAAATGCAGCCCGCTAAAATATAATTGATTTATTTCAGATCCATCACCTAAGCCTTCTTGGTAGCAAAACTCCAGGTGATGCTGTAAGGAGGGTGTTGCGCACAGTTGCCACAAACAATGTGTGGGCTCAGTACAGCATGAAGGGTCGAAAAGGAAAGAAAAGCCTTGAAGACCTGGAAATTTGCACGGTGATCATTCGTAAGTGTTCAATTAAAAGATTTAATTTTAATTAATTAATTTAATTATATTTATCACACATTTGCACATATACAGTGAAATTCTTTTTTTCACATATCCCAGCTAAGCTGGGGTCAGAGTGCAGGGTCAGCCATGATACAGCGCCCCTGGAGCAGATAGGGTCAAGGGCCTTGCTCAAGGGCCCAACAGTGGCAACTTGAACTTGAAGTGCTGGGGCTTGAACCCCCAACCTTCTGATCAGTAACCCAGAGCCTTAGCCACTGAGCCGCCACTGCCCCATTTTCTGTACCTCAACTGTGATATTGCTTTTATACAAGTTTAATCAGCAAGCATATTTGTTCAGTAAATGGCCATTTTAAACAGAGATATTCTGATACACAAAGATATTATTTTTTACTTTTGCCTATCTATGCTAAATGGTTATTTCAGAATCCCAACATAATTCATTCAGATTCATTGCACCTGTAAAATGATGGGATACATTCTTTAGAACATCTTTGTTTTGTTAAGCTCTTTAGGGCTTTTCACACGGTTTATCCATAGTTTAAAGGAGATGTTAAACCAGGGTTAAGGAAAATTAGATTGTATACTCTGGATGTGTCGCCACATTGCGTTGCACAAACAATAGAACAGGGTTCCAATATGTCAATGAAATACCTCTTTTGAAAATAAAACAGGATGCAGGTTATTCAAGGTTATTCAAGTTCAAAGCTGATTGTATGTGCTTTATGTAAATTTACATTTATTCATTTATTATAACCTTTATTTAACCAGGATAATCTCTCTGAGATTAAAAATTTATTTTACAGAATTGTCCTTGCCAAGATGTGCAGCAAGTAAATCAAAAATACACAACCTAATTAAAATCAACAGAATTCTGTAAAATTTAACAGAATACAACAAGCCATTTATCAGCAATAACATAAGTGCTAACAATACGAGGTTCCAAAGTCATTCAGAAAAGTATAGGCTAGAACAGGGAGAGAAGAAATAGTAAAAGTTTGTCATTTTTAATGTTCACTTCACATCCAGTGTAGACAGACTTGAACAGTGTAGAAAGGGTGTTATTGTACTGTCAGCTGAAAATAAGAATGACCCTGGGTTAAAATTTTCAGGAGTGAAAAGTGTTTAAAAGTTTTTATTTTTGATGCAAACAAATTATTTATGAAAAATATATTTTTAGAGGCATGCCGCAAGATGCATCCATAGGTGTCTATAAAGGTGTTTGTTGAATGCATTGCAGAGACCTTAAAGTATGCTCCATATCGCAGAACAAGGGTAAGTTTTTATAACAACATGGATGTGTACCACATGGTGGGCGATGACTTACTGGCATATTGGTAAGGCTTAATGCACATATGTGATTTTTTGACACACATAAAATCCCCATATATCATAATAATAATAATAATAATAATATCATACGGCATTAGATGACATGGTATCCAAGCCACATGGCCTAAAGGTTTTTATTTGTCTTTTCTTTGTACTTTACCTTAAGGTCTAACACTTGCACTGTGGCAGCAGTGGCGCAATCAAAACATTCTTTTAGGCACACATTCAGGCCAACATGCTTGGTTGTATAATAAAACATGGTTGTTTTAGCAATTTTCCTTGGTGGGAAATGACACACTTCAGCTATAGAGCAAAGATTATAAAATAAGTTAAATTGCATGAAGTAGCTAAAGTGAATGTCTTATGATAATCTCATAATATAATAACAATAAAACATTAAAAATAATAACTTGAGGCAATCTGTTCACTTCACAGGTGGAGAATCAGGAGAGTGGACACCAGTAGTGTGTGTAATGTGTACACACACTTATATACTGTTAATGTTATAAAATACACACACACACACACATTTAATTTGAGGCTTCATAATTTTGCATGAAAATTTTAGATGTATCCGAATTTATATTTGTTGTCCTTGTTTTTGATACTTTTAAACCACTT
This sequence comes from Myxocyprinus asiaticus, assembly GCF_019703515.2. NCBI lineage: Eukaryota > Metazoa > Chordata > Actinopteri > Cypriniformes > Catostomidae > Myxocyprinus > Myxocyprinus asiaticus. The sequence goes on along the minus strand of NC_059391.1, from coordinate 75,908 downwards.
TTTTGAAAATGGTTTGAACTTATGGTTGTAAAAAGTTTTAATAAATGTTTCATATAACTTAATTTTACATGATTTCTTAATTATGAGAAAGAATACAGTTTGTAAGGTTGTTTTGCTATCCTTCAAATGTTCTATTCATGGTAGGAAGACTGGATATTTTCATGTACTTGTAATATTACAAATAAACATTCCAAGAATTATACTGTGAGGGAAAATAAAGTTAGCAAAATGTAAAAAACATTATCCTTTCAGTGACATTCTAAGCACAACAAGAACATTGTAATGTTAATATAATGTTTAAATAAACATTTAAACTGTTATATTGTGAGGGAAAATAAAGTTTGAAAAATGTTTTAAAAAAAATTTTTCTTTCTTTTTTTTTACCTTTAAATAATGTTCTAATCACAATAAGAAAACTGGACATTTTAACGTTCGTAGAATATTAAAAATAAACGTTCAAAGAACGTTATATTTTGGGTGAAAGTTAGGAGAACGTTGTAAGAAACATTTTTGTAACCTTTATATAACGTTAAAATCACGAAAAAAATTTGACATTTTAACGTTCATAGAATATAAAAAATTAAAGTTCAAAGAACGTTATATTTTGGGTGAAAATGAAGTTAGGAGAACGTTGTAAGAAACGTTTTTTTTAACCTTTAAATAACGTTATAATCACGACAAGAAAACTGGACATTTTAACGTTTTAGTAACATTTTTAAACAACGTTTGGAAAACGTTTTTAGAACCTAAAATTGTTACCTGGGATGTGAGTAGCCCCGCATTAGTGTGTGACCCACTCTCCCCTACTCTTTGCGAACTTCCACCCAACATATTTGCAATCAAGACATTTGGATAAAAACTGAATTTCTATCATTTTCAGGACACTTTGTCTCTCACATCTATGACCACAAGAGTCTTATTGACTTGTGTCTGACAGTCAGGTTTCTTAAAACTTTAAACTACTGCTGATTTTTTCTGCTGATCGCAGTAGACTGCTGATGTTTGCGTGTCATGCTGTAGTTGCACTCATGGGTGATATTTCACCTGAGCTTTGATAAAGTCCACCATACAAAGAGTGCAAATAAACATCCTGTCCCGCACTCGTGTGTGTGTGAAAGATCATTTATTTATGTTCCTTAATGTTGTGTCAAATTTATTTTACTTTATATTGTAAAGTGGATATTGTTAGTATTATTTTTATTAGTGTTACTTGGTGGTTCTTTACCATTGTTTTAAGAGAAAGAGAGTCTTCCCTTTCTTATTCCACATATGCTGTTTGAGATTTAAATAAACCATTTGTGGTAGGGAATAAAAATATGGAATGCGATATTTACATGTACAGTAGGCTATATGACAGCACATGGCGGATATAGCTAAGTCTGAATTTCACACATACACTGTGGCCTAAAACCCCAGAGCTTAATGTGTAACAGCCAAGTTAACTGGTTATATTCAAGCAAAAAAAGGCAGTTTATTTAAAAACTATTTGGTAACATAATACTGACATTATAGGCAGTAATGCTGAATACTTAGACATGTGGACATGTGCAGTTAAATGTATATGGTACCCTATTCCATTGTTAATGTAAGCTAAGGTATATGCATCAGAAATTTCCTTGTAGGAATTAAGCTATCCTAATGGAGGAGTGGACTATTCACACCTACAGCAGACACCTACATCACCAGACTCCTGTAATATCACACCTACACTTGTAATGTAGGTGTAATAATAAACTTGAGCACGTACCTTTAATTTTTAAGTTGTTATGGCTTTAAATGTGACTGTCATCTCATCTCTCATACTCGGACAACACATTGTTTCCTAGAGCTGGCAGAAAATACTCAAAATAGACACAAGCAGCGTATCTATCAACCACAAATAATATAGTTATATTAAATTACCTGTGATTGTTCAGGATTTGCCTGCTGACGGTTATCCATCTTCATCTACCATCGTGTGATTGATCAGTAGCCATCGGAGCCGCATTGGAGTGACGACACCTCCCCTCTTCGAATGATTGTCTAGAGGAGGAGCTGTCGATCAAGAACTAGTGGACCAATAGGGATGCAAAACGCCCCCTGATTTACATGAAACACTACTCAAGTTTTGGAAAACCAAGCGCAGAACTCGGAAACAAAAGCAAAGAAAAATACAGCGTAAGCGTACAACAAATATGAAAATATGAGCAAAATTGTCAGAAAGCACAAAAAACAGTATTATAACCAAAGAAAACATGATTTTGTCTGCAATTCTGATGACTGGTTTCATAATTCTGTTGGTTTTTTTGCAGCATAATTTAAATGTGTTTATATATTTTTGATTCATGCTTTTTATTTTTTGATCTGCGCTAATTATTTTGATCTGCACTTATTATTTTGTTCTGCACTATTTACTTATTTTTGCGCATATTTTTTTATCTGCACATATTATTTTGGTTTTATTATTTTGATTCACGCTTATTATTTTTGGATCCGTGACTGCAATACTTTTGACGGGATTTTGATCCCATACACATACCTTTAAAAATATCAGTTAGGCTGCATACAGTTACCTATCAATTTAACTTTAACCTAGGCAAATTATAACCCAGAAATGTTCATAAATATTCCAAAAGTGCTTTGTATTTTAGACATTTAAATTAGTATAGAAACAATTTTTCCATGAGTAGGCTATGATTATTATTATTATTATTTTTTTTTTTTTTTTTTTAATTCACTTCTAAAAAGAATTTTCAAAGCAAAATAAAATAGAAATGTCTGGACCGCTTGAATCAAATACGCCAGCGGTCCGCACCGACAATGTCAGTTTGAAGATGTGTCTGACTAATTTATTTTCACCAAACTCATCTCGGTGCTGGCTCGTTCATAGTTTGGTTTGATTATTGATTTGAATGTGAATAGATATAACAACCCGATCTCATGAAAAGTCATATGTAATTTACGAGGTGGCTATTTCGTGTGATGTCGCACGATTTTGTTCGCATAAACTCGTATGACTTCATCACGTGCAAATTCCCAAATGTCTAATGCAGAAGTAAGCGTGAGTTCCACGCACGAGGTGATAAAGACATGCTTATTAATATTATGATAAGTAATTGTCGCGTATTAGATGGAAACGATGTCCAGCAACGTCACTGGCTGTAGTGAAAGTTGTAGGAATTCAAACGAGAGCAGTCACACGATATCATACAAATTAGCCAAATTTAGAAAGGTTGTACGAATCCTGACAATTTCGCCATGAGAGTACTACTCAATCAAATGCCACCAAATGTGCCACCAGTTTTCACAAATCAGACTCTGTCTGTCCTAATCATGTGAAGCATAAACCCAGACTGTGTTCACTGGAAATAGAATTAAAAGTTAAGTGCACTGCACTGTAGAGAGCATTCTAACTGGCTGCATCACTGCATGGTTCAGCAACAGCACCGCCCTCAACCGCAAAGCCCTGCAAAGGATGGTGCGAACTGCCAGACACATCATTGGAGGTGAGCTTCCCTCCCTCCAGGACATCTATACCAGGCGGTGTGTGAAAAAAGCTTGGAGGATCATCAGAGACTCTAGCCACCCGAGCCATGGGCTGCTCTCACTGCTACCAACAGGCAGGCGGTATCGCAGCATCAGGACCCGCACCAGCCGACTTCATGACAGCTTCTTCCCCCAAGCAATCAGACTTTTGAACTCTTGATCACTCATGATACATATATCAGCACCACAATTTATTAGCCTCAGACTGAACTCACATTTTATACTTCTCTTAATAACACACTGGTAACTGACTATCAACCGACAGCTGAATGTCAACACAACACTTCATATTTAGTTCCACTGATTACAGTGGTGCTGAAACCCTATTGTTTTTGTCAGGATTTTTATTAGGGGTTCAAGCGCTTAGCACTGAAACCCTATTGTAATTGTTACGATTTTTAGGGGTTCTAGCGCTTAGCGCTGAAACCCTATTGTAATTGTTAAGATTTTTATTATTATTATTATTATTAGGGGTTCAAGCGCTTAGCGATGAAACCCTATTGTAATTGGTAAGATTTTTATTATTATTATTATTATTAGGGGTGCAAGCGCTAGCGCTGAAACCCTATTGTAATTGGTAAGATTTATCGGGGTTCAAGCGCTTAGTGCTGAAACCCTATTGTAATTGTTAAGATTTGTATTATTATTATTATTATTATTATTAGGGGTTCAAGTGCTTAGCGCTGAAACCCTAATGTAATTGTTAAGATTTTTATTATTATTATTATTCCGCCATAAAACTAATCGGGCAGAGCAAACTGTAAGGCCTAGAGACTTGAAACTTGGTCAGATGGTAGTAGTGTTGCTCGCTACTCAGAAACACAGACTCGGCCAAATCGGTCAAAAGGGGGCACTACAGCGATCAAAAATGCAAAACTGCTCATAACTCCTAGACTGTTTGTCTCAAGTGCTTTATACCATTGGAATCCTTGACTCAAACCAAACAAAACGTATATCTCTGATTTAAATTTTCCGCCATCTTGGATTTTTCATAAAACGTAATTTTGCGAACTAGTCCTAGGTTTTTCGTCCGATCGGGACCAAACCAGTGCCAAACGATTCTGTGGAGTCTCAATATCAAAAGTTATCAAAAAAAGTTTGAACTTTCGACTCGAGCTAGCTACGGTATGTGAAAACATCGGAAGTAGGAAATGAGATATCTTCACCAAACTTGGCATGCTTATGTAAGAGGTCAATCTTTGTTCATCCAGAAAAGTTGGTGCGGTTTTTCCACATGGTGGCGCTATAATACCAAAAAAAAAACATGAAATTGGCTGTAACTATGAAACTGTTAATCCTATTGACTTCAAAATTTGCATACACTGTCTTTGTCTCAGCTGCCATTATTGTCTGTATGGACATTCACGTATGTTGAAAAACATGGCCGCCATCAGCCAATCAAATTTCAGCAGCTATTACACAAGGTTAACAATGACCGATCGGAACGAAACTTGGTGGACCTCTTTGACTCTTGGTCAGAGAGGGTTGTGCAAAGTTTAAAAAAATCGGCCACTAGGTGGTGCTTTCACGATTTTTTTAGGTGTTAATGGTTGTATATAATGCAGTGTTGTGAAAAAACACAAGTAATATATATCACCTGATAGCTCTTCTCATTCTAAACAACTTTGCCTCAAGAAGCATTGGTGTGTGTCAAACCGTTCGGTAAATATTTCAGATAATGTTAAAAACCTACTTTTGCGAACTAGTCCTAGGTTTTTTGCCCAATCGGAACCAAACCAGTGCAGAAATATACTCTGGAGTCTGATTATTAATAATTATCAAAAAAAGTTGAAATTTCGACTCAGGGTCGCTAAGGGGTGTCAAAACATTCGAAAAGGGTGGGCCATTTTTACTAAAATGGCTATAACGCCCGAATGAAATTAGATATTTTCACCAAACTTGGCACACATGTGTATGAGCTCGATCTGAGGTCACAGAATCGCAAAAAACGCGGAGTTTGGCCACTTGGTGGCGCTATAAGAGGAAAAAAACATGAAAACAGCTCTAACTACGCAACTGTTTGTCTGATTGAGTTGAAAATCGGCATGCAGTGTCTTTGTCCAAGGTGCCATGGGTGTTTGTGAGGACATTGGCATATCTCAAAAAACATGGCTGCCATCGGCCAAAGAGGTTTGAGCACCTATTAGACAAGGTTAGTGGAGGCTGATCGGCACAAAACTCGGTGGGCCTGTTGAACTCCTGACCCTAGAGGTCTGTGAGAAATTTGAAAGAAATCGGCCAATGGATGGCACTAACGACTTTTACACTTCTGTAATCACGTGGTGTTTCACACATACACACAATGGCTGTGTCCCAATTCAAAGGCTGCATCCTTCGATGGACTCTGACTTCAAAGGCCACTCCTTCAAAGGCTGCAAAGGTCGGACTGAGCATTTTTAATTGGGACAGTCTAGCCTAAGGAGGACTGTTCTTGTCACCTAACAACTGTGACAGCTGCCGAGTGACTGTAACATTTGTACTGGACTTTTTTGAAAGTTATGTTAAACTGTCTAAAACAAAACAGGGTTCACAAACTATCTAAATATTTTCACCATGGTCCATTTCTATATATAATAAAGAGTATAAACTATATATAATCACATCTTAGTAAGATATGTCAACATTTGAACCACTTTAAAGTTTTTATTTTTTTTTACATTTGTATAATTAGATATTTGAGTAAGTTGAAACCCAATACTCACCTTTAAAAGTGTAATTCAGCAATTTCTCTCAAAAAATCCTGTCGTCACTGGCGCGCAATGAATTATGGGTTAGGCAAGGCCGCGAAGGATCCATCTGTTGTATCCTTCATTCCATGGGAAAGGAGCCTTCGAATTCGGACAGCATTTGTCGTGCAGCAGTGACGCAATCGGTCTTCGAATGCGACCTTTGAACAATGCAGTCTCTGAATTGGGACAAAGCTATAATTCATATCATTTGTTAGATCTCCTCACACTGAACAACTTTGCCTCAAGAACCACTGCTGTCAATCAAATCGTTCATTAAATATTCACAATTATGTAAAAAAACCTACTTTTGTGAACTAGTCCTAGGTTTTTCGCTCAACCTCAATAAAACCAATGCAGTACAATTCTCTGGACTCTCTAGGTCAATAATTATAAAAAACTAAATGTTGGACTTTACCCTTTGGGTAGCTATAACAGTGTAATTTAGAAAATGAGTGTGGTCAAGTGTACAAATAAGCCCATAATTCCTAAATGAAAACTCAGAACTTCACAAAATTAGGTAAGCACATGCGACATATGATTCTAAACAAACTTGCAGACTTTTATGGAGATCGGACCATAGGTGGCGCTATGAGCTTTAAAAAGCTTTAAAAACCATGAATTTCCTTAGTAAATTGTCTGTACTGGCTGTAAATGGTCTATTCCATCTATGATCTAGGTGGTTACATGTTTACTAAATAAAAAATAACACCTTTTTACGCATATGCTTAAAGGCCTTAAACCACTTGAACCCCGTTAATTGCTGCTTGCAGCTATATTTCTGCGCATTATTATTTTTCTGCCCTAAAAGTGTCTGGGTGTCAGAGACCGTAAGTCGTAGAGATTCCTAACTAGGCAGGTTGGTTTCAAATCCCCCTCCACTACTCAGGCACCCATACACCAATCCGTCAGACACTAGGTGGCGCTATAATAAGTACCTTTGCATTTGTGTTCATAACTTTGGAAACATAAGGGCTAGAATCAAAATTATTTTTTTCTCTGATTCCTTGAGTCATGCCCTACAAAATGTATATCTCCGATTTCATTTCCATCTATAATTTTTTTCTGCCATTTTGAATTTTTTGAAAAACCTACTTTTTCGAACTCCTCCTAGACCGTTAGTCTGATCGGCACGAAATTTGATATACATCATCTGCACACCCCCCTTACAAAAATTAATCAAATAATTTTGATACGTAAAATCTTTCCAAAGATATTAACGATATAATTCCTTCGGTTTAATACAATTTGAGTAATTGATCAATATGTACTCAACGCAAACTCCAAACGTAACCAAACTCGGGACACATAGTCAACTGGACATTTAGAAGATGTAAGAAAAGTTTTGTACAATTCCACCCCTAGGAGGCGCTACAACTAAAAAACTGTGATAACTTTGCAGCCATTTGAGTGACAAAATTCAAATTAAATATGGATCTTATTTGGTTCAAATACTAACATATTAAAAATTCGATTCGACAAATTAACATAAATGGCTTTGAGCTTTCGAGTATGGGGAAGGCCACTGAAGAGCCACATGAAGTTGTACTGTCTTCAATTCGTAACTTTGTGGGACATCCATCACTTGCGAGAGAACAGGTAAGTATACGGAGCAGTTAAGTTAATACTGTGGGAGCAGAAGTAATGTGACACGTCTATACTCTTAAAGTTGTGCAGCTTTTTCAACAAGTAGTGGAGTACTGTCAGTGTCAAATGACTACATCACATTTAAGTGATATTAATTTATAATGTGTTCCTAGTGACAGGTCGTTCATGAACAATTAGTTCATTTTGAACGAATCTTTTATATGACTCTAAATAACCAGCAGTCTCAGAGAGTGATTCGTTTATTGTTAGGGTTAGGGTTAGGTTCATTGTAGCTGCATATGCGTAAAATCTGTGCTCGTGTTTTTTTCATTTTAAAAACATTTGGGAAAAAAACATGCACTTCCGTTTAGCTATTTATATTAATACATGAATGTTTGTATTATTTATATGAATTCATCTCATGTTCACATGGATTGTTATTAAAAGTATTTGTAGTCTGTTCAAGTGCTCTTGTATTTTGCAAGAATTTATTCATGTTCCTCTGGATTATTAATATTAGTTGGAGTCCATTTTAAGTGCTCTTTTGTATTTTGCACTAATTCAATATTGATATGACGGAGGTAGATTATAGCTAGGGAACTAATGGCGATCAGGTGCTGCTCGTTCGCAGCAAGCTGGCATGATCAGCGTTACTATGGAAACAATCACAGCTTCTATAACAATGCAGATTACGTGAGTCAGCGACACATGAACTCTAACAGAGAACATGGTGACAAACAAAAACAAACCAGCGGACTCACAGAGACAGGGCTCTGTCTCATTTCTAAGGCTGCATGCTAGGTAGGACACGTCCTTTGAAGGCTGCAGTATAATGAGTGTCCTCCTTTTAACAAGTCTCATTTAAACAAGACGGCCTTCGTAGGACAAACAGAACGTAACATGGTTACTATGACAGCACGCCACTCTTTAACAAGCGCGAGCGCTTTGAGTGAGAAGGGAACAAAGTCCCTCTGGAAGGGAATGTATGAGGTAAAATTTAGGAGAGTTATGATGTAAAGAGAAAAGAAAATAGATTTTACAGGTGTACTTTTAGTCTAATACTTTATACATATTATATACTCTGCACCCATCTACTGAGGTACTTCAACTTGGGAATTAACATTACTTGCGTTTGAACATCATATTTACAGGCAAATTAGCGTTATTTTTATATATTTCCGTTGAAGCAAAGAATTGTGGGTTGTGAGTGCCCACGAAGGATACACCTCATGCATCCTTCGAATTCCTGAGAAAGAAGGTCACATTCGAAAGCTGCATTTGAAGTGTCCTACTCGCTTTTCTGAAACGAGACAGCCTCGATGACTTATGCGGCTGACAAATGCGACATCCGCAGGACGCAGCCTTCCAAATGAGATACAGACAGATTCCTCACATCTCATTTCTACATCTCTTAATGATCATCATAGAAAGTACTTAGCCACACCCTAGCAACCATTTAGAGCACCCTAGCAACCAGACCCCATTGACTTCCATTCAAAATGGCTGAGAGTGATATCTTTGGATCAGAATGTCCTAGAGAAATGACAGTTTGATTATTTTCCTTGGGTGAGCAATCAGACTTCATGTATCCACTTGAAAAATTACTTACCATGCCCTAGCAACCATTTAGAGCACTTTAGCAACCAAACCCCATTGACTTCCATTCAAAATGCTTAGATGGGGATCTCAGGATCAGAATGTTGTAGAGACTTCTGGTTTCATTCATTGGACTCAGGGTAGCAAGGAGCCTTTTGAGTATTACCTTGGTAACTGCCTAGCAACCAGATGGGGTTACCCTAGCAACCAAGTAACAAATCACACGGTTTCATTGATTTGACTCAGGGGAGCAAGGAGCCTTTTGAGTATCACCTTGGTAACTGCTAAGCCACCAGATTGGGTTACCCTAGCAACCAAGTAACAAAACATATATCTCTGCACCAGAACATAGTAGAGACTTCCGGTTTCATTCATTTGACTCAGACAGAACAAATAAAACAAACAAAAATCACATTTTGGGCCATAACTCTTGAATGATTTTGCTACAGAAGATATGGATTCAACCAATGGAGTCATATGGATTAATTTTATGATTCCTTTATGTGCGTTTTACAGCTTCAAAATTTTGGTACACAATTTTCAGCAAATTTAGTTTAGGGAGGATCTATTCTGTCAATTTGTATTATTTAGCATCCACTGGATCATTTCTGTCAATTCTGATTTTATTGTTTATTTCTTCACATGTGCTTGGACCCCGATGATCGCCCCTTGCGGTTATATTGTATAATATTTTTATTGTATACAGTCTTCTTATTTTGTGTATACTGTATATTGTATATTATTAGGTATATATTGTATATTGTGTTGTGTAACAAGATGTGTAAACTGTGTTATGTGTAAATCAGATGTTTACTGTAATTGTCATACTGTTATGTTGCTTGGAACTGCACCCAAGACTTTCACCCACTGTTGCATTTGTGTATTTGGTTGATTGACAATAAAGGTATTTGATTTGGTTTGGAAAAAGCATTAAAAGTTAAGTGCGCTAAACACTTGAATCCCATTCGCCATAAGCGCTCTGCACTGACAATGCCATGCAGCAATGACTTGAAAAGTTTTGGAAGTTAAGATAAAGTCCAGTAGAGACAGTCTTTTTCACAAGTTTAAGGAATGTGTCGGATAAATGTATTTTTGCTAAAGTCAATGCTGGCTCGTTTCGAGTTTGATTGAATGGATATAATTAATAATAAAAACAGATAAACGCTACCAATTTAGATTAACTTGTTTTCAATGCAACCATGTTTTGATCTAAGAACTGCACTCTTTAATATTTGCTGTAAAATTTTAAATGATTTCATAGATCACTTCATAGAGATTTCATAGATCCTAGATCAGCAATTACGAGCCAGCATTTTCCCGGAGCGACAATAAAAATTCAGTATCAATTCACACATCATGCCCATCACCCTTGACCAGCCACATGCTCCACCTATGTTTATGAGCCGTAAAACAAATCAACAAGGTTTGAAATGAATCACTTTAAAATATTTAATATTTGAATATTTGAAAATCGAAATAATAGCATTCAAACCTGTGTGCTTAAAATATTTAATGAGGGAATTAACTACATGCTACTCATCCCATAAAGAATTGTGAATGATTTAGGCAAATTAAAATCCAGAGGTTCTCAAATTTAATAATCCAAAGACCCTCTAAGAAATCAGGGAGAGTCTGTGTTTTAAAATCTACTATCCACATTTTTATATATGAAATAAGACAAGCATTTACAAATGCTCTTTGCAGTGAAATTAACAATGCATGTCCATATTAAACATGATTTAAAAACAACTATGCATTTGCTCTCAATTTTATAATCTTTTAAGATAACCTAATACAATTTTTCAAGGAACTCGTGTCCTCCCTGCAATAAATGCGTATAGCAGCCCACACTTTGGAAATACATGTATTAGAATCAGTCTCACTTTCAGTCACCTTTGCATTCCAGCATTTTTTATCAGAGTGAATTGTAGCCTTTATATTTAATATTCTCTAATACCTTTCTAACAAGGTAATAAATTAAAATGCGCATGCGATACTGTGTGACCTACCCACAAAAGACGCAGCAGTCAACCTTTCCCTGTCCCAAATGGCACACTTCATGTGGACTTGCGGTCTCGTGGCCTTCAGTTGCACACTTGTGAAGTCTTCGAGTCCGTAGCAGAACATGTGAGTGGCGCGGAGCAGTGATAACCTGTAGGTTTACGTTGTCTCTGACGGCAAAGGCCTACGGTGCCGCTGGACAAGCACTTCATGTGGACTTGCGGTCTCGTGGCCTTCAGTTGCACGCTTGTGAAGTCTTCGAGTCCGTAGCAGAACATGTGAGTGGCGCGGAGCAGTGATAACCTGTAGGTTTATGTTGTCTCTGACGGCAAAGGCCTACGGTGCCACCTCCGCCCTGCATGCCATAGCTCTCCTGCAAGTCAGCCAAGATGCTAAAGGAACTTCACGAGGGTAGTTCCACCCCGGGATTGATGCAGGAGCTGCGCTCGGCGACCAACCTCACTCTCCGGGCGACGGAGGTCATGGCGCGGTCTCTCAGGCAGGCGATGTCCACCTTGGTGGTCCAGGAGCGCCACCTTTGGCTCAACCTGGTCGAGATGGGAGAGGCCAAAAAGGCACGGTTCCTTGCTGCTCTCATTTCCCAAGGTGGCCAGTCCGGCGACACTGAGGACTTTGCCCAGCAGTTCTCAGATGTGAAGCAGCAGACGGATGTTATCCGGCACATCCTGCCCTGGTGCGGCTCAAGATCCCGCACCCCGTCTGCTCGTCACCAAGGGTGTCCCCCTGTGGTGACTGCACCAGCTCCACCGTAGCCCGCCCCTGTGTCCAGGCCCCGGCGTGGAGCTCACCACAGGAAGCAGACCCACCCGTCTCACGGCCGCTAAGAACCCGCGAAAGGCTTCGAAGCGCCCCTGAGATGGGCGACCCAGGGACGACGAAACCTGCTGCTCTGGAGCTGGTAAGCAGACCTCTCCATCCCCCGGTCGAGGGCCGGGAGGAGAATCTTTTGTTACTTTGCATTTAATTGCGCTGCATGCTCAAGTGGCTGCAGTACCCAAGAGTTCAGCAAGAGCGGTTTCCTTGTTCCTTGGGTCACATATCCGGTGTGTATGGCCATCATCACAACCACCGTCCACCACTCTATTTGGCAGGTTTGGTGCTCCAGCGGCAGTCTCTCCGCCCTGAGCGCCCAGCTGTGGCACAAATCCGCCCCCGATGTGACAGTCTCCATGGGTCACGAGCACAGCCCTCTTCCTCCCCTGTCCCAGGCTGTTCTGGGGGTGGTCACAAGGAGCCAGGTAAGTACTTCGATGTCCCTGAAGTTAGCACGGCCATGACACGGTGTGGCACCTCAGGCTCCACCCCACCGCGAGGCCCCAACCGCCAGTACGTCTGACGAGATTGTCCCTCTGGCCGAGATGAAGAAGGGGTTTTACAGCCCCTACTTCATTGTACCGAAAAAAGGCGGTGGGTTGTGGCCAATCTTGGCATGCGAGTACTGAACCAGGCTTTACACAGACTCCCGTCCTAGATGCTGAAGCAAAGACACACTTTTACGAGCATCCGGCATCAAGATTGGTTTGCGGCGGTAGTCCTGTAGGACCCGTACTTCCACATCTTGATTCTACCTTGACACACACTCTTCCTGCAGTTTGCATTCGAGGGTCAGGCGTATCAGTACCAAGGTCCTCCCTTTCAGTCTGTCCTTGTTCCCTCACGTCTTCACAAAGGTCGCAGAGGAAGCCCTAAGGGAAGTAGGCATTTGCATCCTCAACTATCCTGGTGGTTGTCTAATCCTAGCTCACTCTCGGGATGTGTTGTGTGCACACAGGGACCTGGTGCTCTCGCACCTCAGCCGACCAGGGCTTCGGGTCAACTGAGAAAAGAGCAAGCTCCTCCTGGTTCAGAGCAACTCTTTTCTCAGTTTGGAGTTGGACTCAGTCTCATTGATGGCGCACCTCACGAACGAGTGCGCATAGTTGGTGCTGACCTGTTTGAAGGCATTCAAACAGAAAACAGTGGTTCCATTGAAATTTTTTCAGAGGCTCCTGGGGCATATGGCATCCTCAGCAGTGGCCACTCTGCTCAGGTATCATGCCCAGGATCATGCCTCCTGGGCCCTGGCCAGGGGTGCCTCTCTAACAGACATTTGCAGAGCAGCGGGCTGGGCAACACCCAACACCTTTGTGAGGTTCTACAACCTCCGGGTGGAACCGGTTTCGTCCTGGGTAGTGGCACGCAATACAAGCGGATAAGCCTGGGATAGCCAGCCAGGTGTATCGCCTGCACATAGCGCCTTTCACCTCCTCCGAGCTGAGGATGTGCGCCATTAACTCCTAGTAGTGTTCACAAACTATGTTCCCTGGTTGACTTCCTCCAAGCCCTGTGGCAGTCGAGTTTTCGGAGAGACTCGCTGCAGGCCTAGTACACTTGCTAACTAAGAGCCCTGTTCTGGGGTAGGTGCTCCGCATGTGGCGGTTCCCTGTAGGTAACCCCATGCAATGTATATCTTCCGCTAATTCGTTTCCCTGTTGGCAAACTGCATCTTCCTTGGGCAGAGACCCCTCTGCCACAGCCTCCATGTTTGTAGTAACTCCTCTCCTGTTGGTTAGGATCTACCATGAGACTTCCCCACATGACATACTTCCAACATAGCTCGGCAAGACCATGTGATGTATTTTCCACTTAAATATCCCCCCTCTCTCTGGGCAAGGTGTGGTCTCCGCGGTGTCCTCCCCTTGGGAGGGACACCCACCGACTAGACCAGGTCGGCCCAGTCGGATATTCCCCCTTTTTTTAGGGAGTGGAAAAAAGAAGGGGAAAAGAGGCCACAACTGGGCTAGCCTGTCTCTATCTTTTGGGTAGTCGACTTGTCCCCAAAGGGCCGTTCGACACTCATAACTATGTTGGGGGAGGTTACGTGTCGGCCTGGTGTGCTGGCTATGAGGCACACATTTGTCTGCCCATCACACACCGCCAGTTCATGTAACACAGTTCAGCCAGTTGTGTCGTTTTGTATAGGGACCCCTAGTGTCACTACATCAACACAACGTCGAGTGAGTGACAGATAGGGAATGTCATGGTTACTTGTGTAACATCCATTCCCTGATGTGAGTGGTTGCATACCAGCTCCTTTTATACCCATATGTCCAGGGGAGTGGCATGCAAATACCACTCGCCAATTTTCATTGGCCTTTTATCAAAGACCAGAGGTGTCTTGGGCTCCCAAGAGTGACCCCTAGTGTCACTACATCGACACAACATCTCATTCCCTCCATCAGGGAACGGAGGTTACACAAGTAACCATGATGTTAATGCACATGGTTGTAGCTTGTAAGATTGCTTATATTTATTGATATAGCAACATTCGATCTAACAGTACTATTTATACCTGCAGAAGTGTGGCTGTGTGTATTTTATAAAAGATTTTGTGACTATATGGTGGTATGTTCTTTCTATATATTTTACTGTGTTCTAAGCTGTAACCATCCATGTTTATTTGTTCTCTAAAGATATAAAACAATGGGGTTTTGTTGCTGTAGTCATATGTGCACTTTGTTTTTCAGAGGATCTTTATTTTCTTATGTTTTATTGTCAGTGTGTTGCTTGAAATTATTTAATAAAAAAAAATATTCAATAGTTAGTTTAAAGTGTGTTCCTTTACCCTATCTATCAATGCCATTACTTTTTTAAATAATAATTTGTAAAACTGCATGTAAATAAAAACATAATGTAAAAAATGTGTCATCTGATTGAAGTCTGTCCCAAATGCACCCTCTGCCCTTGTGGTCTTCCTCTGAGTGCAGAATTTGATGACGTAAGAGAGTGCAGACCGATGGGGCACTAGTCAGCAACTCCATGAGAGGGTGTGATTGGACTTGCTGACTAGTGCCCCATCGGTCTGCACTCTCTTACGAAGTGTATTCATTCATAAATGTCTATTGTAATATTTTTTTCAAAGTTCCAGGTGATTACAAGTGACTTCAAGTTTTTCAAGTGATTCCATTTATACAGAAAAATAAGCATTGTAGTGATTAGGTATTTGCTTGAATATGTCTAAAGCTCACATGCTGGTGATTCCTTGGAGTAATGATGGTGGACAACAGTGTGAGCTAGGGAGATGTTAAAGTCAGTGAAATGTCAGTGAAGACCTCTGCTACCTTATCTAACTTTTTTAACACTCTGACCATCTGGCTTTTTGCCAGAGTCCTCCTTACATCAGCTATGGAGACTGATAGCATCTGGTGTGCTTGTTGTTGAGTGCTCAGTCCCAGATGGGAAAGAGATTCCCAGATTCTGAAAGCCTTTGAGGATAATCCAGAGTTAGAGTCTCGATCTTGTGGTCTAAACGTGGTCTTGGTTTGGATCTGGGTCTCGTTACTTAGTATCTTGGTCTGCGTCTGGGTCTCAACACTTAAAGTCTTGGTCTGGATCTGGGTCTCGGCGTATGGTCTTTGTCAAGACAGCAGTGTATTACCAGTGCACTAAATGTGATAATTATTTCAACCACTAGTTGCCGTAGGACCCAATAAGCTTGTTACATTGTGGAAGTTGTAAGTAGGAGTGGCTGGTATTCTTATGAGTTGTTGGCGGGAATAGGGCTGCACGATTATGACTAAAATCATAATCGAAGATTATTTCCCTTGGCATTGTAATTGCTATTAATAATATTGATTAAAATAAATTAGGGCTGTCAATTGGGCAGAGAAACTAAATTCGATTTTTAACTTAAATATTTTCAAAATTCAAATAATATTCGAATTTTTAAATTGACATTGTTTCTTTAGTCCACAAGAGGGCGCATCAAATACATAAACCATTCGGCACTGTTATATTATTGCAAAGAACATTCTTGGCTCTTAAAAAAGAGCATTCCATTTTCAACTAATGTGCATAAAATAAATAATAAAAAAGTTTTAGTCAATCCATATTTTCAAATGTTAAGTCAAAAGTCAAATGAGGGGGGAAAAGCTTCAAAAGACAGTTCACATGGTGTTACACTTGCACTGATTCCTACTACTCCAAACTCAAGCTTCATAATAACAGCGAAATACCACATTATTTTTTTATTCAGTACAGTTGTATGTAGAGTAGTAATATTCACAGATAGCAGTGGTATTCGGCTAAACTCGGTGGTGAAGCAGCTCAGACTGTGTGCACAGGTCAAGGGCTGTTCAAACAGACGGAACATGACAGAATGGAACTGAACGTGAGAATCTCAAGACATCTTTCCTGACAAAGCATTTAAACAACTCATTGTTTAATCTGAGAAATGCTTATAAGAGAGCAAGATGTGATGGCCAAAGACCTCCACCTACTGTAAGGGTCTATTCATACCAAATGCTTTTGCAACCATCCATTTGTTTTCCATGTAAACGTGTACTAGACGAACATCTTTGATTCGCTTTGTTTTTGTTTATTCAGCATCTCGTGCAGGAGAGCTGTTTTTTAAATGCTGTGCTTAATTAAAAAGAACTTTAAAAAGCATTTTGAGACACCTGCTTTCTGTTAAACTGTATTAGTTGCGCTATGTCTAGCCTTTTTTAGCACAAGAATGTGATCGATCTGAAATCATCATCAGTGCTTGGCACACATCCAAAATTCAAATGCACAATTTTAGCATTCAAATGTGCATTTCTTTCTTAAATTTGACTAATAGTCGAATTTCAAATTTTAATTTGACAACCCTAATATAAATGTATTGCATACTATATTATATATGTAGCTACAGCTAGTGTTCCTGAATTAGTTAATCGCTGTTCTATGCATCAGTAAATGAAGACTTCAACTTCACATTGTTTCTCTTAGCAGCATGAAAAACAACTGTTATTCAAATTGTGATTAAATTCTAAAAAGAAAGCAAACAAAGAACACTCCCTTTATAATCAATGAAGCTGTCAATCACTTCAGTTCAACGTGAGTGAACCATTGACTGAGTTCTGCACTCTCACCAAAACTCCTGTTACAATCAATAAAGCTGTCTGCACTGCACAAGATTTACTTTGATTCTTCACCTTGTTGTTTATAATAAGATAGTTCGTGAGAGTGCGGCAGCAGAACTAACCATACGTTTCCACTGGTGCGTAGTGAGCTAAGGTGAATGAGCGTTTTCAATTAATTTCTATGGAAGTTGAGTGCCACGCTCTTGAGGTGAGAATTCTCTGCTTTTTGTAAATGAGAAGTGGAAAACGCCAGCAGCGAGCCAATTACTGTGAACTCAAAGCAGTGACGTCCATCAGAAGAGCTTCAACGAAGTTCTGGAATTTCTGCTGTATTCAGTGCTTAAATAAAAAATTTATATTTAATTCCGACTTCAAACAGACTTCAAATGATGATTGCACGCATTATTTGTGGCAATACTGAGGCTGGATAAGCAAACGTGTAATAAATCAACACAGCTTGTACATTGTGGGCATTCAGAAATGAAGCTGGCATCTTTCCAACTGTAATCACGTATATATAAAACAATATTATTGCTTGTGTACTGAAAACAATGATAGACAATACATACTGGCTTTGCATATTACAAACACGGCCCAAAGCGGCAGTTTTCTGGCCTGGTGAGCGGCTTTGAGCTGAGTTTTTTTACGCCAGTGGAAACGTACGGTCAGTCTGTGAGCGAGTGCTGAGCGGATTTCTTCTGCGCAGGTGACTTAAATTAAAATGCTCTGATTGGTCTTTGCATTAATGCGCTCAACAGACATGTCTGTGATTTTGAAAAATAAACGTTGTTATTTTGTTAAATTCGTAATGCATATAAAACACAGTTATCCATGGTTAAGTCCAACTCATTTCTGCTAATCAATTCCTTCAAACTGTTCTTTTCAATTATTGCAATTGTTTTACATCAGCATTTGTCTTTATTTCGATCAGAGATGGTCAGTGAAGAACATTCTTTTTATACATAGTTGTTTTAATAGTTTAATTTTCCAACAATAGTTTTCAATTATGTTTCCATCTATCGGTTTAACTTTGATTAGCAATGTTAAAATTGGCATTTAAGGGGCCTGGGTCGTTCAGCGAGTATTGACGCTGACTATCACCCCTGGAGTCACAAGTTCGAGTCCGGGGTGTGCTGAGTGACTCCTAAGCAACCAAATTGGCCCGGTTGCTAGGGAGGGTAGAGTCACATGGGGTAACCTCCTCGTGGTCGCGTTTAGGGGTTCTCGCACTCAATGGGGTGTGTGGTAAGTTGTGCGTGGATCACAGAGAGTAGCATGAGCCTCCACATGCTGTGAGTCTCCGCGGTGTCATGCACAACGAGTCACGTGATAAGATGCGCTATTTGGCTGTATCAGAAGCAGAGGCAACTGAGACTTGTCCTCCGCCACCCGGATTGAGGTGAGAACCACGAGGAACTACTAAGTAGGTGGAATTGGGCATTCCAAATTGGGAGAAAAGGGGATAAAAAAAAAAAAAAATGGCATTTAATATTAACATGTGAAGCAGCCATCTGTGTATTGAGAGTTCATTTATGATGCAAAAAAATCTTGAAGGAATTTTTCATAATTTTGAACCAATCCTAAAGGAATCAGATAAGTATCCATTAAGAATAGGTCCTATTCGATAAAATGAAATTGTATTATTTCATTAACAATCTATTAGCATTCCTTTAAGATTTTTTTCTTTTTAAAAATGATATCTGCAATAAATAGTAATATATGACACTTTTCACTCTGTTTTTTTTTTTTTGTTTGTTTGTTTTATTTACACTTTTCTTGTATTAATTTTTTTGGGGAAAACCTGAAACAAAAGGGTGGTAGAGTTCTGAGGTTGACTTGTTCTTTGTTAAATAAAGGAACATGAAAACATATTTAAACATAATTGTTTAATATTTTAAATGATTGCTGCAATAAATTCAGCATCTTGGTTCCTTAAAATTTACTGCCTGGTTCTTGGACTGACAGATCTGGGTCTTGGCCTTGGGGATAGGTCTTGGTCTGGATATGGGACTCAAGGGGTCTAGTCTTGGTCTGGGTCTTAGGGGGTCTGGTATTGGTCTGGGTCTTGGAGTGTCTGGTCTTGATTGCACCTATTTAGGATGCTACAAACATTTGGTAATGCTCCATTTCTGTGGTCATTTGAAAGATAGTTAATCTGATATTGCAACACATCCTGCTCATGTACAAACACCCATAGGCGTACAGTACAAGACACACACACACACACAAAAAACATAAATAGAGATCTCCACTCATTCAAGCCACACTGATCTAAGGCTCAACTAAATCTGAGAAGAGACAGGTAATCACTTAATTTACTTTTACATTCATTCATTTGGCAGATGCTTTTATCCAAAGCGACTTACAAAAGAGGAACACATTATAAGCAAATCATCTTAAGGAGACAGTGGTATGGAAAATTAAGAATTACATGCATTCTCTTTCAAATACTTTTCGTGGAACACAGGCGTGAATTTTTGAAGCACAGTACTAACCTGAATACTGAACACCTATTCAGTGCTTATTCATTAGGTGGAAATTTACTGTTGTATTATTGCTAAACTCTGACTCACAAGCAGCAAAAGGGACATTATACTGACTATATAAGTCATGTTGAACTGATGGGGTCCTCTACACTACACTACACTTGCAATGATATTTTCCTCTGTCTAAAGGACGCTGAGATGCATGTACTTTCTCCATGCACTAAAATGCTGTGTTGTATTCTTATTTCTTAAGTCAGGATGGACATGCCTGTGATTGTGTTGCTCACACTTTTGCCTGGGCTGTGTGTCGCTAATTTGACAGGCAAGTATAATATAATCAGTGGTACTAGACCATTTTTATTATGGGGGCCATTCTGGGGCCAGTTGTGCTTTTGGCAAGGCAAATATGTTACATATATAAGCAGATGACTCATTAAGCACTTTAAAAGTCAACATGACGCAACATTCAGAAACCATTTTACTTCCGAAATGTGATGCATTTCCATATGAAATGAGAACAAAATGCGGGTCAGTGCAAGTTATTTCATTTTGATTTAAGATTTCGAGGACAAAACTTTTTTTGTTTGTTAAAGAATAACATGCACAGATGGATTGTTCCTTCACAATAAGTTCAGCAACGTGCAATAAGAATGTAAATAGGGTAATTTTTTTTCATGTTGAACAGGGAATCTTGCTCTTGGACAAAACGCTGTCCAGTCATCCACATTTGAAGACCATGCAACAGCCGGAAAGGCCACAGATGGTAACAAAGAATCAGTTTACAAGAAGATCTCATGCACTCACACTACATATGAGCAAAATCCCTGGTAGAGTGTGGACTTGAAGCATGTCTACAAGGTAACCAAGGTTACCATCACTAATCGTGGGGACTGTTGTGAGGAGCGGATAAATGATGCTCAGATCCGTGTTGGCAACAATTGGATTAGCAACGGCAATATCAACCAAAATCAGCTGTAAGAGTTGTTTCTCTCTCTCTTCCTCTTTATGTACAACTCTGTTTTATATTGTGTCAAGAAGAGGAATTTCTTATGCCTTTTCAAGAAAAAAATAAAATAAAATCATAGTGTACACTCCTAAGTAATAAGTACCTTCAGGCATTGGTATTGAATGTTTCTGAAAAAAATAAAAAATGGTGCTTAATATTTGTACAGCATGTCCCTGTCAGAAGTCTACACAATGCTGTTTCATCTCTCTCTCTCTCTCTCTCTCTCTCTCTCTGTGTGTGTGTTTGTGTGTATCCACAGGGCTGAAGTAATTTTGAGCATGCCATTGGGAGCCACAGAAACATATACATTCAGGCCTATTGGAGGCCAATTTGTTGACATTGTTCTACCTAGGCAAGGAATTCTCACTTTATGTGAGGTTGAAGTATTTGCAGGTAAGGCACAGATAGAAGAGTCTGTGTTTTATTTTGTTTCTGTACCAAGGACGGTTTAAAGCCAGTGCTAATGGGTCCAGTGCCCCAAGCTTCTGATTGCGAGGAGCCTCACACATGTTTTACATCTCACGCCAAAGCAGTGCGTGAGCCAAACCAAAGCAGACCGTCATAACAATTTTGCAGCAAACAATGTGTGTGCTTTTACACCAGCAACATTTCTGCTGCAGAAACTTCTGCGCTCTATACAGAAAATAATGTTATAAAATAGTTATCAGGCATGAGCTATTGATAAGTGTTACAAGCTTGATCATCATGAAATCTTATTTACATGATGCTGGTGTTATCTAATGCAGTCTTGTAGAATTCCTTCATGTAGTGACAGCCAACACAATAATCTCTGCTTATTTTTAAACATCATTATTTAGTGGAAGGGGAGGAGGATGGGCCTGAATTTTGTTTTGCACAACAGAAGACGTTTTGATCACTCAGTTTGGCTTAGTCACTCTTATTAATATAGCATAATAATAGAGTCAGAAATAAGTAATTATGTACAACCATTGAATAGTGATATCTCTTTGTTCAAACACCAACCAAAACATTTAAGTGTTAAGGACTTTCCTCACAAAAAGGATGCACTTCCAATATGTTTACTCACCATCTCTACCAACAGCCAGGTACAGCATCCCACTTATTTTCCCCTTTATTAATTAATCCTTATAAAAAAGTTGAGGGCAACAGAGCACTTTAATACAAGTGTACAAGACTGATATAAGTTCTGAATTTACCGACCAGACATGCTGTCACGTGCATTTGTTTATGTTTGCCAGCACACTAGGCTGTTTATGTGTATTACTGTTATCGCTTTAGACCTGCTCTCTATTTAATAGTATATAATAGGGCAGTTTTATTTTGTTTGTTTAAGGCTATGACTTGTAGTATACTGTAGTTTTAAATTATAAAACTGTATGTCTGCTTAAGCTAAATAATTAAAATAATTACATTTTGTTTTTGTGTCATTTAATTTTGTTTTCATACGAGCTAAAATTAATACAAAAGCACATTAGACTACAAATATTTGCTCATTCTGTGCAATATCTATGTTTTTGTGTCAACTTATCTTCATGATGTCCATCAACAGTGCACTTTCAGTTTAATTCAGTTTGAGCAGCGCAGCAAAAATAGACTCGGCGTTGAAACTTCAGCTGCACTGCAGCTCACGTGCTGCTTCGGCTTCCAATGTAAATACACTCATTTGTTAACATGAATGGCGAAAAAAGTACGCACTGCTTCATTCCTGCTTTGACGTGTGATGTAAAACATGTGTCAGGCTGAGGCCTGTAGTTTCCTGACACCTTGAAAAGAGATACTGCAAATATATGTGATACAATGAACCAAAGCCAGTGACGCAAGGCAGTGTCTTTTGAACACCGTATTGCAGCTTTAACATAGCTGTGTTCTAATTGTGGTACGTTGTCGGCAAGGATGCAACGGACTACTCCATTTTTTATTATGATGCATTGATAGTGCTGTAGTTCCTCTATTTGGTCTGTACAGATAATAAAGTTAAATAATGTATGTAGAATCGATTACATTGCAAAAGGGTGCCTCCAAAGAAGCAGGTGTCCAGGGCCTCGCGGGGCCATCATTTTGTGCTGTACATATTAATATATATAAATGGTTGTTTTATTAATGTGTAATAATTGTTGTTTTATTAATAGAAAAAGAAGACAAAGGGTCCAAAAGTGAGTGTTCTTGTAACTTTGAATGTGTTTTCAGTAAAATATGAATATTCTTATAAATAGTTTAAAGAAGAACTTTGATTCACAAACATAACTTAACAATGTTGCGATTTATCTCAACACAACAAAAGAAAATAAGAGACAATGTATTAAAAGATTCTTTTTTTAAATAAATTCTTAAATTGCTTTAATGAACAGGGAATCTTGCTCTCGGACACAACGCTGTCCAGTCATCTACATATGAAGACCATGCAACAGCCGAAAAGGCTACAGATGGTAACAAAGAATCAGTCTACAAGAAGTTCTCATGCACTCACACCAAATATGAGCAAAATCCCTGGTGGAGAGTGGACTTGATGGATGTCTACCAGGTAACCAAGGTTGTCATCGCTAATCGTGGAGACTGTTGTGAGGAGCGGATAAATGGTGCTCAGATCCGTGTTGGCCATTGCACAAATAACAACGGCAACAACAATCAGCTGTAAGAGTTGTTTCTCTCTCTCTCTATCTCTCTCTCTCTTTAATGCTGAAACATAATTATGTTTGAAATTAGTGTTTACCTGCTACAACAATAAAAACATTAACGTTAAAAGTAAATCTAAAAGTCTCTTTTTGGGTACATCCTATCCTCTGAGAGTAACCTGAACAGAGTGCAGCTACTATTTGTTTTTTCTCATTGATTGGTAACACTTTTTACCTTGCAGCTTACTGACACAATTTTCCACCCCAGACACTATTGTACATAAAAATAGATGACAAACATACTAAGGTAGCATGTCGAGCTAAACAAACATCTCAAAATCTAAGATTTATTGTGGAGTTCAATTAAGTTGATTTGATTTAACATTTAATAATTGATTAATCATGGATATGATGACTTGTTGGAATTGTGGTAAAGGTCTATTGTACCCTTCTCACTCCAAATGTGGGTAAACAAATGTGGGCTTTCAAGGTTCAAACAGTTAGTCTCTAACTTCAATCATGTTTTTTGAAGAAAGTCAAAAGTGAATAAAGTGGTTAGTATTTGCATAAAAGCATGTCACTGTCAGAAGTACTGTATATACAATGCTACAGTATGTGCCTTTTGTCATTTATCTGTGCCTCTCTCTCTCTCTCTCTCTCTCTCTCTCTATGTGCGTCTCCTTGTGTATCCACAGGGCTGAAGTAATTTTGAGCATTCCATTGGGAGGCACAAAAACATTTGTGTTTCAACCTATTAGTGGCCGATATGTCAACATTTATCTTCCTGGGGATGGTAAAATTCTCACTTTGTGTGAGGTTGAATTATATGCAGGTGAGATAAAATAAGGAATGCAGAGAAGTTGGTGTGTGCAAGTGTATGTGTTTAAATTGCCTTAATAATGTCCAGAGGTGAGTACACAAAACCTTTACAAATCAAATCAAATCAAATCACTTTTATTGTCACACAACCATATACACAAGTGCAACAGTGGGTGAAAGTCTTGGGTGCAGTTCCGAGCAACATAGCAGTCATGACAGTGATGAGACATATATCAATCTACAATAAACATCAGATTTACACAACACAATTTACATATCTAATATACACATAATTACACAACACAATAATAATATACAATGTACAGTATACAATACACACAATATAGAATGCACATACACATAATATAGAATACACATACAATAAATATAATATATAAAGTATATATAAAATATACAGTAGGTTGTATTGGACTGTATTGACATTCAGGCTGCCGGTTGATAGTCAGTTGCCAGTGTGTTGTTAATTTTGACAGTCCACTGTAAGATAATAAGCTTAATAAAGTGCAGTGCTGATGTATATTGATCGTGAGAGATCAAGAGTTCAAAAGTCTGATTGCTTGGGGGAAGAAGCTGTCATGGAGTCGGCCGGTGCGGGTCCTGATGCTGCAATACCACCTGCCTGATGGTAGCAGTGAGAGCAGCCCATGACTCGGATGGCTGGAGTCTCTGATGATCCTCCAGGCTTTTTTCACACACCGCCTGGTATATATGTCCTGGAGGGAGGGAAGCACACCTCCGATGATGTGTCTGGCAGTTCGTACCACCCTTTTGTGGTTGTGGGCAGTGCTATTGCCGTACCAGGCAGTGATGCAGCCAGTCATGATGCTCTCTACAGTTCTGGTGTAGAACAATGTGAGGATGTGGTGTTTCATACCAAACTTTCTCAGCCATCTCAGGAAGAAGAGGTGCTGATGAGCCTTCTTCACAACGGCCTCAGTGTGGACAGACCATGTGAGTTCCTCTGTGATGTGGATACTGAGGAACTTGAAGCTGCTGACTCTCTCCACCGGTGCTCCATTGATGGTGATGGGGCTCTGTTCTCTGTCTTTTCTCCTGAAGTCCACCACAAGCTCCTTGGTCTTGCTAACGTTGAGGGAGAGGTTGTGCTCCTGACACCAGCATGTCAGAGTGTGCACCTCCTCTCTGTAGGCTATTTCATCATTGTCAGTGATCAGACCTATCACAGTCGTATCATCAGCAAACTTAATGATGGCATTGGAGCTGTGTGTTGCCACACAGTCATGTGTATACAAGGAATACAACAGTGGGCTGAGAACACAGCCCTGCGGGGATCCAGTGTTGAGGGTCAGTGATGAGGAGATGTTGCTGCCCATTCTAACCACCTGGCATCTGCTTGACAGGAAGTCCAGGATCCAGCTGCACAGCTAGCTGTTTAAGCCCAGAGCCCAGAGTTTCACATAAAGCTTGGAGGGAACTATGGTGTTGAATGCTGAGCTGTAGTCTACAAACAGCATTCTCACATAAGTATTTATTTTTTCCTGTTGGGAGAGAGCAGTGTATAGTGTAGATACAATGGCATCATCAGTGGAGCGGTTGTTATGGTAAACAAATTGCAATGGGTCCAGTGAGGCAGGCAGCACAGAGCAGATGTAATCTCTGATTATCCTCTCAAAGCATTTGCTGATGATGGGGGTCAGAGCAACAGGATGCTAGTCATTTAAGCAATTGATTTTGGATTGCTTTGGTACAGGCACAATTGTGGATGTTTTGAAGCATGTGGAGACTACAGACAAGGAGAGGGAAAGGTTGAAAATG
Organism: Myxocyprinus asiaticus; assembly: GCF_019703515.2. Classification (NCBI taxonomy): domain Eukaryota; kingdom Metazoa; phylum Chordata; class Actinopteri; order Cypriniformes; family Catostomidae; genus Myxocyprinus; species Myxocyprinus asiaticus. Next base: position 49,868 of record NC_059391.1, on the reverse strand, counting down.
TCTGTAAAAACACCAGCCTGCTGGTTCGCGCAAGCTCTGAAGACGCGGCCCGGAATGCCGTCTGGACCCGTGGCTTTATGGATATTCACCCTTCGGAAGGATCAGGTTATATCCGCTACAGAGACAGAGAATAAACTAACCTCTGTAGCTTCAGCCGCGAGAGCTCTCTCCACGAGGGCAGTGTTATAGGCTGCAGATTCCTTCCAATGAAAGCATTGATCAATCTAAATTACTTTCAGCTGATGATTTCTTATTTTGTGTAAAGAGTGCACAACAGACAATACAACAACAAAGCAGGAAGTCCTTACATTGTTTGTGTTATGGCAATGTAGACTTTAATCCAACAATGATGCCATCCCTCTGTTTTGACTGCAATAGTCCATTACACAATATACATATTAAATCTTTGTCCAAAAACATGCAAACTTGTATATAAATCCATAGAACTTCCATTGTTTACATCATGAAATCCGGTAAATATGATGACGTCATCCTTTTTATTCGACAAACTATGTGTCCATTAACGTGCCCTTCTATAAAACAAACATATAAATGCGTTTAGTAGAGTGGAACAGAAGTATCACACCCCTGATGTTTTCTGAATAAAATTGGCTTCATAGTTTTAGAAAATAGTGCATGAGAACAGCTGTTTCTGGTGACTACCAATAGCACTCTAGATGGTTGAAATTTATGAGGACATGTAATAAATGAAATTACGAATACAGCAGTATGTGGGTGTTGATAATTCACATAAATTATTGTGTCATTTCATAAGTGAGGGCACTTCTCATTGGAAAATTCAAACGCGTGCTCGCTGTGACAAATGATAGCTGTCTCCTTGACAATGCTGGCCTTTTCAGAAAGGCACCCAGACAAGCACTTAAATAAAGGCTTACAGAAAGCTAATTGTTGCTAGTATCACCTTCAAATTTGAAACAAAGTTTGGTAAGACTTAGGGCTTTAGCCTGTTGTGTTTTTAGGTGCCTATACCACAGCATTGTGTATTTATTTCATAACAAGTGTGAAATAAGATTTTTTTTCTTTTGTGTTTGCAATTTATCTCTGTGTTAGTAATAGATTGAGTAAATTTGAAGATTTCTTAGTAAAATCTCAAGTGTTAGCTTTCTAAAGACACCTTGATTATGTGTGTAGGTTAGAGGGAATCATGAGCAGTAACACTTTTATTTTGTGTATGTTATTTACCCTGTTCCTCACCAAAGTGGGGGTGCCAGGAAAGAGGTTTTGCATCCCTTTTGCAAAATCCTGAATTTCAACAAATGCTAAAGACTGAAATCAATGTCTATATGGAGACCAACTTGTCCTCAGTATCCTCTGTGGGCATGGCTTGGGAGGCATTTAAGGCGGTTCTTAGGGGTCGGATCATACAGTATGCCTCGTTCACCAAAAAATCTGAAGCACAAGAACTTGTGGAATTGGAAGGGAATATTAAAAGTGCCGAGGCAGAGCTGAAGCGCCGAATGTTGTCTGATGGCTTCAGGGAATTGACCTGTTTGAAATACTGATATAATTACATAATACATACATACTGTATGATGGAAGGTGGAGTTTTGGCTATTCAGGGCAAAAGAGTCATACTTTGAGTCAGGGGACAAAGCAGGGAAGCTTTTGGCTAGATATATAAAGCAGAAAGAGTCTTTTTCTACCATTCCCTCAGTGAAATCTGCTGGTGGTGAAATATTTACCTCAGCCATTGATATTAATAATGATTTTAAATAATTATATCTTGAGCTTTATAGTTCCACGTCTTTGTCTACTGATGAGGATATTAGAAAGTTTTTGAAATCATTAGAACTTCCTAAACTGATGACTGAGCAAAGAAATTCTCTTTATTCTGAGATAACCTTGGAGGAGCTTGGTGAGGTAATTAAGGCCTTGCATACATGCAAGTCTCCAGGGCCAGATGGCTTTGCCGCTGAATTTTTTAGATCTTATGCTACAGAACTGACTCCTCTTTTGCTAGAAGTTTATATAGAATCATTAAAGAATGGAAAGCTTCCACTAACCATGACGCAAGCCTGGATCAGTCTGATTCTTAAAAAGGACAAAGATCCAAGCGAGGGTAAGAGTTACCATCCAATTTCCCTGATCCAACTAGACATTAAAATATTGTGAAACATTTTGGCTAACCGATTAATTAAAGTTATGACATCTCTTATACATATAGATCAGGTGGGGTTTCCATACTCTTCTGATAACATTAGGCGTTTCATCAATATCATGTGGTCAGTGGCAAATGATCAGACTCCAGTCGCTGCCATCTCACTTGATGCTGAAAAGGCATTTGATATGGTAGAATGGGATTATCTTTTTAAGATTTTGGAAATGTATGGGTTCGGGAATATTTTTATTGGGTGGATTAAAGGTGCAGTATGTAAGATTCAGAAACCCTTGTTATTAATGACACCTGTGGCCGTTAAGTGAACTGCAGCCTGTTGCTCATGATTGCGCTCACACACTCTATAGGGACACGAGCGAGCATGACTCCATAGGGAAGTGAGGCTGAACATGATTCACCGGCATCATGGTGACAGATGAGGTAGCATAATTAAAATTACACAGTTATGATTGTTTTACTACAAACTTTGAGACTGTATATTATATTTGACTCTCCAGTGCTGGAACAGGGCGAAAACAAAGTGTGGATATAGGTCTGACTATGCAAGACTGTAGATTGAAGTAATCCCTTTTCTTTGCATGATACATTGACTGCATTTATATGATAGCCTATGTCAGCGTTAGCTAACTAGCCAGCTTTATCAATAGCTGTTAGCTAAATTTGGTGGATGATGACAGTAGTTGTTTATAAAATGACTGTACATTATAAATATGTTGACAGAATTCAGTACTGATGTGATTCCATCACAACTGTCATTCTGATATATCGATGCACTATAGTTTTATAATAATAGAATGTATATATTTTCTGTATAACCAAGTTACATTACACTAATGAATGGAGCTTTTTGCATTATCTTGAACATTGTCTAGCCTTCATTTAATTTGTTATTGTAGTTTACCTTGCTGAATAATTACAGATTAACATTGACATTAACCTGACTTTTAGTATAAAGAGAAGATCGTTGAAATTAAAGTTATGAATCAAGGTAGCTTGCAATTTGTTAGCGTTAGCAGGCAAAATCAAGTTAGCTAAAATAACACAGATCAATCCTTATGGCATTATATTTCACATGCTTTGCAGTTATATAAACTTACCTGTCCAATAAGAAGAACGCCAATTCAGGGTCGGTTTTGATCCCCAAAACCAAACGAAGTTCCCTCCAGTAATCAAATGTCCTGCCAATGTTCACTCTAGTTTTCGCTTGACCACGATCACGTTCCCACTTAGCCAGATGGGATTCAGTAAATTATTTTTTATTTTTTGGCTTACTCAGAGTTTGTGTAGGAGTCGGTGTTGTGCTGGGAGCCAGATGTTTGTTGGATTCCATCTCTAAGATAACGTTACCTAGTGTTGCAGACTGTCTGTTGACACTGTTGCATAGCAGAAGAGAAGCACTGAGGCAAGGCTCTCGGGAGCACGCATAAACGTCACATCCTTTGGATTTTCCCGGCAAAAGCAACCCACTCCCTACCCATGAAAATCAGTCGACAGGCTTTAATACAGGGCTCATTTTTAGTTAGGGCTCAAGTTGCGTTACAAGCCGTTCACACATTGGCAAAAAAAAGGCGAATATTACATGAAAAATGTTACATATTGCACCTTTAAGTTACTTTATAGACACCCGGTAGCAGCGGTTCAAATGAATGGATTAATTTCAGATTATTTTACTCTGGATAGGGGCACCTGGCAGGGTTGCCCTCTTTCCCCCTTATTGTTCTGTCTTGCCCTGGAACCATTAGCAGCCGCGATAAGAAAGGAGGATAATTTTCCAGGGGTGGTGGCGGGAGGTGTGGCACATAAGCTTTTGCTTTACACAGATGATATTTTATTATTTGTCTCCGACCCTACTAGATCTATGCCTTGCCTCCACATAATTATTAATTCCTTTTCTAAGTTATTATTATTATTATTAATGAAATCATACACCCTCATGTTGTTTTAAATCATATGTTTTTCTTCAATGCAACACAATTAAAGAGATGTCAGACAGAATGTTAGTCTTACAGTTACCATTTACTGTAACTGCATATTTTTTTCCTCCATATTTTAAAAGGGAATGGTGACTGAGACTGTCAGTCTCTAACATTATGTCTAATATCTTTTTTGGGTTCCACAAAATACACAAAGTCACACAGGTTTGGAACAGCATAAGGGCAGGACATTATGACAGAACATTAATTTATGGTTAAACTATCACTTTAAGGATGCTTGTCAGATTTGGACGAATCTGTCAATTAGAAGAGAAGTTTGAAAACCAGTTTCTAGTCATTATTATGGTGAAAAATGTGAACAGTGTGTCACACAGACCCAATTATATGTAATGCTGAATAAAACAAAACAAGACCATGCTTTATTAACATCTACTGTCACTATTTCAAAAGTCCTGTCACTTTTAAAAGTCCTTTATGGATACAGTGTAGTTACAGTATTTTCAGTGCAGAAAGAATTTAGATCATTAGTTCTGGACACTAAGGATAAACTAAAATGTATTTGAAGCGTGTTGGGCTTATTTAAGTTCAGAGCTCTGTTGTCCATGAGAAAAATGCAGCACATCTGTCAAATGCACAAATGCTGTGCAGGCGCAAACATACTGTCAGCTCATGCTCCAGAAGTCAAGCACGCGATCCGCAATTCATAAGACATTTACACTTAACGCAGTTGTTTACATAGATTTAGGAACTGATATATTTCAACACTGATATAACAATGTATACTTATAAACTGAGGTCATAAGAGCCCATAGTTACAGAATCACCCTAAAAATGACAATGACACAGAAAAGCCCACATTATCATAATTGCCAAAACTTACTGCGCTGCAATTTTAATCTTGAAATATCCACTTGTCTTGATGTAAAATGAAGGCACTGCATGACAAAACTACTCTTTTCCATGGTATGGAGCGAAGAAAGTGTGTATTTGGCATGCTTGTTGCTGCTGCAGTGGTGGACTTGACTACAGTGACAGATCTGTAAAGTTCTGCTGTTGTAAAAGTCCCTTTCAAAAATCTCTCAATATATTACGCATGTATTTACATTTATTAAATTAAAGTCAATAATGTAATGACAGGAATGTCACCCATTGTAACAAAGGTAAAAAAAAATTTTTTTTTTAAATTATTAGAAATTTACTTAAGAGTGAAAAGTACCCACCTTTAAATATACTCATAAAAGTAAATTTTTTCCAAAATGTTACTCAAATAAATGTAACTGAGTAAATGTAGTGCGTTACTACCCACGTCTGATAATTTCTCTGATTTCATTGGCAGATTAAGTGGGATGAGATGGAAAAAATAAGGATTTAAACGAAAATACTTGCTTTCAAAGTGTTGTATCCACTTATTTTCAGTGTGCCTTTTGCTGTTATTCAAAAGATTTTCAATAAACATATTAGTATTCAAGTTGAAATTGTGTCAGTGTTTGCTCTGAGAGATGGTGCTGTAGTGGTACAAGATCTGGGCTAGTAATCCAAAGGTTCAAACCCTGAAAGGTGCAATCCATGAACTGGAGGGATGCTGAGCTTCTCATTCTCCTATGTGCCATTGCCAATTAAACTTTCACTGTAGAAAGTGTGCTGTAAATTGCTTAAAGTATTGCTTAAACTGCTTTTTAATCTTTTAATCTTTTCACTAACATTTTATATATTTTATAATATTCAGTTTTATTATATTGTGTATTATTTACAGCTGTGAGCAATGGCAGACAGTGGCAGGTTAGAAGGGGTGGTAGTAGTGTTTTAAAAACAAATGGTGCCACTAGTTGTGCAGAAACTACTTAACTTGGAACAGGTGACCTTGTTAGCATAATTGTTATCAGTTGGCTAGGATGCACAGTGCTTTCTATAGAAAAATACACAGGCACTGTAATGTAGAAATGCCAACATGCAGATCTTAGGAGGAACAGATCTCATTTTCTCCTCTATGATGATGACAGCCATCTGACTGTCAGAGATACTAAAGCAGTTGGGACATGCAATCAATGATGATTTATATTTCTGTGTATGTTTATGGTGCAGAAAAAATCCCCAAAATACAGCTTAGAGGTGGTTCAGCTTTATTTTATGTTTTTACTTTAATTTTCATTTAAAGTTAAAAATTTTCTTTAACTTTAGCAACTGAGATGAAATGAAGATATTAGGGAATATTGATGTTCATTGCCTGGTGTAGGCAACCTAATTAAACATCAAATAACAACATACATACTGATTTATTGATTACTGTTCAGACACTTATATGGAATTTCATAGACTCTAGGTTTGACTATATGTGGATAGCGGCATGTGGATAGATCTACTCAATTTTAATAATAATACAAATATATGCAATTATTATTAGTATTATTTCCTTTTCTGTTTCCCACTTTAAATAAATAAAAAGCATTGCAGACCTGAAAAGTTATAGGTAGGTGCGTAAGACAAAAGCAATTGTAAATAAAAAATAACAAATCCCACACACTACCATAGCTTGCAAAACACATATAAATTAAATTGTGATGTCTCAGTCACACGAGCTTCATCAGACATTTAAGTTCATCATTCAGCCCCATCGGTGATAAGGTTTAAAGACCTCTCTGTGAAATCTATTTAAGGTTGCCTCTTCTAGGTGGCATCTTAACACTCTTATTGCCACAGAAACGTATTGAGGAGACATCATGTTTAAATTCAACAAAATGAGCTGCAACATAGATCATTTAAATCTTTTTGTCTAATTGAGCTCGTGTTTACTGATCCGTTGTTTTTCCCACATACCCAAGGCCACAAATGCAACAAATCAAGTACATAACATGGGTAGAGGAGCAAGTGATCACAGAATTAATTGGGTATCTTTAGAAATGGGAAGATTTTAACATGTTATTGATTGGGCACAGTTGGCACAATTATTTTTATAATTTGGAATTGGACTAAGTAATGTCTGTGTAAGTGGGGGATACTTATGGCGAAATTGAGCATGGACTAAGCGATCTTTTAGATTTTTCCTCCCAATGGGGGAGGAGTTACTACAAACATGGGTGTGGCAGAGGGGGCAGTTTGCCAACAGGGAAACGAATTAGCGGAAGATATACATTGCATGGGGTTACCTTACAGGGAACCGCCACATGCTGACCAACTACCCCAGAACAGGGCTCTTAGTTAGCAAGTGTACTAGGCCTGCAGCGAGTCTCTCAGAAGACTCGACTGCCACAGGGCTTGGAGGAAGTCAACCAGGGAACATAGTTTGTGAACACTACTGGGAATTAATGGCGCACGTCTTCAGCTCAGAGGAGGTGAAAGGCGCTATGTGCAAGTGATACACCCGGCCGGCTATCCCGGGCTTATCCGCTTGTATTGCGTGCCACTACCTGGGATGAAACCGGTCCCACCCGGAGGTTGTAGAACCTTGCAAAGGTGTTGGGTGTTGCCCAGCCCGCTGCTCTGCAAATGTCTGTTAGAGAGGCACCCCTGGCCAGGTCCCAGGAGGCTGCTATACCCCTGGTAGAATGGGCTTGTAGCCCTACCGGGGGCGGGACGTCCTGGGAATGATGTGCCATAGATATGGCATCAATGAATCAGTGGGCGATCCTCTGCTTGGAGACAGCGCTTCCTTTCTGCTGCGCACCAAAGCAGACAAAGAGCTGCTCAGAGATCCTAAAGCTCTGTGTGTGATCCAAATAGATGTATAAAGTGAGCACCGGGCACAGCAACGACACGGTTGTGTCTGCCTCCTCCTGAGGCAGCGCTCGCAGGTTGGTGACCTGGTCCCTAAAAGAGGTCGTGGGAACCTTGGGCACATAGCCTGGTCAGGGTCTAAGGATCATGTGAGAGTAGCCCAGACCGAACTCCAGGCACATTTCGCTGACAGAGAATGCTTACAGGTCTCCTACCTTCTTGATGGAAGTGAGCGCAGTCAGGAGGGCAGTCTTCAAAGAGAGTGCCTTAACTCAGCTGACTGCAAAGGCTCAAAGGGGGCTCTCTGTAGACCCTGAAAAACTACAGAGAGATCCCATGAGGGAACGAGGCGCGGTCTGGAGGGATTCAGCCTCCTGGCGCCTCTCAGGAAACTGATGATCAGGTCGTGCTTCCCTAAGGACTTACCATCCACTGTGTCATGGTGTGCTGCTATAGCAGCAACGTACACCTTCAAGGTGGAAGGGGACAGCCACCCTTCCCACCTCTCCTGCAGGAAGGAAAGCACTGATCCGACTGCGCATCTCTGGGGGTCTTCCTGTCGGGAATACTAAAGGTAGGACCGAGAATCTGTAAAACAGAACTTAATTGACTAGGGCTAAACGGTAAACCAAGAATCTATAATAGATTTTAGCCAAGTAGAATTAAATGGGAATACTAAAGGTAGGACCGAGAATCTTTAAAACAGAACTTAATTGACTGGGGCTAAACGGTAGACCGAGAATCCATTATAGAACTTAGCCAAATAAGACTAAACGGATAAAGCCGAGAACCTATAAGGACTTAGTCTAAAATTTACTAATATCTGAAACTGATGAGTTTGTAGTTAAAAGACATGTGTCCGGCCGGCACAGGACCCAAATAACATTGAAATAACAAATGCAGTCTAGAAGAGAGAATTACTAAAATTCAGAGCATAGATACATCAACAAGGTTTTTCATAATTGGAGTCAGATGAAATAAAGAAAAGAATTAATGATAAGATTAATAAAACATGGAACTCTAATCAAATAATCAAAGTATTATTTAATGTCACGTACGATAAGACAGAACACGCAGGAGACCTTCAGCCACGCCATTGGATACCATCCTTGAACCAGTGGGTGACTTCCCCCTTACACACGCAATGTGTCCCGCGGCACCATGCCCATCTTGGGACTCGAGTCTGAAGTCAGTGCTGAAGCAGTCTCATATGCATCAACCTGAGTGGGGTGGCCACCGCTGAGGATGCCATATGGGATGCCTCTGAAAGTGTTTCAGTGGAACCGCCATTTTCTGTTTGAATGCCTTCAAACAGGCCAGCACCAACTGTGCACGCTCGTTCGTGAGGTGCGCTGTCAAAGAGACTGATGCCATCTCAAAACTGAGAAAAGAGATGCTCTGAACCGGGAGGAGCTTGCTCTTTTCCCAGTTGACACGAAGCCCTAATCGGCTGAGGTGTGAGAGCACCAAGTCCCTGTGTGCACACAACATGTCCCGAGAGTGAGCTAGGATTAGCCAATCGTCGAGATAGCTGAGAATGCAAATGCCCACTTCCCTTAACAGGACAAGGGCTGCCTCTGCGACCTTCGTGAAGACGCGAGGGGACAAGGACAGGCCGAAAGGGAGGACCTTGTACTGATACGCCTGACCCCCAAATGCAAACCACAGGAAAGGTCTATGTCGAGGTAGAATCGAGACGTGGAAGTACGCGTCCTTCAGGTCTACCACCGTGAACCAATCTTGATGCCGGACGCTCGCCAGAATGCGTTTTTTGCATCTGCATCTTGAACGGGAGTCTGTGTAAAGCCCGGTTCAGTACTCACAGGTTTAAGATTGGCCGCAACCCACCACCTTTTTTCAGTACAATGAAGTAGGGGCTGTAAAACCCCTTCATCTCGGCCGGGTTAGGGTCCTTCCATAGGAGGGTGGCGATCTCCATGCGCAAGGTAGCAGCGTTTTCATCCTTCACTAAGGTGAAGTGGATACCGCTGAACCTGGGCTGATGCCTGGTGAACTGAATCATGTAGCCGAGTCAGACAGTCCTGACCAGCCATGCATCCAAGCTCTGCGCGAGGGGGACCAAAGGGACAATTTTGAGGTGCCACACCATGTTGTGGCCATGCTGAGTTCAGGGACATCGAAGTACTTAACTGGCTCCTTGTGACCACTCCCGGAACATCCTGGGACAGGGGAGGAAGAGGCCTTTCCTCATGACCCGTGGAGACTGTCACATCGGGGGTGGATTTGTGCCACAGCTGGGTGCTCAGGGGCGGAAGACCGCCACTGGAGCACCAAACCTGCCAAAGAGTGGCGGACAGTGGTTGTGATGACGGCTGTGCACACTGGATACGTGACCCAGGGAACAAGGAAACCACTCTTGCTGAACTCTTCGGTACTGCAGCCACTTGGGCATGCAGCACAATTAAATGCAAAGGTAACAAAAAGATTCTCCTCCCAGCCCTTGACCAGGGGATGGAGTGGTCTGCTTACCAGCTCCAGAGCAGCGGGTTTTGTCATCCCTGGGTCGCCGTCTCGGGGGCGCTTTGAAGCCTTTCAAGGGTTCTTAGCAGCTGTGCTTCCTGTGGTGGGCTCAACGCCGGGGCCGGGCTGAAGGGGCAGGCTGCGGTGGAGTCGGTGCAGTCACCACAGGTGGACGCCCATGGCGACGAGCAGATGGGGTGCAGGATCTTGAGCCGCGCCAGCGCAGGATATGCAGGATAGTCTCCGTCTGCTGCTCCACCGTCGAGAACTGCTGGGCAAAGTCCTTAACGGTGTTGCCGAATAGGCCAGCCTGGGAGATGGGCGCAGCAAGGAACCGTGTCCTATAGAGATAACAAGCGCAACCAGGAATAACACACAAAGGAAGGCATCTTTAAAAAGACGCATCTTTAAAAAGATGTTCCATTTGTGCAGCTCTTTTAGAGAAATATACTCTTTTAGAGAAATATACTCTTTTAGGGAAATATACTCTTATTTCTGCCGAAGCGCCCAGGGGCATTATCTGCAGTGCACCAGTGCAGAGGAGGGAGAAGCCGCTGAAATGCACCATCAGATCCAGCAGAGTTGAATGAACAGTCGTGGGAATTCAGCTCAGTGAGCATGACTGTTCGGCTCCGAAGAGAAAATCTGAATGAGTGGTTGCATACCAGCTCCTTTTACTGTATACCCGTATGTCCGGGGGAGTGGCATGCAAATACCACTCGCCAATTTTCATTGGCCTTTTATCAAAGACCAGAGGTGTCTCGGGCTCCCAAGAGTGACCCCTAGTGTCACTACATCGACACAACGTCGAGTGAGAGACAGATAGGGAATGGTAAATGCCCCCAATAGTGCCTTAAAAAGCATCAAGTTCATCATCAGATTCATCCACTTTCCTGCGTGTTTGGAAGATGGCATGCTACACAGGTGAGGAAGATCTTCAGATGGTCCTGGATAGTGATGAAGAGTTCACATTTTCCTCAGAAGAAGAGCGATACTCCGATGAACATTTGCATTTTGAAGAGCGACTTGATCCAGCCGAGGATGAGTAAGTCATTTAGTTTTACTTACATATTAGTTGACATGCTATTTTATATAAACATGGACATAGTTTACTAATTGGACTATTTCCAGACTTGCCAGCTAGTATTCAGAATTCAAATTTCAGAAATTTGAAATATGTCCTAATAGGACAGTTTTAGTTACATTTAAATGCTGTTTTGGCTAAAGCAGGTATTTAAATTGTATGCTGTATGATATCAATATGTAATTTTTGTAATATGACATAAAAATAATATGAATGTTTAGATTATATTTTAACCGGTGTTTATGCTCCCTTATTATCATCAACAAAGCTTGTGCTTGCAAATATCTGTTCTGGTGTAAATGTGTAAAATGTGCTGTAAATATGCCCATATTTGAAAATCAGTATATTAGAATGATTTCTGAAGGATCATGTGACACTGAAGACTGCTGTAATGATGCTGAAAATACAGCTTTGATCACAGGAATAAATTGCATTTTACAATATATTCAAATAGAAAACAGTTATTTTAAATTGTAAAAATATTTCACAATATCACCGTTTTTGCTGTATTTTGGATCAAATAAATGCAGCCTTGGTGAGCAGAAGTGACTTCTTTTAAAACATTTTTTTTTAAAACTTACCGATCTAAAACTTTTAAACAGTAGTGTAGGTCTAAAGTTTTTAAGTCTTTATGTAAAGAAAAGGTACAGTCAGATTACTTCTTTTAACTTAAACTTGACTTTGTGAATAAGCTACAAAAAATACATTCAATCATTAAGTCTCCTCACATTCATTCTTTCTCAGTGGAGGGGTCTTTGTCTCCTCAGGTGTGAATCACATCAGTATTCATGATCATCCGCACCTCCTCGCATATGACCTTTCTAACACTAAAATTGTCTTACTAAAAGTTAAATGACTATATTGTTTTTTATGAATGAATGATCAGGATGGTTTTCACATCATTTTTGTAGCAAAAACTCTAGTCTACAAGATCCAGTTCTCAAAAGTCTTGTGAACAAATGTTTAGTATGTGTTATATGGCCTTATTTCAGTGACTTAAATTTTTTTTTATCAAAAACCACGCATAAATGTTATTTTCTCAAAAATACAAACATGTACATACATGTTGTTCACATATTATTGTAGCCCAGTTTGTGCTGAATACAGTGTTATCAGACTTTAGCCATTAATATGTTTTTAAGCAACTTAAAAAAGCACAAATGTCCTTGACAAACTTCTCCAGGGCCCAAAACACCCTCAGACCCCAGAGGGTTAAACACAATAAAAGGAGGATGCTGTAATAACTCCTTTAAATTGGGATCTGATGCCAACAAATGCCAGTGTTTTGCCATTTCTCACTTTAAAAGCAATAATTTTGTTTTCATCAGTACAGGTATACAGTACAATTGAAAAAATGTGTTTTTGAGGATATGGTTATTTTGTACACAGTAATCATGTTGGTTTACACAACTAATCGTTTCTGCTGAGGGAAATGATTGTCAACCTCCACCTAAGGGGCAGGCACTTTGATTCATCAATCATGTGAGGGTGAGGAGGCATTTTTCCATTTAAAGAGAATAAGCCTTTTAGCCAATAATGTGGTAAAGGCAATAACATCTTATACAGTTGAAGACAAGTCAGACGTGAAAGGAATTCCAAACAGAGTGATAAGAAAGTTTGGAGTGACTGATATATTGAAGACATTTTTAAGAGTGTCAAATATTTTAGACCAAAACTTGGACAGGACAAAACTTGGACAGGACCAGAATATATGAGTATGATTGGCTGGAGACTGTTTATCTGGTATATCTAGTTAAGCATTGGTGTAATGTACCAAATCAAGTATGTGATTCCACTTCACTTTAGATATGGCCACCCCCAGCTCCTGCTTCCAAGTGTTCTTAAGAGATAAACTGGGGTCTGGGTTTAATGAGGCTATGGATTCATACAATTTCTGTCTGCATTGTACGGAAGAGGATTAGGGCCTAGTAAAAATAAAAAAAGGAAAACATCTCAAGATTAAAGTCAAGTCATTTTTATTTGTATAGTGCCTTTCACAACACACATTGTTTCAAAGCAGCTTTACAGAAAATCATGCATTAACAAATCTGAATCAACAAATCAAATCAAATCACTTTTATTGTCACACAACCATATACACAAGTGCAATAGTGTGTGAAATTCTTGGGTGCAGTTCCGAGCAACATAGTATTCGTGACAGTGTTGAGACAATTTACAATAAACATCAGATTTACAATATAATTTAAAATCTAATATACACATAATTACACACAACACAATATACAAATAATAACATACAATGTACAGTATACAATACACACAATATATAATACACATTATACAATAAAAAAGTATATAGTATACATAGAATGTACAGTAGGTTGTATTGTACTGTATTGAGATTCAGGCTGTCGGTTGATAGTAAGTTGTTAAGAGAGAATATAATATAATAATAATAATATAATTTATGACAGTCCGGTGTGAGATATAAGAGTAATAAAGTGCAGTGCAGATGTATTTGATCGTGGGAGATCAAGAGTTCAAAAGTCTGATTGCTTGGGGGAAGAAGCTGTCATGAAGTCGGCTGGTGCGGGTCCTGATTCTGCGATACCGTCTGCCTGATGGTAGCAGTGAGAACAGCCCATGGCTCGGGTGGCTGGAGTCTCTGATGATCCTCCTAGCTTTTTTCACACACCGCCTGGTATATATGTCCTGGAAGGAGGGAAGCTCACCTCCGATGATGTGTCTGGCAGTACGCACCACCCTTTGCAGTGCTTTGCGGTTGTGGGCGGAGCTATTGCCGTACCAGGCGGAGATGCAGCCAGTCAGGATGCTCTTTACAGTGCAGGTGTAGAACCGTGTGAGGATGTGGCGGTTCATTCCAAACTTCCTCAGCCGTCTCAGGAAGAAGAGGCACTGATGAGCCTTCTTCACAACGGCTTCAGTGTGGATGGACCATGTTAGTTCCTCAGTGATGTGGACACCCAGGAACTTGAAGCTGCTGACTCTCTGCACTGGTGCTCCATTGATGGTGATGGGACTGTGTTCTCTATCTCTTCTCCTGAAGTCCACCACAAGCTCCTTTGTCTTACTGACGTTGAGGGAGAGGTTGTGCTGCTGACACCAGTGTGTCAGAGTGTGCACCTCCTCTCTGTAGGCTGTTTCATCATTGTCAGTGATCAGACCTACCACCGTCGTATCATCAGCAAACTTAATGATTGCATTGGAGCTGTGTGTTGCCACACAGTCATGTGTGTACAGGGAATACAGGAGTGGGCTGAGAACACAGCCCTGTGGGGCTCCAATGATGAGGGTCAGTGATGAGGAGATGTTGCTGCCTATTCTAACCACCTGGCGTCTGCTTGACAGGAAGTCCAGGATCCAGCTGCACAGCGAGCTGTTTAAGCCCAGAGCACGGAGTTTCTCATCAAGCTTGGAGGGCACTATCACGTAAGTATTCTTTTTTTCCAGGTGGGAGAGAGCAGTGTGTATTGTAGATGCAATGGCATCATCAGTGGAGTGGTTGTTGCGGTAAGCAAACTGCAATGGTCAAGTGAGGGAGGCAGCACAGAGCAGATGTAATCTCTGATTAGTCTCTCAAAGCATTTGCTGATGTTGGGGGTCAGAGCAACAGGACACCAGTCATTTAAGCAAGTTATTTTGGATTGCTTTGGAACAGGCGCAATGGTGGACGTTTTAAAGCATGTGGGGACCACAGACAAAGAGAGGGAAAGGTTGAAAATGTCCATAAAAACACCAGCCAGTTGGTTTATGCAAGCTCTGATGACACGGCCCAGAATGCCATCTGGACCCGAGGCTTTGTGGATATTCACCCGTCTGAAGGATCGGGTTACATCCGCTACAGAGACGGAGAGTGAACTAACCTCTGTAGCTTCGGCCGCAAGAGCTCTCTCCACGAGGGTGGTGTTATTTCCCTCGAAATGAGCATAAAAAGTATTTAGCTCATCCGGGAGAGAGGCAGTGGTGTTCGCTGCGGAGTTTTTATTCCCTTTACAGTCTGTGATGATGTTAATTCCCTGCCACATGCTTCTAGAGTTGGTGGTGTTAAACTGTCCTTCAATCTTGTTCCTGTACTGACGTTTTGCTGATCTGGCTTGTTTATGCTCCTCCGCATTCCCGGAATTAAAAGCGGTGGTCCGCACATCAAGTGCCACGTGAACATCACTATTAATCCAAGGTTTCTGGTTCGGATAGATCTGTATTGTTCTGGTCGGAACGATGTCCTCTACGCACTTTCTGATGAAACACGTTATGCTATCAGCGTAAAGCTCAAGGTCCGATTTGCCAAATGGTGGGCAGGGATTTGTAGCCATCCTGGAAGGGATAGTAGCAACGGTCCATAACCCGGTCCCCTCGTGTGTTAAAACTAATATGTTGGTGGTATTTTGGTGCGACTGATTTGAAAATGGCTTCATTAAAGTCCCTGGTCACAATGAACACAGCCTCAGGGTGCGCGGTTTCCTGCTTGCTTATAATCCCATACAGTTCCTTGAGTGGTCAGTCTGTGTTGGCTTGTGGCGGGATGTACACAGCAGTGATAATGACCACTTTGAATTCCCTCGGTAGCCAGAATGGTCGACACAGAAGCATGAGAAATTCCTGATCAGGAGAGCAGAAAGACTTGATAGAATGTACGTTCCTCTGATCACACCATGATCATAAAACATACAACACCATCTCTGCTTTTACCTGAGAGGTCTTTCGCTCTGTCCGCTCGGTGCACGGAGAACCCCGCGGGTTCAATGGCTGAATCTGGAATCTCAGCAGACATCCAAGTTTCTGTTAAGTAGATAATGCAGCAGTCCCTCGTCTCTTGTTGGAAAGAGATCCGCACTTTCTGCTCGCAGAGCTTGTTATCCAGAGACTGAACATTTGCCAGTAGAATACTGGGTAGCGGGGGTCGATTTGCGCAACGCCTTACTCTGATGAGAACGTCGGCTCTGTTTCCCCTTTTCCTCCTGCGTTTCCGCGGATGGGCAGCCCAGACAAAGGGCTCTGCTGGCGTGTTTGTAAACAGTGGGTCAGCATTGAGGAATTTGAAGTCCGGTTTGCAGTGTGTAATTGCTGAACCAATGTCCAAAAGTGTTTGTCTGTCGTAGACAATAAGGCAGACAACATCCAGTACAAAAAACATAAGAATTGTAAACAAAACAAACAAAACACTACAGTGTTGTGTCGGAGCTCGCAACACAGCAGCCATACTCGGCGCCATCTTGAGTCAGCCATTTAACAGAAAATGAAACTGTAATATCTATAATGTCATCATTGTGTAGTTTGATAAAATACGATTGTGAATTGTGTTTAAAAATACGTAATTAAATAATAATTGTATTAAGAACCCCAGTGAGCAAGCCGAAGCCGACTGTGGCAAGGAACACAAAACTCCATAAGATGCTGGTTAATGGAGAAAAATAACCTTGAGAGAAACCAGACTCATTGTGGGGGCCAGTTCCCCTCTGACAAAACAACATGAATATAATGCCAATATTACTTATGTACTGTAAAGTGCAAGTCATGGTTTAAAATTATTAAACTAAATCAGTGTCAGTGTTGAGGGTCAGTGTTTAAACAGATTTTGTATGAACTGTAAGATTAATGACCAATGTCTTTGAAATCCATCCTGGATTAACTGCAGAAGTTCACATAGATGCATTGTCCTTGTTAGTTGGCTGAGGAAGGGTTTTGTTGGCAATTAATTGATAGTCTATGTATTCCATTATAAGAGTGTAGTCCATCATTATACCGAGGTTATTCAGGCAGAGATTGCATCGCAGTTCAACCGGCCGGTAATTTCGGTGAGGTCTATCCTAAGTCCAAGATTCAGGCAATGGCATATGAGGTATCCTATGTCTTATGGTTGGAGTTGGCATAAGTTCATCCTCTGAAGTCCATCGTAATAGACTGGAATGGTGTTTGGCTGGCATAGCTGCTATTAGTGATCATCACTCAGAGACATGTAGCAGTGGAGTCCAACATGAAGCAGGAATGGAGCTTGATCCAGCCGGTTCTGGTGACCTCAGGATAGGAGTCCCAAGGTTAAGACAGGAAAACAAATAGAATAATATTAGCATAGATGCCATTCAATTTATTGCAGAGTTATAGATCATGATAAAAATTATAATGCCATTATAATGCGAGATTTAACTGGCAATATTTCGAGAAAAAAGTTTAAATAAAATGTTGAGAATAAAATCATACTTTCAGAATAAAGTCACTGCGTTACGAGAAAGAAAAACTTTAAGTTTAAAGAAAAAAGTCGAAATATAATACTAAGAATAAACTGTAAAATTTGAGAATAAATTTGTTGCGTTTTGAGAAATATCGAGAAAATATATTCATTCACAAACATTTAATATAACTTCGAGACATCGATCGAAACTCATGCACTCTGCATCCTTCTGAGTGAGAAGTGAGTGAATTTTTATTAAATGCATGCATACCTTGTTGATTATTAAGGACTTTGTATCTCATGTGTGCTGCAATAGTATTATATCTGCATCAAGTTGGGGTGTAATGGTTCACTCAACTCATGATTCGGTTCGGTTCACGATACTGAACTTATGGTACAGTTCATTTCACTATTCTTTAAACTAAGCCTGAATCAAGAAAATTTAAGATTGAAAGATATATATATATATATATATATATATATATATATATATATATATATATATATATAATATGATTATAATTATTATTATTATTATTATTATTATTATTATTACTTTTCAGAATCAGAATGAGCTTTATTGCCAAGCATGCTTACACATTCAAGGAATTTGTCTTGGTGACAGGAGCTTCCAGTGTACAACAATACAAAAACAATACAAAAACAGCTGCAAGACATAGATAATAATAAAAAATTAAATTAAAAACGAATTATACACATACGTACAGACACACATTCATACACACATACACATGGGTAGTGCAAATCTAATACAATCTGTTATGTACAGTGTAAATACAAACCTGTTATGTACAGTGCAAATGTTTTTTTTTGTTGTTGTTTTTTTTCAGAGGAATGAAATGACAGAAGAGGTTGGAAGTGTTGGATAAATATATGAAGACTAAACTGTGTATTGCACATAGTTATTGCTCAATGGGGCAATTTAACTGTTCATGAGATGGATAGCATGAGGGAAAAAACGGTTCTGGTGCTCAGAGCTCTGAAGCGTCAGCCAGAAGGCAACAGTTCAAAAAGGTAGTGGGCAGAGTGAGTGGGGTCCAGACTGATTTTTCCAGCCTTTTTCCTCACTCTGGAAGTGTATAGTTCTTGAAGGGGGTGCAGAGGGCAACCAATAATCCTCTCAGCAGTCCAAAATGTCCTTTGTAGTCTTCTGATGTCTGATTTCATGGCTGAACCAAACCAGACAGTTATTGAAATGCAGAGGACAGACTCAATGACTGCTGAGTAGAACTGTATCAGCAACCCCTGTGGCAGGTTGAATTTCCTCAGCTGGCGAAGGAAGCACAACCTCTGCTGGGCCTTTTTCACAATGGAGTCAATGTGGGTCTCCCACTTCAGGTCCTGTGAGATGGTAGTGCCCAGGAACCTGAATGACTCCACTGCTGCCACAGTGCTGTTTAGAATGGTGAGGGGGGTCAGTGTTGGGGTGTTCCTCCTAAAGTCCACAATCATCTCCACCATTTTGAGCATGTTCAGCTCAAGGTTGTTTTGACTGCACAGACAGCCAGCTGTTTAACCTCCCTTCTGTATGCATACTCATCGTCATCTCAGATGAGGCCGATGTGGTGTCATCTGCAAACTTCAGGAGCTTGACAGAGGGGTCCTTGGCGATGCAGAGAGCACACATCCCTGGGGGGCACCAGTGCTGATTGTACAGGTGCTGGAAGTGAATTTCCCCTGTCTCACAAGCTGCTGCCTGTCCATCAGAAAGCTGGTGATCCACTGACAGATAGACATGGGAACAGAGAGTTGGTGTAATTTATTCCGGAGAATAGCTGGGTTGATGGTGTTGAAAGCCGAACAGAAGTCCACAAAAAGGATCCTTGCATATGTCCTTGCAATCCCATGTTGACTGCATCATCCACAGACCTGTTTGCTCGATAAGCAAATTGAAGGGGATCTAGAAAGGGTCCAGTGATGTTTTTCAGGTGGGCCAACACCAGCCTCTCAAATGATTTCATGACCACAGACGTCAGGGATACAGGTCTGTAGTCATTAAGTCCTGTGATTTTTAGTTTCTTTGGGATGGGGATTATAATGGAACATTTGAAGCAGCATGGGACTTCACACTGCTCCAGTGATCTATTGAAGATCTGTGTGAAGATGGGGGCCAGCTGATTAGCACAGGATCTAAGACATGCAGGTGAAATGCCATCTGGGCCCTGTGCTTTCCTTATCCTTTGTTGTCGAAAGACACAGCTCACATCATCTTCTACAGATGACTTTATCCCCAACTCTGTAAGCATCCTCTTTGGCCTGACGAAGATGCCTGAGTTCCGCTGTAAACCATGGTTTGTTATTGTGTAATGTTAAATAAGTCCTAGTAGGAATGCACATTTCCTCACAAAAACTGATATATGATGTAACAGTATCTGTGAGCTCATCCAGATTGGTGTCTGCAGCCTCAAAAACACTCCAATCAGTGCAGTCAAAGCAGGCTTGTAGTTCCAGCTCTGCTTCGTTGGTCCATCGCTTTACAGTCCTTAATACAGGTTTAGCATATTTTAATTTCTGTCTGTAGATTGGAAGATGAACCAGACAGTGATCAGAGAGTCCCAAAGCTGCTCTAGGAACAGAGCGATATGCATCCTTTATTGTTGTGTAACAATGATCCAGTATATTTCTGTCTCTGGTTGGGCATGTAATGTGCTGTCTATATTTGGGCAGTTCACGTGTGAGATTTGCTTTGTTAAAATCTTCAAGAATAATAATAACTGAGTCCGAGTATCATTGTTCCGTGTCTGTGATTTGATCAGCCAGCTGTTGCAGCGCTGTGTTCAAACACGCATTTGACACGATATACACACACCAGAATAAACGAGGAAAACTCCCGTGGCGAGTAGAAAGGCTTACAGTTAATAAAGAGCGCTTCCAAAGAGCGCCTCTCATTTTCCCCATTAACTCTGTGATGCATTCCGCTCTGAACAGCTGAAAGCCTGGCAGATGTAACGCGCTGTCCGGAATGGCTTCACTCAACCAGGTTTCTGTGAAGCACAAGGCAGCAGAGTTTGAAAAGTCCTTGTTTGTGCAGGTGAGGAGATGTAGTTCATCTATTTTGTTAGGAAGAGAGCAGAGATTCGCAAGATGAATGCTTGGCAGCGTTGTTCGAAAGCCCCACCGACGGAGTTTGACCAGCGCGCCTGCTCGTCTCCCTTGCCTGCATCACATAGCGCGTTTAATCAACACAGCCGCACCTCCAACTAAAATGTCAAACAAAACATCCGAATATTCAAAATCCAGGAAAAGATTTACTGGTGTATACTGTCGAATGTTCAGCAGTTCGTCTCTGGTAAAACTGACTGTAAAAAGATTCCTAAACACAGGACAAACAAACAAAAACAGCAAAACAATAGAAGCGCTCCACACCGAGGCGGCCATCCGCGGTGCCATCGTGATGTATCATGACATATAGACATATGCAAGACACTTTGTTTTCTGAAACATTCAGCTAAAAGTACTGTTCTTAAAAGTGCTAAACGATCCATCAGATATGTACTAGGACTAAAATACAGCCAGAAGAGGGCAATGGTGACATCAAATGGAAATATTAGCTAATAATACTGCTTACTGAAAATACAGAATTATGTTAGATACATATGCTGCCATTGATTACAAACATTAAACATTAAAATGTTATTTTATTTTTCTAAAATAGTATTGTCTCTGATTACATCTAAATATTATTTTAAAAAATACATATTTAATGGCCTAGAATATCAAAATACACAAAAGGAGCTAGGTTCTTTTTCTATTTGGCTCTTAAATTATGGAGTCCCTCCAGGATCGCAAGAATTTATACAAATTCAACCAATCACCCTGTGCAATATTGTGCTAGTGCACAAACAAAATTCTTCCATTGACAGTCATTTTTTTAAATGCTAAACATCAAGTCAAGGTTATATTTCAAATTATGAGTCAAATGATATTTTAGCTGCTTATTTTTAAAGGTTTTTGGTATAATAATTAGTACCTCTGTTTTGTCATAATTGAGTTGAAGGAAATTTATGGCCATCCAGTCTTTGATTTCATTGATACACTCTGCTAATTTTGGAGAATTGTGAAATTTTGTCAGGTTTTGAAGAAATATAAAGTTGGGTATGGTCGGCATAAGAGTGGAAACTTATTCCATGATTCCTGTTAATATATTCCAGGGGAAGCATATATAAGGTGAAAAGCAGAGGCCCTAAAACTGATCCCTGTGGTACTCCATACTTAACTTTTGTTTGATTTGACAATTCCTCATTTACATAGACAAAGTTGTAGTGATCTGCTAAATAGGACCTAAACCATGCTAATGCAAGTCCACAAATGCCAACATGATTCTCTAGCCTAGTCAATCATGATATATTGTGTTGAAGGCAGCACTAAGATCTAAAAGCACTAGAAGAGAAATGCAGCCGTGATCAGATGATAAGAGCAAGTCATTTGTAACTCTGATAAGTGCAGTCTCTGTACTGTGATGGGGCCTAAATCCTGACTGAAATTGTTCATATATACTATTTCTCTGTAGAAATTAACATAATTGGGAGGACACTACCTTTTCTAGTATTTTCGACATAAACAGGAGATTTGAAATCAGTCTATAATTAGCCAATTGTCCAGGATCAAGTTGTGGCTTCTTAATAAGCGGTTTGATAACTGCCATTTTAAAGTTTCCTGGGACATGTCCTAAGGATAGCCAAGAGTTAATAATGTTAAGAAGAGGTTCTGAGATTAAAGGGAAAACCTCTTTTAAGAGCTTAGTTGGTTTTGGATCTAACATGCATTTTGTGCCTTTGATGTTTCAATAAGTTTTGTTAGCTCTTCATGACCTGTGACAGCGAAGGATTGAAGTTGCAGATGAGGAAAATTATGAGACACTGTTTTCTGAGGTACTGTGACAAATGATTTCATAATTCCAATTTTATTTCTGATTATTTCAATTTTATCAGTAAAAGAAATTCATGAAGTCATTACTTTTGTGCTGTGACAGAATATCTGGTTCAGTTGAGGAACCGGCAGCTTTTAGTGCCTGTCTGTAGCTATAAACACTATCCTTCCATGCACCGTGAAATACCTCTAATTTTGTATTCTTTCCCTTGCTGTCCATTTTCCGAGCTGCTCTCTTGAGAGCAGAGTGTGATCATTGTACCACAGTGTGTGTCTTGAATTTTTTTAATTGAAGGGGGGCAACACTATCAATAGTGCTTGAGAAGAATGTATGTATATTTTCTGTTATTTCATCAAGAACTTTTTGGCTTACTGATTATATGAGATATATCTGGAAGATTATTAGTGAAGCTATCTTTAGTGGTCGAACGAATAGTTCTACCTGAATGATAGCGTGGTGTAGATTGAGTAACATTAGCTGATCGCAGCATACAAGAGATGATGTAATCGCTCTGTGGTAGAATTTCTATAGTATCAACATCAACTCCATGTGACAGAATTAAATCTAGCATATGATTATGGAGATGAGTTGGTCCTGTCACATTTTGTCTGACTCAAAGAGAGTTGAGAATATCGATAAATGCTAATCCCAATGTGTCAGTTTCGTTATCTATGTGGATGTTGAAGACATCAACAATTAAAGCTCTATCTAAAATAAATTCTAGGTCTGATAGAAGATTTGCAAATTCAGTTTAGGTTAGGTTAGGTTAGGTTTTAAGGTAAGTGAAGTTACGTGGTTCGAGGGATCGAGCCCTATTTGTTTAAATTGCCATTGGACCTATAGTTGGGGTGATGGATCGTACCCCTTACGTGGACACCCACTTGGCCACTAGCATGGTGGCCATCTGTCACTTTGCCATTACTTAGGGCTAGGTTTCATTTTCCTCCTTATCTCGCCATATGGACACCTCTAGGGGCACTCTCGAGTTGTCGTGGTCACTTTGGGGAGTGCCCACGAGCCACCTACTGCCCACGGGGCATTTAGTAATGTAAACAGCATCCACAGAGCATCTTTTTGTCCACATTAACACTAGTCTTCATCATAGTCTTCCTCTTGTCCACGAACTCACTTCCTATGTCCCCTTACCCACTAGTCTTCACCATAGTCTTCCTCTTGTCCACAAACTCACTTCCTGTGTCCCCCTTACCCACTAGTCTTCATCATAGTCTTCCTTCCATTCACAGAACCACTATTTGTCCCCTTACCCACTAAATACCACTTTGGCATGCTTTGACACTTTGAGTGCAGTGCCCAGGCATCCCACATACAAGTGTGTTTTTAGGCGTTCCTGACACAATTTATTTATTTTATTGGATTTTTAATCCATTTCCTCTTGGGGCACATGGCGGGGTCCCGCTGAGCCCACCCAGAGTCCTTTAAAGGTGTTTTCTGACGTTCGATCAAAACTTCACCGAAATCGTTAACACTCTCAGTATGTCTTCAGGAGGCCCATGAGGGGTCACTATGTGAAATTTGGAGTCTCTGGGACCTCACGAGCAATGTATTCCATTCATTTCTATAGGTGTTTCGTGGACACCCCTCAGAAAGCTCAAAATTACTCCAATTTGAAATCTATAGCTTCTCAGGGGTCCCTTAGTAAATGTGCAATGTTTGAAGTCAGAATGACTTCATTAAATGCTTAATTGGCTGACTTGTGAATTAAAAGATTTTCTATAATATTTTTCTTGATTTTTTTTAAAGTACTTCCCAAACTCTGAGGGACACGGCTCTTTAATATGTTGTTTCTAAGGGCCCTACGATGAAGTATTCGAAGCCCCCAGGTCATAGCACCAAATTTAAGGCTGTCCACAAAACACTTATGGAATTACATTGGTTTAATGGGCAAGTGGGCTGTCTAGAAAAGGGAGTTCCAAAGGCCACAGGACCTTGAAATTTGAGATCCTCGACCATCAGGGGCCCCCAAATCAGGTTCTAGAAATTGGAGGCCATAGGTGCTTGCTAAGAATTAAAGTCTCTGATGAATGTACTGCTGCACATGGGCCTACAGTGTAGGCTGTCTCATTGATTCCTATGACAAGCAGGGAGATATATTGGAAATAATGAAAAATACTTTTCTGCATGCTAAGTTTTAGTCCTCTTAATATGGTGTTGAGGGGCACTCGATGTGTCACTGTGTGAAATTTGGGGTCTGTCGGACCTCTGGGCATGCTGCCTGGGCGAATCCCACGAGCAATTCATTCCATTCATTTCTATAGGTGTTTCGTGGACACCCATTAGAAAGCTCAAAATGACTCCAATTTGAAATCTATAGCTTCTCAGGGGCCACTTATTAAGTGTGCAAAGTTTGAAGTCTGAATGAATTCATTAAGTGCTTAATTACTTGTGCACCTAAAATGACAGTTATTTTTCCATAATATTTTTATTGATTTTATTTAAGTGCTTCCCAATCAGTGAGAGACATGAATTTTTAATACGTTGTTTATAAGAGCACAAAGATGAAGTATTCGAAGCCCCTAGGTCTTAGCATCAAATTTAAGGTTATTTTCACCAGGTCACACAGGAAGTGCCCACATACAATTTATTTGAATGGTGAAAAATACATGGTTTGTGGATAACCATTTTAATGCAAATTATACATTATTTTGAGCTGTAAGTTGCATAAATGGGTTCCATTGAGTATACTGAGTGATATACTTGATGTTTGATTGATAATATTACATGCAAATAGCAAGAATAGGTTTAAAAAAACAGCCAACGAACCATGTATTTGCCACCATTCAAATTAATTGCACGTGGGCACTTCCTGTGTTTTTGCTAAGTCATGCAGGAAGTGCCCACGTACAATTTATTTGAATGGTGAAAAATACATGGTTCGTGGACAATCATTTTAATGTAAATTATACATTATTTTGAGCTGTAAGTTGCATAAATGGGTTCCAATGAGTATGTTGAGTGCTATACAGGGTGTTTTATTGATAATATTTCATATACATGCTAATAAAGTCATATAAATAAAAAGTGTGGCAATAATTCTAACTCCAAAAGTAAGGTCCCATCTGCAGCTTATTTAATGGATGCCAAACACATGGTTCATGAACAATCATTTTAATGCAAATTATACATTATTATGAGTTATAAATTGCATATAAATATTACATTTAGTATGATGAGCCCTCAACAGGTGGTTTCATGAATAGTATCACATACAAATACTAATAAATGCCCTAAAACATGATTGTCCACAGACCACCTATTTGTCATAGATAAAATAGATTGTATCTGGGATGATCCCATGTTCAGTATGTAACAAGGTCCAATCTTCATGAAATTCACACCATATATAGAGGAGGTTGAGATATGCACAGCAGTACCAGTTTCAACTTGCTAGCTCATTCTAGAGCTGAGATATGCAGTTCTAACATCATAAAATTTATGACTCAAAATCACATTCAGGTGACTCTATGATGCCCCCTGAACAACATACACCCTTCAAAACCTGTCCATCAACCATGTTGATTTTGTATGGTATACATTGCAGGTGGGATCTCAATTTCTCAGAGAGGGGACCATTTAGAGAGATGAAACCTGCACTTATGTGCTTGTCTTGACCTCCTCTGTTCATGTTTTGAATATCAAGAAGATTGGAGAAAGTCAGAAATGTCATCCAAAAAAACTCAAAGGGCCTTTGAGTTTTTTTGTTCTAAATTTTAGACTTTCTCTGAACAAATTGAAGTTTGCACCATTGAAAGGGGATTCTAGGGCAAGCACAGGAGTGCAGTTTTCAGCTCTCTAAGTGGTCCCAACTCTGAGATATGGATATCCCACCTGCAATTTATACAATACAAAAATATACATGGTTCGTGGACAGTCGATTTTTGAGGTTTTGAAGGGTGCATACTGTTCAGGGGGAGTCATATAGTCAGCTTAATATGTTTTTTTGTCAATATTTTGATTATTGACCTTAAAAAATAGATGTACACCAACCATGTATTTTTGATAATGTAAATACATTGGAGATGGGATGGTCCCTCATACAATGTATTTACATTATCAAAAATACATGGTTGGTGGACATCCATTTTTAAAGGTACAAGATCAAATTATTGACTAAAAACATGTGACTGCCCCTGAACAACATTCACCCTTCAAATCCTCACAATTTGACTGTCCATAAACCACCTAAAATTTTGAATGGGATAAATTGTATGTCAGACCTGCATATCTCAGCTCTGGATTGAGCTAGGAAGTTGAAACTGTTTTAAGGCATGTATGTTTAGTGTTTGAAAGGGTGACCTGAAATATCATTTTATGATTTGGTGTGTCAACAGAAAGCAGGTCCTTCTCACAGGTGGGAAAATAGGCTTGAGGGAAGAGGAACTGGAAAAACTGACCAATGAGACACTGTCACCAATCAAATAAGTATGTTCATTCATGAGAAAATACAACATTTCTGATAATAATATTGTTTTAGTGTTGATATTTTGTGGTACATATGGTTTCTGTGTGAGGAGTGTACTGGTGTTTTATTGTATGACTTATGTCTACAGGAAACTGAAGAAGCTGAGGGGCCTTTGGCCATGCCCTCTTGGGAATGTTGAAAGAAGGGCATCAGATGATGGACATTCTTGTGCTCAGACAAAATGTTTATGGAGAGATTAATTTTCTTTTGTTAAATTATTTTCAAAAACTCACTTTAAAAAAGTCGCCAAGTCCCCCATTGGTGAAAGACCCTTGCACCTCCACTAAATTGATTAACACAAACAATACTCTTTAACTATAAAAACATAACTTCAAAACAAATATAAAACAAGGAACATGACTTTATTGATTAACACAAATACACCTTGTTAACTATAAAAACATAACTGCAAAACAAATATAAAAAGGAACATGAACACAAAACTATATACCCCCCATTTAACACAGAATGCTCCACCGTGACTGTATGCGAACAGATCATTAATGGCCACTATCACTTCATTCCTTCTCAGTGGAAGGCAGTTTCAAATGAAGCCAAAGATTTGATCAAGAAGCTCTTAATTGTGGATCCACAAAACCATCGAACAAGCATCTGTGTTTAAAGGATGGCGAGATGAGAAACGCCGCAAACCAACTAATGTATCCTGAAACGTCGAAGAAACGTAAGGCACAAGAGGGAGAGGGTGAACCATCATCCAAGAGAAGACCTGTTTCTTGATGTTCCCACACTTTTTTATTCCCATTTACTGGTGGCCTTATTGCACTGAGGTGAAATTCTTGGACCGGTGCAAGATGGACGAATGTGAAAGCATTTGCCAAGAATACGATGCCGACCCGCGATACGGCGGCGTTATTCCCAAAATCCACAAGTCTTTGGGTTCCGGGGGGAGTATGAATTCTGGGGCAAGATAAGTGGGCGTTCCATATAGTGGACCAGGATAAAATCAGTCTGATATGTGGAGAGCATGAAGACAGACACATTCTGTCTTCATGCTCTCTGTTTGTGCACTTTTTATATTTGTTTTGCAGTTATGTTTTTATAGTTAGTGTATTATTTGTGATAATCAATTTAGTGGAGGTGCAAGGGTCATTAGAGTCCTTTCACCAGTGGGTGACTTGGTAACTTTTTTAAAGCAAGTTTTTGAAAACACTTTATCAAAAGACAATGAATTTATTTAAACTATTGTATAACACACTGTAAAGGATATGTTTAAGAGACCTAGAAAAATCATATTTAACCATTCTGACTAAAGGCATATAGTCAAAGCAGTATTTTTGGTAGCACACATTTACCTTAAATATAT
The DNA here is from genome assembly GCF_019703515.2 of Myxocyprinus asiaticus. Lineage (NCBI taxonomy): Eukaryota > Metazoa > Chordata > Actinopteri > Cypriniformes > Catostomidae > Myxocyprinus > Myxocyprinus asiaticus. Next base: position 21,675 of record NC_059391.1, on the reverse strand, counting down.
CTAATAATATATTTCTAAATGATGGCTATATTACTTCAAATAAATTTGCTCTGCAAGTCTTCGGCCTGGGCTCTGTATCTAAGAGTCCAAGTGAAGGGCTACCACATCCAAGGAAGGCAGCAGGCATGCAAATTACCCACTCCCGACTCGGGGAGGTAGTGACGAAAAATAACAATACAGGTCTCTTTCGAGGCCCTGTAATTGGAATGAGCATATCCTAAACCCATGGGTCCTCACCCATTGGAGGGCAAGTGCACCTACTGCTGGCACGATGACATCATGCAAGTGATTTTCCACATTTCCAACTGTAAACGATGCCGACCCGCGATCCGGCGGCGTTATTCCCAAAAACCTCAAGTCTTTGGGTTCTGGGCGGGAGGGATTTGAATTCTGGGGCAAGATAGATGGCCGTTCCATACAGTGGATCAGAATAAAATCAGTCTGATATGTGGAGAGCATGAAGACGGACACATGCTGTCTTCATGCTCTCTGTTTGTGCACTGTTAACCTATGCATTAAATCAGTATATTGACCTGGATGATGTCCTATGCAAGACTGTGAGTGGAGTGTTAACTTTGAAAAAATCACAGTGTTCAATACCACAGCTAGAAATAATGGAATAGGACTCCTGACCATTATGACCTAGGAGGCCAATCCTGACCATTATTACTTTGGAGACACAGGATGGGCAGGTTCTTGGTCGGCAGTGTTTTGTGGTGCAGGTTTGTGCCTGCCCAGGCCGAGACCGAAAAACCGATGCTGTCCACATGCCAGACTGATTTTATTCTGGTACACTATAATCAAACTGATATTTTTAAGAAACAGGATGAGATGCACATTTTTCAGTCTGATGGAAAACTTGAAAACGTGTCCGTCTTCATGCTGTCCACATACCAGACAGATTTTATCCTGGTACACTATGATCAAACAGATATTTTTATCGGATCGTCTTCTAACCACCGACATTCATTCTTTATTAATGAAAAAGTTTAACTGTTTAACTACATCCACCTGAAGGACTCCTACCCAGACCAGATATTCTTGTGTGGGCTTGATCAGTATGGAAATGACTGCGAGTTCACCTAATGCTGACACAACGATATAATGCAAGCAATTTTCCAAATAGTCACTCATGCCCAACCGAGAGAGCGACAAGGGCTGCTGCAATATTTGGCAGATGCTTTTATCCAAAGCGATTTACAAAAGAGGAAAACATAAGCAAATCATCTTAAGGAGACAGTGGTACAAAAAGTGCAATATTACAAAGTTTCACTAGCATCAGCTTAGTATCCAAAACAGATTAAAGTGCAACAAGATTTTTTTTTTTTTTTTTTTTTAGTGACTGGTTAAGTGCTCATGGAAAAGATGTGTTTTTAGCCATTTTTTGAAGACAGAAAGGGAGTCAGCTTCACGGATGGAGTTGGGAAGGTCATTCCACCAATGTGATATGATGAAGGCTGCAGAAAGGTCCAACAGAATCAGGACAGATGATCTGGATTCGGCTTTCGCCTGTCTCAGCGACTCAGTGACAGACAGCAGGGTAGTCTCGGTGGAGTGTCCACTTTTGAAGCCAGACTGATTGTCATCCAGCAGCTTGTTCTGTGAGAGATAGGGAGAGATTTGATTGAAAACTGCCCTTTCAAATGTTTTTGCCATGACTGGTCTGTAGTGTTCTATTTGTGTGGGGTTAAGTGTGGGTTTCTGCAGCAGCAGGGTTACTCGAGCCAGCTTAAATGTAGTAGGAAAAGTGTCTGTAAGTAGAGATGTGTTAATTATGTGTGTGAGCGCAGGTAGGATGGACAGAGAGATGGCCGTGAGAAGGAATGGGGTCAATGGAACAGGTGGTGGGGTGGTTAGAGAGGAGGAGTTTAGAGACCTCAGTGTCAGTCAGAGGAGAGAACATAGAGACAGAGGAGTTGCATACAGGAGACGGGTGTTTGACAAGGTGTGGTGCTGAGAATGTATTGCTGATGGTTGTAACCTTATTAGTAAAAAATGTGGCGAAGACATCTGCTGTCAGTGATGTGTCAGGTGGTGGAGGGCAAATAAGTGTGTTGAATGTTCTAAACAAGCTGCGAGTGTCTGTGGTGCTGTTGATCTTGTTCTGATAATTGGAAGTTTTTGCAGATTTAATGTTATCTGAAAAAGTTGCAAGCAGAGACTGATACTTACCGGATCTGCTGGATCTTTAAATTTCCGCCATCTCCTCTCAGCTGCCCTGAGGTCAGTGTGATGTTCACAAAGGACGTCAGAGAGCCAGGGGCTGGGTGGTGTAGTACGTGCTGGCCTAGAGGAGAGAGGACAGATGTTGTCTAGAGAGGTTGTTAAGTAGAGCTTAGTGTGTCTGTGGCAGTGTTTACATCAAGGGTGGAAAATACATTTTGTGATAAAATAAAAAAAACTTGTCAGTAGTACCACTGTTGTATCCAGGCAGAATGCTCTCATAGTACACCTGAAACCACTGTGGAAACAAGAAAGACAGTTACTTGACTGTAAAACATTGTAAGCAATATACACTTTGAATCATACTAAAACTTACAGCTTCCTCCTCCTGCATCAAGGCAAATGCAGCAGTCGCTGTTTTGTGTTTGCTGATGCCAGCCACAACGTTGCAATTAGATGCCTTTCTGTTCACCCACTCTGAGACCTGAAAAACATTGAAATCTTTAAATTTACTAATGCATACATTTCCAAATAACCATTACAGCATATGACAGAGACAAACTCCTTCAAGCTGTTTAAATAGATGAACTTACAGTCAAGCCTTCCACAGCTCCTGGGCACTGAAAATTACAGAAGACCATGATCGCTTCGCAGTAGTGACATCGTCTTGTCACCATTGTCCACCTTGGCACCTGAGATGAACTGCACGAAGATGTTTAGGAAGTCTGCCTTCGCAACCCTCAAAATCTCCCGGCACTCTCTGACACTGCGTGAGCCCTCGACAAATCGATCGTACCTAGATTAAACAAAAAATAGAGAAAAAGACAGACAGGTTATTAAAAACACCACACTCAGGACTGTAGTAGTAAACAACAATAACATTAGTAATAAAAGGACAAAACAAAATGAATAGCAAAGGCATTTACTTTCTTTTGCACACCGCCTGTGAATTGGACTTTGAACTAGGCTTGCACAGGGTTTCCAGCATCTCCTTGTAAATTTGGCACTTGTTACGGAGCTGTGGGTTTGTCTGCTCCAGATCCAGCCTTGTCTTCAAATAGTCTAAGAACCTGATCAGCGGTAGAGACAGCAGTAGAAAGGCGAGAGGGTGAAAGAGAACGGAGGTTATGGCGAAAGGAAACCAAAGGTGGAGTCTGTTTTAATGTAGATGGGAGAGTCATGTTGAATTGAACAAGGTAGTGATCGGAGTCATGTAAAGGAGTAACAAGAATATTTGAGTTGGTACAGTTACCTGTAAAAATGAGGTCCAGCTGGTTGCCCAATCTGTGAGTCGCTGTGGTGCTTAGTCTTTCCAAGTAAAATTAAACCAGTCAAACCTGTGGGTTGAGGGATGTGAGAGAAGGAGTTGTTGTTGGAGAGAGCAGCAGGTGTTGCTGTATCCTCTGGACGTATCCATGTTTCTGTCAGTGCCAGGATGCTGAGGGTGGACTGTGTGTTGAAGGCTGGAATGAAGTTAGATTTGTTCACAGCTGACTGGCAGTTCCAGAGTCCACTGAGAAAGAGAGCGGAGCAGGTGCTGAAGTGCAAAGTAAACAAACAGCACAAGTCTAGCAATGAATACCACTCTACAACAAAGTAAAACAATGAAATAAACACACTTGCACGCAACTGCAGACTCCTGTAGATAGATCGCTTCTCCTGGATTGACTATGGATCCCACGGTTTAAATATATTAGCTTGCGCTGCTAATGCCTTAATGCTTCTTAGCACAACAAAGATAGTCACGTGGGAAACCGAATCTACGGGTTGTGCAAGGTGACAATGTGAATTCAGTACACTGCAAATAAATTATGATACACATTAGCAAGAAATAATACTCTAAAACAAGTGAAGCACTGTTTATAGACACTAAAAACAATGATGTAGCGCAGACACACCAACACATGTTTAAGCGACGCGAGTTCAAGACAGTTAACAAACAGCACAAGTCTAACAGTGAATACCACTCTTAAACAAAGTAAAACAATGAAATAAATACGCTTCTCCTGGAATGACTATGGATCCCGCGGTTTAAATATATTAGCTCGAACTGCTAACGCCTTAATGCTACTTAGCACAACAAAGATAGTCATGTGGGCAACCGAAACTACGGGTCACGTGAGGTGACAAGCGCGGGAACAAACGTGACTTCAGTACACCACAAATAAATTATGAATGCCTTTTCAATTAGTTACATAAAAATAATTTAGCCTACTATTGGCTTGATAATGACTACTTCTGATTAAAGTGCTTAATTACATACTTTTTTATTCTAAATGTATAACTGGAGACTGCATAAATGAAAAGAGAAATGTTTTGTTTTTATTGCCTAGCTTTCAATAAAATAAATATCTAGAACAGAAAACTAAACTATGAAAAGCATGTAGTTTCCTTTCATTGGTTATAATGCTTTGCACAATGAATTTGGTTCAAAAGCAGCTAAATTGCAGCATGTATTGCATTAAAATTCCACCTGTGAGCAAAGACTGGGAAATAAAATGAAGGTATTGTAAGGCTGGCACCAGAATGTCTACAACCAAAAGGCGCCATTTCCGATAAAAGTCAAAGAACTCTGCGAGAATCAACGTCATAGAACTCTCTCACAAAAGCTGAAATCTACACCTGAATATCACCACAGTGTGATAAATTGCAAATCACCTTGCTGCCCCCCCTTCTCTCTCCCCTTCTCCCCTTCATCAGCTCTGGACCAACACAAAAGACACAAGATTTTATATAAAAAACACCAATACCACAAATACCATGAAAACAAAGAATGCAACTGTATGTGTTCGATATCATTTAAGAGGTCTCTGTGCGACTGGTATAATGGTCTCTTTCCCATGTTGATAAAACTAATGGTAACAAAGTTATAAGGTCTTTGCCAAATACTGCATAATTCTGGAGGTGTCACCCCCTCCTTGACCTACAATTGAAATGATCTCCTATATGTTAACAAGGTTAAACCCCAGGAAGTCAAGAACCCATTCACCCCCAAATTCTCATTGTTCAAAGGATAATACAATTTGGTACACAATGTTTATTCTGTCTAGATATTAAAGGAAAGTTGGCATGAAGCTCTGGGAATCTGTATGCAGATCTCCCATGCTGTACCGCTGCATGCAGTTTTGTCAGGTATGTTTCTTTGACTTGTCTTTTATTTTTAGTAATGCTTGTTTATTCTGATCATGTGAAATTGGCTTTGATTTGAATTTCTGCAACAATGTTTTATATCCTACCTGACAAATAAATTGTTATTATTTGATTTATTCTGAATTCCTCTGAAATCATTACTGGAGCTTTAATATAGGAGGAAGCCATTTAAAGACTCTCAGTTTGAATTTACACCACTCAGGACAAACAGGTAGGACAACCACCCAGGACAACCAGGTAGGACAACCACCTAGGACAGCCGGGTAGGATTTGAATTTCAATAGACCAGGGTAGACCATACTGGAGCTTTAATATAGGAGAAACCACTCAGGACAACTGGGTAGGAGAAAGCCATTTAAAGACTCTCAGTCACTACTCACCGCCCGTCTTAGCAAGTTGTATGTATGTGACTAAGCAGCAATATCGTTTGGTTATGAGACAAGCCAAACCAGACGATATTAGTTAACCCTACAACCGCTGACTAAGAACGGAACTGGCTATCCATTTTCTGGAGGTTTACGTAATTTAATAACGGCCGGCATAAGTCTCCAAAGATCAAAAGGACAATGAATGGAAGAGGATTTAGAGTAATCAATAACCTAAAAATGTTAAATTAAAAGAATGATCAGAAATTAATTAGAGCTTAAATATAAATTAGAGGTAAACTTAAAATTGGAGTTAGATTAATATAAAATTGGAGTCAGATAAAATGAATAACAGAATCAAATGTGTGAATTAACAATAATTGCTTTACTTCAGCGCTCAGAAAAGACAGAACAACACAGAGACCTTCAAGGGCAATTTACTGAAGTTCCACTCTGGAACGGATAGAAAATTATAACCTTTTTTTACAGTATGATTAATTCCATTTGATAATTTATAAAAGTATCATCAAACATCTTCCTACCAATGAACCTTTGTCCTGTGGAGGCTGTAAACAAAGTGGAAAAGAAAATTATTTTGAAAAAAATTATTTTGCTTGTTTACTTGTGGCTTTTAATTTAAGGTTATTGTGAATGGTAAAATGGTAAAACGGTGAATGTTTTTTTTTTTGGACTAAAGATGGCACTGAATATGGCTGCTGCGTTGCGAGGTCCGACACAACATTGTAGTGTTTTGTTTGTTTTGTTTACTATTCATATGTTTTTTGTCTTGGATGTTGTCTGCCTTATTGTCTATGACAGACAAACACTTTTGGACATTGGTTCTGCAATTACACACCGTAAACTGGACTTAAAATTCCTCAATGCGACCCACTGTTAACAAGCACACAAGCAGAGCCCTTTGTCTGGGCTGCCCGGCCACGGAAACACAAAAGGAAAAGGGGAAACAGAGCCGGCGTTCTCATCAGAGTAAGATGTCTTGCAAATCGACCCCCGCTACCCAGTATTCTACTGGCAAATGTTCAGTCTCTGGGCAACAAACTCTGCGAGCTGCGAACCTGCGGGGTTCTCCGTGCACCGAGCGGACAGAGCGAAAGACCTCTCAGGTAAAAGCAGAGGTGGCGGTGTATGTTTTATGATCAACAAATCCTGGTGTGATCAGAGGAACGTACATTCTATCAAGTCTTTCTGCTCTCCTGATCTGGAATTTCTCATGCTTCTGTGTCGACCATTCTGGCTACCGAGGGAATTAACAGCAGTCATTATCACTGCTGTGTACATCCTGCCATAAGCCGACACAGACCGGGCACTCAAGGAACTGTAAGGGATTATAAACAAGCAGGAAACTGCGCACCCTGAGACCACGTTCATTGTGACCGGGGACTTTAATAAAGCCAGTTTAAATCAGTCGCACCAAAATACCACCAACACATTAGTTTTAACACACGAGGGGACCAGGTTTTGGACCATTGCCACACTCCCTTCCGGGATGGCTACAAATCCCTCCCCCACCCACCATTTGGCAAATCGGACCACTCTTCCATTCTGCTTCTGCCCACTTACAGGCAGAAACTGAAACAGAAAGCACCCACCCTCAGAACAATCCAGTGCTGGTCAGACAAATCAGACTCTACGCTACAAGACTGTTTTGATTACGCGGACTGGGAGATGTTCCGGTCAGCCTCTGATGATGACATCGAGCTTTACGATAATAGCATATCGTGTTTCATCAGAAAGTGCGTAGAGGATGTCACTCCGACCAAAAAAATACGGACCTACCAGAACCAGAAACCTTGGATTAAGAGCGATGTTCGCGCGGCACTTAATATGCGGACCTCTGCTTTTAATTCTGGAAATGCGGAGGAGCATAAACAAGCCAGTTATGCCCTCTGAAAAACTATCAGAGCAGCAAAACGTCAGTACAGGAACAAGATTGAAGGACAGTTCAACACCATCAACTCTAGAAGCATGTGGCAGGGAATTAACATCATCACGGACTTTAAAGGGAATAAAAACTCTGCCGTGAACACTGCTGCCTCTCTCCCAGATGAGCTAAATACTTTCTATGCTTGTTTCGAGGGAAATAACACCGCCCTCGCGGAGAGAGCTCTTGCGGCCGAAGCTACAGAGGTTAGTTCACTCTCCGTCTCTGTAGCGGATGTAACCCGATCCTTCTGACGGGTGAATATCCGCAAAGATGCGGGTCCAGACGGCATTCCAGGCCACGTCATAAGAGCGTGTGTGAACCAACTGGCTGGTGTTTTTACGGACATTTTCAACCTTTCCCTCTCTTTGTCTGTGGTCCCCACATGCTTTAAAACATCCACCATTGTGCCTGTTCCAAAGCAATCCAAAATCACTTGCTTAAATGACTGACGTCCTGTTGCTCTGACCCCCATCATCAGCAAATGCTTTGAGAGACTAATCAGAGATTACATCTGCTCTGTGCTGCCTCCATCACTAGACCCATTGCAGTTTGCTTACCGCAACAACCACTCCACTGATGATGCCTTTGCATCTACAATACACACTGCTCTCTCCCACCTGGAAAAAAGATTTCAACACCATAGTGCCCTCCAAGCTTGATGAGAAACTCCGGGCTCTGGACTTAAACAGCTCGCTGTGAAGCTGGATCCTGGACTTCCTGTCAAGCAGACGCCAGATGGTTAGAATGGGCAGCAACATCTCCTCATCACTGACCCTCGACACTGGAGCCCCGCAGGGCTGTGTTCTCAGCCCACTCCTGTATTCCCTGTACACACATGACTGTGTGGCAACACACAGCTACAATGCCATCATTAAGTTTGCTGAAGATACGACTGTGGTAGGTCTGATCACTGACAATGATGAAACAGCCTACAGAGAGGATGTGCACACTCTGACACACTGGTGTCAGGAGCACAACCTCTCCCTCAAGGTCAGTAAGACAAAGGAGCTTATGGTGGACTTCAGGAGAAGAGATGGAGAACACAGTCCCATCACCATCAATGGAGTACCAGTGGAGAGAGTCAACAGCTTCAAGTTCCTGGTTGTCCACATCACTGAGGAACTCACATGGTCCATCCACACTGAAGCCGTTGTGAAGAAGGCTCATCAGCGCCTCTTCTTCCTTAGATGGCTGAGAAAAATTTGGAATGAACTGCCACATCCTCACACGGTTCTACACCAGCACTGTAGAGAGCATCCTGACTGGCTGTATCTCCGCCTGGTACGGCAATAGCACCACCCACAACCGCAAAGCCCTGCAAAGGGTGGTGCGAACTGCCAGACACATCATCGGAGGTGAGCTTCCCTCCCTCCAGGACATACCTGTATGTACCAAGCGGTGTGTGAAAAAAGCTCGGAAGATCATTAGTGACTCCAGCCACCCGAGCCATGGGTGTTCTCACTGCTAGCATCAGGCAGGCAGTATCGCAGCATCAGGACCCACACCAGCCGACTACATGACATCTTCTTCCCCCAAGCAATCAGATTTTTGAACTCTTGATCTCCCACGATCAATACATCAGCACTGCACTTTATTACTCTTATATCTCACACCAGACTGTCATAAATTATATTATTATATATTATATTCTCTCTTAACAACACACTGGCAACTTACTATGAACCGACAGCCTGAATGTCAATATAAAATCAAATCACATTATTGTCACACAGCCATATACACAAGTGCAATGGTGTGTGAAATTCTTGGGTGCAGTTCCGATCAACATAGCAGTCGTGACAGTGATGAGACAGTACCAATTTACCATAACATTATATTAACACAGCACAATTTAAACATCTGATATACACATAATTACACTCAACAATATACAAATAATAACACACTGTACAGTATACAATACATACTATATAGATACACATTATTCAATAAAAATAAAAAATAAAAATATATAAAAAAGTATATATAGTATATATAGGATGTACAGTATTGTACTGTATTGACATTCAGGCTGTCGGTTGATAGTCAGTTGTTAAGAGAGAATATAATATAATAATAATATAATTTATGACAGTCCGGTGTGAGATATAAGAGTAAGGGTAATAAAGTGCAGTGCTGATGTATTTGATCGTGGGAGATCAAGAGTTCAGAAGTCTGATTGCTTGGGGGAAGAAGCTGTCATGGAGTCGGCTGGTGGGGGTCCTGATGCTGCGATACCGCCTAACTGATGGTAGCAGTGAGAACAGCCCATGGCTCGGGTGGCTGGAGTCTCTGATGATCCTCCGAGCTTTTTTCACACACCGCCTTGTATATATTTCCTGGAGGGAGGGAAGCTCACCTCCGATGATGTGTCTGGCAGTTCGCACCACCCTATGCAGTGCTTTGCAGTTGTGGGAGGTGCTATTGCCGTACCAGGCGGAGATGCAGCCAGTCAGGATGCTCTCTACAGTGCAGGTGTAGAACAGTGTGAGGATGTGGCAGTTCATTCCAAACTTCCTCAGCCGTCTCAGGAAGAAGAGGCGCTGATGAGCCTTCTTCACAACAACTTCATTGTGGATGGACCATGTGAGTTCCTCAGTGATATGGACACCCAGGAACTTGAAGCTTCTGACTCTCTCCACCGGTGCTCCATTGATGGTGATGGAACTGTGTTCTCTGTCTTTTCTTCTGAAGTCCACCACAAGCTCCTTTGTCTTACTGACGTTGAGGGAGAGGTTGTGCTCCTGACACCAGTGTGTCAGAGTGTGCATCTCCTCTCTGTAGGCTGTTTCATCATTGTCAGTGATCAGACCTACCACCATCATGTCATCAACAAACTTAATGATGGCATTGGTGCTATGTGTTGCCACACAGTCATGTGAGTGGGCTGAGAACACAGCCCTGTGGGACTCCAGTGTTGAGGGTCAGTGAGGAGGAGATGTTGCTGCCTATTCTAACCACCTCATGTCTGCTTGTAAGGGAATGTAGTGTCAGATCCGTAACTTCGGGATAAGGATTGGCTCTAAGGGCTGGGCCAGTCGGGCCAGGGTGCGAAGCGGGGCTGGGCCCGCGCCACGGCTGGGGGAGCGGCCGTCCCGGGGCGCCTCCGCCGCGCCTCCCGTCCGAAGCGCGGCGTGCGGCCCCCTCTCCCCTTCCCCTCTCCTCCGTCCAGTCGCCCCTTTCGCGGGGGGAGGCTGGGCGTGTCGCGGGGGGTCGCGCGGATTGGGGTGTCCGTCACGCCGCGACTAGGGCGGGTACGGCAGGCGGTGTGCGCCTCGGTGCACGGCGGCGACTCTGGACGTGCGCCGGGCCCTTCTCGCGGATCTCCCCGGCTACGGCCCGCGCCGGGTCCCCCGTCTGCATCCGCGTGTCCTCCGGGGCGCGCGATGCGCCGGCGGGCGGTCCCCCCGGCGCGGTGCCTTGGCCGGCACCTAGCAGCTGACTTAGAACTGGTGCGGACCAGGGGAATCCGACTGTTTAATTAAAACAAAGCATCGCGAAGGCCCGCGGCGGGTGTTGACGTGATGTGATTTCTGCCCAGTGCTCTGAATGTCAAAGTGAAGAAATTCAATGAAGCGCGGGTAAACGGCGGGAGTAACTATGACTGTTACATGGCCCGGGCGCCTCCTCGTGGCGACCGCTGGATAGGGTGGGGGAATCCGGTGATATATTCGCCGTCCCACCTGAACTAAGATCCGGGCCGCCCCTATATGGGCCAACCACCCATATGGGGTAACCTGCTGGTTACAGATAAGAAAAATGATAAAGAAAAACCTGGCCCCTCTGGAAGCCGGGTATACAGCAGAAGTGTAGCTCTGGCAAGGGCTGGTACAAGTACTCAAAGGACACCTCCAAGGACATCATTTACCTGCAAGGACTGTGACGCATCTTTCCCTTCTCTGAGGAGCCTAGGAATGCACAGATACCATCGTCATCCTGAGGAACTAAATGAGGAGAGAATACATCTACTTACGACAAAGAGGAGAATGTGGTCGACGTTGGAGGATGAACATCTAATCAAAGTGGCTAATGAGGAATGGAGAGAGTCAATGTTGAGGAAGCAACATCTAAGGATATTACATCTAATCCTCCCTCAGCGCTCCACAGAGGCCATTAAGAAACGACTGCAAACCCTGAAATGGACACCACCCCTGCTGGAAGAACAACTCCGACAGTCACCCTTCTCGGAAGTAACCCCTATAAACCCCCTGCCGGATGAAGAACATCGACAGTCACCCCTCTCGGAAGTAACCCCAATAAGCCCTCCACAGGAAGTATCGATATCTCAGAAAAAGAATGAGAAACGTGGTGTGAGGGGAAAGATCTGGGATGCGAAGGAAGATAAAGACCTCCTGGAGTATGCCGACAAGATGTGGGTAGATGGAATGCTAAAAAAAGACCTGGCACGCTGCCTGTTCGAAAGGATGAAAGGAAGATCAGTGGAGGCGATCAAGAAGAGATTGCAAACGCTTGGCTGGAAACCGCTAGATACAGCTGAGGGAACAAGGCAGGAACATCCATCAATAACATCGCCCATGCTATGTCAGGAAACGGCTACCTCAGGACAAGAAAAGGAGCTGGTGTGGAGAGGGAGAATGCTACATAAGGCTCTGGGAATGTTGGAGGATCCACAGATGGGAAGCGAAATGTTGAAAGTAATAGCTAACGACCTGTTGGAAGGACGAATCAACATTGCTCAGGGAGCTGCTAAACTAAATGCACATGTACAACACCTGTTTCCCATAAAATGGAAGCTGCACCAATCAAAGAAGGTAAAGGACCAACCGTTAACGTCTAATAAGAGAATCCGTCGTGCGAGGTACGCATACATCCAGAGGCTCTATCGATTGAAAAAAAAGGATGCAGCACATACGATCTTGCAAGGCCATTGGAGAGATGCATATAGAGGTTTAAACAGGACAATAGATGGACTGGAGGAGTACTGGGAGAAGGTCTATAAAGCAACAACAACAAGCACACCATGCAATAAAACATCGGTAACAGGGGATATGAAATGGGAACTTATTGCCCCAATTGAAGCAACGGAGGTCACGGAAGCTCTCCGAACTATGGGACGGTCAGCACCCGGTATGGATAAAGTTACATCTTTACAACTACTAAAATGGCACCAGCCATCGGTGGCAGGTCTACTCAATCTTTTCCTGGTAACGGAAGCCCTGCCTACGACACTTTCATGTGCAAGAGTTACCTTCATACCAAAGGTAGAACACCCATTAACCCCTGGTGATTACAGACCGATTGCTATTTCATCTGTGCTGGCCCGGGCCCTCCACAAAATCCTGGCAAAACGAATGCGGGAGTACCTTACATTCTCTCCTCTCCAGTACGCATTCCTTCAGAGAGACGGATGCTTGGAAGCGTCAGCACTACTCAATGCGATTATTAGACGTGCTCATGAGGAAACCCGTCCGATGACTGCACTCTTCCTGGACCTAGCCAAGGCTTTTGATACGGTAGCACATGCTGCGATACTACGGTCGGCAGAAGGAGCCGGTATGCCACCTCCTCTGTTAAAATATATCTCTCACCTATACAGCCACTCCGAAGTTCAGTTAGGAAAACGGAAGACAACTTGTGGAAGAGGGGTGAGGCAAGGGGACCCTATCTCACCAATCCTCTTCATCCTAACAATGGGAGACATTATCCAGCAGGTAACACCGCAGATTGGGTTAGAGATAGGTGAACAGACAGTGGCAGCTATAGCCTATGCCGACGATCTAATTCTATTGGCTGAACACCCGCAGCAGCTACAGGAAAAACTTGATTGCCTTGGAGTGGCACTGGAAGATGCAGGCCTATCCCTTAATATTAAAAAATCAGTTGCAATGACCATCATTAAGGACGGACGACGGAAGCACATGGTACTGCTTCCACACTACTATAGCACAAGAGATGGGGTAGTACCACCGCTTAACATTGCTGACAAACAGAAGTATTTGGGGATAGAGTTCGGATGGAAGGGGAAGATCACACCCAAGCAGACGGTGGACCTAGAGAGGATGCTGACAGAAGTGACTGCAGCACCGCTTAAACCATACCAGCGACTGGAAATTTTAAAAACATTCTTGGTCCCAAAATTGACTCACGAGCTAGTAATTGGATGTGCACATCGAAACACACTTGCTAAGATGGATGGGATGATTAGGAGAGAAGTGAGGAAATGGCTCCGCATACCTACGGATACACCACTCGCCTTTCTATATGCCCCAATAAACACTGGCGCACTGGGAATCCCACATCTTGGATCCACCATTCCACTCTATCAGAAGGTACGATTCCAAAAATTACTATCCAATGACAACATCTTCAATAAAGCACTGACTGGACAGCCCGCATTCAAGACTCTATTACGCAGAATAAACATCCCTTGCAGGATAGGACAAGAAATTATATGTAATACCAATGACGTGAAGGAGAAATGGGTTGAACTATTAAAGGTATCCGTGGATGGAAGAGACCTGTTGCAGGCAGAAGTAGATATGGCCAGTTTCAACTGGTTGGAAAGACCAGACAACGTCTTTCCAAGGCTTC